>NC_038047.1:19925939-20232672 GCF_002211085.1 Panicum hallii | reverse complement strand
CGAGTCGGTCACGGCGCGTTGTGGAGGTGGGGTGGAGGGAAGGGCGATCGAGTCTGATTCGGTCCCGACGTGTGTAAGGGGAATGTGCGGCCGTCCTGTGCCCGGACTCCTTGCCCGTTCCTCTTTTTTTTTTTGACTTTCCTTTTTTTTTTTGATTGCTTTCTTTCCTTTTTTTTTTGGACTTTCCTTTCACACAGGAGTGCGGGAGGACGAAACAGGGCCGGCGGCGCTACGGCACGTGTGACCAGGACGCGATCAGGGAAGAAGGGTGCGGCGTGTGTGGTAGGGTTGCGGCGTGCGTGGGGCAAAAAGGAAGGCGAGCAGCAAGATGGAAGGCGGCGCACTAGGTGTGAAGAGACAGGAACCAAGGCGATGAGAAAACAAAAACACAAGTAACCAGCAACAATTGAAGTGTACAGCACACAAATTCAACAACGCAAGTATTGAAAGAATGCGCGAGGCTAAAAAGGTTGCTGGGACAAGATCTAACCTGAAAATAAATTTTTGTTTTGGGTTTGGTGGACTGTAGGAAGGGCAAAAGAAAAACACTCGATAAACTCACCGATCAACCTGGAAAGCTGATACCACTTGATAGAGTCGGAGTGCCCGATCTTTCGGTGAGTGGAGTTAATTTCGATCTGGTGGAAGATGACCCTCACGATCCGACTACGACGAGCGAGCCCGAAGCGCCAATGCAATCGCTGAACCAACTTCCTGTGGTTACCGACCTTGTTGATGCAAGATCAGCCTGATCACGAAGATCGTTTCCTGCACGCAATCGAAGAATGAACAAGAAAAAGATGCGAGCAATCACAATATCACTCGAAGGTGGAGTTCTGAATCTCACGAGGACAGCGCGTATTTGCGCGTGTTCGAGAGTAGCTAAAGCTAGATGTAAAACAAAACTCAAGTCTGGAAAACAATGATGACTCTATCTAAATAGAGGAAGAGAGGGGCGCAACCCTAGGAAAGGGCGGCCAGGAAGGGGGCGCAGCCCCTAGTGGTGGTCAGCCCTAGGCGCCCACGCAAAGGCCTCAGTTGGGCCAGCATCTATTCTTCTGGGCCTTCGTTCTTCAGTAGCATGACGAAGTTTAGTTCTCTTGCACGGGCCCGAGTGATTGGCCCAAAAGGAGGTGGCGCCTGGGGTGGAGGAGCATCTGGTGTCGCCGGAAAAGGTGCTGCTGGCGTAGACGTACTCGTGTTGTAGTTGATGTCCTCATCAGTTACCAGAAACAAGAAGATCAAGATGTGCCGTGTTCAGTGGAGTCATCACACGGAGGACGAGGCTACCTGGGAGCGAGAAGATGAGCTAAAGAAGACATATCCCGATCTCTTTGCTAGCTAGCCTATTCGAATCTCGGGACAAGATTCCTGTAAGGGGGGTAGGTTTGTAACGCCCTAATGTAATTTTCCTAAAATTTTAATGAATTAATTTGGCTTAAATAAAATTTCTAAGGTTTTTCTTGATTTATCTTGTATTTAAATTAATTTTACATCACAAGTAATTAAAATTTATTTAAGAACAACATGATTGTGCAGTCATGCTGGTGCATTTCTTTTGTTTGGAGGAATAGTTGAGGTTGAATTCAAATTTCATTTGGATTCAAATTTATTTGAGTTAGTTTAGAAAAGGAAAAAGGGAAGAGAATTAGAGAAGGCAGCCCAACCAGCTTCCCTTCCCCCTGTTGGGCCGGCCCTTTCTCCCCCGCGGCCTATCTCCCCTCTCCTCTCCCTTCTCCTCGCGTGGGCCACGCCCGGCCCAGCTCCCCCCTGTCCCCAGCCCCAGCGTGTGACAGTTCATGTACTTGTAAGCTAGGCATATACTTTGTTAGTGTGAAGTATGTGTTTGTTAGTGTAAAGCTTGTGTGTTTATGTGGAGCTTTTGAAAATTTATAGTGCAAGTAAAAAGGGTATTTTTGTAATTATAGAAAAACCTAGGGTTGTTTTTGCAAAATGTATTTGGATAAGGGGTAATTTCAAAATAAGTGAAGGGTGGTTTTGCAAACATGCTTTTTCTTATTTTATCCCCTGTATAAATATACATATTTATCCAAAAGTTTCGTTTGAAATGTATGTGTTGAAGTGTGTAAAAAGTTTGGGTTAAGTGGTGAAGATAAGGGTATTTATGTAATTTTATAAAAGTAAAAGTCCTTTTATGCAAATATTTGATTTACAAAAGTAATTTCAAGTTACTGAGGACTAAAGTGTAAAAGGTGCAAGTCATCATGACATGTCTATCCAATCATTATGATGCGTCTATCCTGTCATCATGACGTGTCATAAATGCTTGCATTTAGGTCCTGAATTTTATAAAGTTACACTCTTTAGGACAAAAGTAATTCAAATCCATCTTTTGTTCAAAACTTCACGTGTAAAGATATAAGTTTTTAGTTTTTGAACTTGGGCCCTAAGGCAATGTTGTAGAGTTTGAAAAACTCTCCAACTTTCGTTTTGGGCATT
This sequence comes from Panicum hallii, assembly GCF_002211085.1. Classification (NCBI taxonomy): domain Eukaryota; kingdom Viridiplantae; phylum Streptophyta; class Magnoliopsida; order Poales; family Poaceae; genus Panicum; species Panicum hallii. The sequence goes on along the minus strand of NC_038047.1, from coordinate 20,230,212 downwards.
TCTTCATTAGAGTTTTGGATTAATGGGAAATTTGACTTTACAGAAAGGTCCCTGCAGTTTTTGAATTTACACATAAGTCCTTAGGAAGTTCTTTTTCCCTTCCTCCTCTGTTGTCACACCCTAAAATATTCAATTTTAGGATGTGACTATCTTTTACAATGTGTTCATCTATCAATAGGATTTTTCCAAGAATTTTAAAGATTTTTCTAGCAATTATTCTATTTATCCAAGAGCTAGATCCATTTTTTTACTTGGAAAGCTCTAAAATTCTTTTTCATGAGTCCCAAATATTTTATTTGGAATCCTCGTGACCCAAATTACCTCCTGAGTTTTCTCGGAAATTTTTGGGATTCTTCCGGATATATTTTTCTTGGTTTGAAATATTTATCTGTATATTTTCTAGATTCATTTTAAACTTAAAAATATGTTCTGGAAAATATTTCTATTTTGATTTTTATCGCAGTCGGACCGAGCCGTATCTTTGTTGTATATCCTTTTAACCTTATCCTCTCTGAATCATTAAGAAGTTCCGTCGAGCTCCCGATCCTCTAACCGTTTCCCCCGATCATGTCATGTTTGAAAACGACGCCTCGTGGCTCGTCTTCGGTATTTTTTTTTGATGATGTTCGATCGCCGTCAGCCCCAACGACTCGGCCTGATCCCTTCCTTCTCTTTTCGCGCTCCCGAATAAACCGTTCGCGTTCAACCAGCTCTGTCAGCTCATTTTCATGTTCGACCCTCACCCGAACCTGTTTCGGCCCGTAACCGAACTCGCTTGGTCAATCTCGTTTTCTTTTTCCGTTACCTCCTCTATCCTCTCTTTGCTCGCTAAATTGTGGGACCCGCTGGTTAGCCCTATCTCATCTCTCCCATGGGCAATCTGGACTCAGGAACGAGTCCCAGCCCGATGCGCATCCTCAACCCTGCTCGCCAAATTCCAGATCTCCGCGCTCCTATAAATCCTTGGGCCTTCCTTCTTTTTCTGTGCCCTAGCTCCTGCTCGCACCCTCCCCCGAGAAAACAGAGCCGCACGTAGCCAGCCCTAGTTTTTCCTCGCGCCCCTGCTTCCCCTCCTCCTGCACATCCACGAACAGCTGCTGCCGCCGGCCACCAGGAGCGCCGTCGCCCTTCTGTGCGTCTCCGGCCGCAGCGCTACCGCCCCCTGCCAGACTCCTCGTCGCCCTGCACCTCCTGCAGCGCCCAGCGCCTCCCCTGCTCCGTTCTCCCTCTCCCGTGAGCCCCTGTGCGCTTGCGCCCCTGCCCATCACTCCTGCCTCGTGCGCTCCTCCTCCTGCAACCGTGCGTCCCCTCCCCTCCAGCGCCGCCCCTGCCCCTTCCCTCTCCTGGCGCAGCCCGCTCTCCCCCCCTTGCAGGCCGCACGCACAAAATCACCCAGAACAGATGAACAAACCCGTCGCCGCATCTTCCTCCGCGAAATTCGATCACCTCGATGCGTCCCCGTGGTAAGTAAGGTATGGAACGGAATCCCCTCATCGTCCTCTTTCATTTGCCCCGCTTCCCGCGATCTCCCGTGCCCAAAATCGATGAGAATTTGAGCTACAGTACCCGCCGGTCACCATTGCTGCCTGTTTCAAGCTTTTTGCAGATTGGTCCCTGGAAGATTCTGTAATTATCGTGTAAATTTTTGTGTCTAGCGAAAATTGCAGAAAACCCCCTAGATCTTTTCCATCTTTTCAATCCAGCCCCACCATGGAATTTTTCAAATCTAACCCTAATCTTTTCCTGTTTTGCAAGCACTATTTTCTGTGTCTTGTATTTCTTTTCTGCTAACCCCTAAAGTCTATAGTTAATTGCGTATAGGTCCCTGCAGCGCTGTTTTATGCGTAGATTCCGCGTTTTAGATCCGTTTTGATCTGTTCTTTTTGTGTTAGTCTTCTAAAACCCTAAGCTATCATTTAGTAGCGTTGTTGTGCCGTAATTCCTGTTTTTAAAATTAAATATCTATATAATTTCAATAATACCCACTCATCTAGTTTTCCGAAATAAAATCCAATTAAGTCTTTTCTTCGGTTTTCATAAGTAATGTTAACTCAATTAATATGAACTTAAATGTGTTTGTAATTTAATTTGTTTAGTTCAACACGAATCATAAAGTTCGACGTTTAGATGTTCTCACCAGTTTCTTTTCCAATTAATTAATTAATTAGTGTAATTTGTACATAGAGAATTGTATATAAAATTTGTTAAGTTCTACTTCGTCTTTATAAATGCAAATATAATATGAGTTCATTATAATTAGAGACATTTCTCTTTTATATCTTTTACATTGGTTTTCTAAATTAAAATAAATGAAAGCCTATAGTTCTTTATTTCTTTTTAATATAAATCTCCCGATAGCTGTATCTTTTCAACCCTAGCTCCGTTTTCCATGTTTCTTTCTTTCTCGTGATCGTAGCAACGAGTCTTATCCTTTAGTTCGCTCTTTTAAAGCTTTCCTTTTGTTTGTTCTATCTGTTCTTAGTTGTTCTTGTTTGTTTGCTTGCTTGTATGCTTCGGTCGGATGCTTGTGTGACGTTAGAAGAAGCGCGATCGAAGAGTTTTGAAGATTTAGAGTTTCAAGAATAAGAGTTGAAGACTCTGAGCAGCTATTCTCTAAAAGAAAGGCAAGTGTTTCCTTGATCATGCTTTTGTCCTAATAATCACAGTAAATATAACTTTTTCTTTATATGCTTGCATGTGTCCTAATTTTGATGGATCCTAATTAAGGATATGCCTAGTCTTTATGGTCATTCCTTGCCAACCTGGGTTTTATCTTTATTGTTGGGTAGCTATTGCTTAGTTGCTTCAACTGGTTATGGTTTGGGAATAATATATAATCATGATGACAACAATGATGATGTTTCACCTGTTCTATCCATGTTCATGCGCTATGCGTTGTTAATATAAGATTATATGTTTAATCGGAACATGGAGAACCACCCAGGAAAACAGTGCAACCACAATACTATATGGCTCTGGTCTTGGCTAATTAATTAGAGACTCTAGCTTATGATAATCTTACCGAAAGGGCAAGAGGGGTTGCATCGACGGGGTATAGCTCGATCCTTTTGAGGCACATGGCTATGTGGTCCTTGGCTAAGGTATTTCCTCATTAGGGAGGGTTATGACCGCTTTGGCTTGAAACCTTAGCGGATTATCATAAGTTAGGGAATTTTTGTAAAGGCCTCGTAGTGAATCCCTTGCCACTCACCTCGGAAGTGTTTAAGAGGCTAGCTACCTCGGGCAAATCGGGAGACACGAATTGTGGGAAAGTGTACAACCTCTGCAGAGTGAAAACTGATATATCAGCCGCGCTCACGGTTAAGAGCGGCTTGGACCCTCACATGATTAATTGAACTTGAAGATGAATTAAATCGTGGACCATGGTTATGGTTATGGTTATCGTGGACCATGTTTATGGTTGTGGTTATACTTATGCTGTATCTCTTCTCTCTCTTTTAATGTGGATTTTTGGTATGAATTTATATCTTAGTAATCAGGTGCTAATAAAACTTGACCAACTAAAATTACTTATCGCAGTAAGTCAGTCAGCCTTTCCTTGATTTTGGCCTTCATGTCATATAATTCCCAACACTAGCTAAGTACCAACCATAAGTGTACTCACGCTTGTGATAATTGCTGCTCAGAGGAGAAAGTGATGTGAAGTCTTTTGAAGATGATGCTGAGTTCTAGGCTTGCGCAACCCCCGATCGATTGCCTGTGAAGTGTGGAGTCTTCGTTTCCAGGATAAGCTGTATAACTCTGATAATCTTTATAGTCTTTTAATTCTCTTTTCGTGATACTGTTGCTGATTATTCACTGATGAAGTCACTATATGTATGGAACTTGATCCTGGCATACATATAGCTATGCATTCGGTTTTGTTCTTAAAACTGGGTGTGACATCTGTTCTTCCTTTATCTGGTCTCTTTCTTGTCCCACCGGTGGCTCCATCCAGATGCTCCTTTTCCTCTCTCTCTCTCCATGCTTTTTCCCCTTCCTCTCTCTCCCCTCCACTAGCACAGGATGTCCGGGCTCAGGCGCAGGCGCGCGGAGCGGGGACGGCCGGGCGCTGGAGCGCAGGCGGCTCGGCGCGCGCGTAGGCGGCGGAGCAGAGCGGCTCGGCGGGCTAGCGGCAGCTGCTCCAAATGGCGCTGGTGTGCGCGTGGCTCGGCCGGCGCGAGCGCGCAGCGCGGTAGGAGCGATGCTGGGCGGAGCCACAGCGCAGGCGCTGGGCGGCGCGGTTCTAGGTGAGCGCGCGCGGCTCGGGAGGTGCGCGTGAGCGAAGCTGGGCTGGCCGCGGCTCGGGCGTGCGAGTGCAGGTGTGGAGCAGCAGCGCGAGCAAGCGGTGCTGATGGCGTAAGCTGGCACGGGGCGCACGGCGCGTGCGGCGCCAGAGCGAGGCCGTGGCAGGCGATGGCGCGAAGGCGCGTGAACGCGGGAGGAGGTGCGGCGCAGTACTGGCGGCTCAGCGTGGACCGGCAGGGAAACAACGAGGCCCCCGTGTCAAGGAGCTGCGGCACGTGTCATGCAACGCGGGCGCTGGAGCGGAGCTCGGGATCGGCGGCAGCGTGCAGGCGCGCGCGCGGATGTGGCGATGCTGCAGCGCGACGGTTCGAGGCGGACCCGCCTAGGGGCAGTAGAGTCGCGCGTGAAGGACGTCGGAGACCGTTGAGAAGAAGGCAGTGAATGAGGTCAGGCGGCACCGCGAGCTGCTCGTGATGAACGGAGGTGACCTAGCGCGGACGGCAGCGGAAGGAGAAGCTGCGCAACGGCACGAGGCGGTCGAGCGCGCGCGGAGCCTGGGGCAGGAGTAACGCGGCACGGATTCGACACGCAGCACAAGACCGGCGGCGGTGGTAGGCCGGCCCTGATGGCGTCACAGCAGGTAGCAGGTGGAAAGGGCGGCGGAGTTGCAGAACCCGGAGGTCCGAGCGGAATTGAATCGGCGCGTTCGCGATTGCGAGCGGAAGTGTTTTGCCGGTGGCCGGCTCGGCTCGATTCCGCAGACGTGTGCGCATGCAAGGCAACAGGCCACGCACGAGCAGGTTAAGGGCCAGGGATACGGGGGCAAAACAGGAGCAGCGCACAAGAAATGCGACCAGGCACGGCAGCCCTGCAGGTAACTGCGCGGGCATGCCGGATGTGTTTCTGCAATGCATCTGCGTGAGCAGAGGAGGCTTGGCCCGTGAGCAGGAAAACCCTGAGGTTCGCGGAGGAGTCGGCTTAGCGAACCAATCCGGCTCCATCGTCTTGTCCCAGGGGTCCACGACGTCCAACAGTTCCTACCCCTCGTTGATCGCTCAACCGACCACCGTGACCACGGGCCACCGTGAGAAGTACCCCCGGACATCTTCCACCCACTGCAACCCTTCCGGGCAAACTTCTTCGCCACCCACGGAATCTCGTCATGGTCAAGTACTTCTCACCACCGATCTTGTTCACCGTGGGAATTCACTTCCCGCCTGTTCTTCTTCACAACCAAGGCTACCCCAAGGTTTGCCCTGATTCACTGAATCTTTCTAATGCCGGCGATCCCTTTGCCGGAATATCATCGTTATCTTCCTATTCTCTATTTTCCCCGACCAGGGATTTAATGGCTTTGTTTTAAAAAGTTCTAGGGTGTTCTTGGTAAAATTTCCAGAGTCTTCTTTATTTCAAATCAGTGAACTTCTTCATTATATAGAATTGCGTAAGAAGTTCACAAAAATACAAAATCAGTTTTGTTTGAATCCTTAGGTCAAAATCTACAAGTTTTATGTTGTGATCTTGAGTTGAAAGTCATTGATTTGTGATCTAGGTTAACTATTAGGGAATGAATGCTTTATTGTATCTTATATTGTATGCTTGTGTTATAGCTGAAAAGTAAGTCATAGGATATATGTCTTAAATAGAGATGTGTGATATTTAGTTAATTCTTTCACATGAGTGCTCATGTCCCTGCCAATCAAAACTTTGTCCTTGTTTTGATTGCTGTTTCCTTAAGGTCCTTTTCGTATAAGGATCCTTGTTGGTTTATATGTATCTGCTGCTTAGTTAATCCATCTTTGCAGCTATGCTTCAGCGTCGGCTATCAGCTCCATCGCTAAGCATCCGTTTCCTTTAAGTCTATGATGTTTCTGTGTAACAGCTGTCAGCCGATGCACTTCTTTTGATATGCTTCTACCATCGGCTGGTTAGCTGATCCGGTTGTTACCCTTCTAATATCGGCTACTGCCGATACAATTCTTTTGTTCTGTCCTACATCGACTACACATAGTCAATGTATCAGAGATACACACACGATCTTAGGATTCTTGCTATCGGCTAATCCAAGCCGATTCTAGCTGTCTTCCATATCGGTCAAATATGGCCGATCAATCCTTAGTTTTCCCATCCTTATCTACACACTTCTATCAGCCGATTTATCAGCTAGGAAATCGGCTATATATCTATCGGTCCCATATCTTCAACCACACTCCCATCGGCTGTACGTCACTCAATTGTTGTGCTGACGTAATCGAGCCAATGCAACCACACCTAGTTACCTAGAATAACACTTAAGCACATCTCAGTTAAGACACAACTGCTTTAGGAATCATTCCTCTGTTAAAGTAGTCGATGCTTTCATCGATCAATTAGGAAACCCTATCAATCGGCTACATAGACCAAAGTACACAACCCTAGATCAGTAAGATAGCACAGTAGACAGTTCCCTCCTTTGCCAATTCTATCGACTGAACCCCTGTTGTTTCCAATCAACACTGCTGTAGTCTTCAACCAATAGTCCATCTTAAAGAGTTGTCCACCTGAAGCTCTATCTAAGTTTAGTTTCAGATCTTTTTGGTTGTAATATGAGTAATATGTTAAGTGAATGTTAGAATGCAACTTTATTGTGAAGTAAGGTAGTTTTATGTGCACACTTTGAATGAAATGTTGCATTGCATGTAGATACGACTACTTCCACAACCGGTACCTACAAGATCTCCCAGGAGTCTGCAGAGGATGTTTCTGAAGACCAAGTGAACATCACCAAAAGATTAACTGAAGCCCCGAACCAAAGTTCGGAGGATATTGACCTTTCTAACTTCAGCCCCACCAGTAAAGGCAAGCCCCGGACATAACCCCTACTTTATCTACACTGCAACTTATAAGGTTTATATCTATCTATGCATTACGTCTAGGAGTTCAAATGAAACCCTAGTTGCATAATACCTTTTATCTCAAAGGGTCCGATGTATCGAGGAGCAAGTTTTCCTTTTACGCCGAACCATTGAATACCTCGAGCAGGAGATACTCGAAGATATACGAAGTCTCCAATCTGGAACTGTAGCGGTCTTCTTCGTATGTCAGCGTAGCTTTTCTGTCGAGATTGGGCTACCTTTAGATTGTTTTGAATAGTCTTCACCTTTTCCTGTGCCTCAGTGACAAGGTCGGGTCCAAATATCTTACGTTCGCTGGTTTGCGACCAACTCAAAGGAGTTCGGCAGCGGCGACCGTACAATGCTTCGATCGGGGCCATCTTGAGACTTGTCTGATAACTGTTGTTATACAAAAATTCTGCCAATGACAAGCATTTGTCCCAATTCTTGTTATATTGAAGTACGCAGGCTCTAAGCATATCTTCCAGAATCTGATTTACCCTTTCAGTTTATCCGTCTGTCTGAGGGTGATATGCGGAGCTTCGGATTAACTTAGTTCCAAGAGCATATTGAAGTTGCTCCCAGAACCGAGCGATGAATTGTGCTCCACGATCAGAAATGATCATCTTGGGCACTCCATGAAGATGAATGATTTGATCTAAATAGATCTCAGCATACTTTTTGGCATTATACGTAGTATGCATGGGAAGGAAATGGGCAGTTTTGGTTAATCGATCAACGATTACCCAAATGGATCATGCCTTAGAGAGGTGTTAGGTAAGCCAATGATAAAATCCATGCTGATATCTTCCCACTTCCAAGAGGGAATGGGTAGAGGTTGAAGAATACCAGCAGTCCTTAGATGACTGGCCTTAACTCTTTGGCAAATATCACACTCCGAGACATACTTTGCAATTTCTCGCTTCGTACGAGTCTACCAAAAATTCTGTTTTAAATCCTGGTACATCTTGGTACTGCCAGGGTGTATAGAAAATTTGGAAAAGTGAGCCTCGTCTAGTAACTGCTTACGAAGCTTTTGGTCCTTAGGTACAACGACACGTTCGTTGAACCATAGAACCCCTTCGTGATCTATTCAAAAGCATTTGTACTTTCCTTCTCCTTGTGCCAACTTCTGCTTAATGATTCTCACCCCTTTGTTACGCTGTTGTGCCAGAACAATGTTATCCCAAAGTGTAGCTTCAATTGAGAGATGATTCAGGCTGCCTTGAGGAATGATCTCAAGATTGAGCTTTCTCATCTCCCAACAAAGCGTCTCATTGAAAGCCTCTACTGATAAGCAAGAGCAATGTGCCTTGCGACTAAGTGCATCCGCCACGATGTTGGCCTTGCCTGGATGATAGTGTACTTCCAGATCATAGTCTTTGATAAGCTCTAGCCAGCGTCTTTGCCTCATATTTAGATTTGCTTGCATGAAGATGTACTTGAGGCTTTTGTGGTCAGTATGGATATGGCACTTTGTACCCATCAGATGATGTCTCCAGATCTTAAATGCATGGATGACAGCTGTGAGTTCAAGATCATGAGTAGGATAGTTTTGTTCATGAGTCCTGAGTGCTCTCGATGCATAAGCAATCACTCGGTTGTCCGGCATAAGCACACAACCAAGTCCGATTCCCGAAGCATCACAATAGATGTCAAAAGGTTTTGAAACATCCGGTTGAGCCAGAACTAGGGCAGTAGTGACATGTGCTCTGAGGGTGTGAAATGCATCTTCGCATTTCTAATCCCAGGAGAATTTAACGCCTTTCTTTAGTAGTTCAGTCATAGGCTTGGCTATTCTTGAGAAGTTAGGAATGAAATGATGATAATAGCCAGCTAGACCAAGAAAACTACGGATCTGATAGACCGATGTTGGAGGTTTCCAATCCATCACTTCTTGTACTTTACTGGGGTCAACGGATATACCGTTACTGGAAATAGTGTGACCTAGAAATTTAACGGTATCCAGCCAAAACTCACATTTAGAGAATTTGGCGTACAGGTGGTGGTCTCCTAGTCTCTGAAGAACAATACAGAGATGGTTCCTATGATCTTCCGGTTTTTTAGAGTAGATCAGAATGTCATCAATGAAGACCACAAAAAATTTGTCGAGTTCTTGCATGAAGACAGAGTTCATGAGATACATGAAATATGCTGGAGCATTGGTAAGACCAAACGACATGACCAGATATTCGTAGAGTCCATATCTGGTGGAAAAGGCTATTTTTGGAATGTCACTCGACCTGATCTTGATTTGATGATATCCGGAGCGGAGGTCAATCTTAGAGAATACCTTGGATCCAGCTAACTGATCGAACAGAATGTCAATACGGGGCAAAGGATACTTGTTTTTGATGGTTACCGCATTGAGGGGACGATAATCTACACATAGCCTTAAGCTATTGTCCTTTTTCTTCACGAATAGGGCTGGACAACCGCATGGTGAAGCACTTGGACGAATGTAACCCTTATCAAGTAGGTCGTGGAGTTGGATTTTTAACTCTGCCAGCTCATTGGGTGGCATACGATAGGGTCTCTTAGATATGGGGGCTGTGCCGGGTTGTAGTTCTATGATAAACTCAATATCTCTGTCTGGGGGCATTTCTGGCAAATCGTCTGGAAAAACATCTGGGTATTCGCAAACAATAGGGATGTCCTTTAACTTGATCCCTTCTACAGCATAGGCACAAAAGTTATTGCACTCCCGTTGTGGAAGATAGAGAATGGTAGCTTCATGATCAGGTGAATCTATCTCCATAGTTCGGGAAAAGTTATCTAAGGATACTTAGTGCCTAGTCATTCAATCCATGCCTAGGAGGATATCCATTCCTTCTAGGTCCAATAACAGTAAATCTGTTTTGATCAAATTACTACCCAACTGAATTGGCACCTTTCTATAGATTTGATTTGTGGAAATTTTACCGCCAGGAGTCGCTATCATATAGGCTCCACTAGTAGGATAAAGATCCAATCCTACTTTTGTTCCACATTTTGAACTGATAAAACTATGGGTGGCACCAGAATCAAAAAGTATAATCACAGGTTGATGGTTTATAGAGAAAGTACCCGTCATTATTGGCGCACCCTCGGGGAGTTTGGATAAAGTCGTGAAGTTCACCCTTCCCTGGCGGACTTGTACCATCTGCTTTTTGCCCTTGCCCTTGTTGTTCGGGTTGGATGTTTGCCCTTGGAAAGATCTTCCAGGTTGGGGGCAATCCTTAATGAAATGGGATGGGCTACCGCAGTTGAAACAGCAATAATTCTTGTTTCCTTGGTTGGATGGCGGAAAGCTCGGCCGCGGGCCTTGCTGCTGTTGCTGCTGGGGTTGTGGTGTCGGTGGCCGATTGAATCGAGCCTGCTGGGGTGGTCTAGCTACCCATTTGCCTGGTATATTGTTTCGAGGTGGGGCTCGGGTAGCAGTGTTTTGGACCAACCGATACCTTGGCGGTTGCGCTGTTGAGGGTCCCGTGGGTGTCTTCCGTTTCTTTTTGGCCCTTTGGGCTGAGATGCAATCCTCTTGGGTAATGGCCATATTGACCAATTCAATGAAAGTATCGGCCTTTACCAGATTTAGCCGTTCCTTGAGCTTTGTGTTCAAGCCTCGACGGAAACGATCTCGTTTGCGGGCGTCTGTATCCGCATGATAACCCGCATATTGGCACAAGTGATTGAAGACCTGTGCATATTGCATAACTGTGCGGGTTCCCTGGGTCAAATTCAGAAATTCATTGAGCTTTCGCTCAATGAGTCCCTCTGGAATGTGGTGCACTCTGAAAGCGGTCCTGAATTCATCCCAGGTAATAACGTGACCAGCCAGCTGCATGGCATGGTAATGGTCCCACCAAATGCGGGCGGTGCCGCGAAGTTGTTGAGCTGCGAAGAGTGCCTTGTTCTCGTCTAAGCATGGTGCAGACAACAATGCGAACTTAGACCCTATAGTGCGGAGCATGCATCAGCGTCGAGGGGCTCGTCTGCTTTATAGAACAATGGAGGCTGGGTGCTAAGGAAATCTTGGTAACTAGCCGATGGGGGTTCATCACGACCTCGGGACTGGTGATGAAATTGGCCCATCTGAGCGTGTACTAGCTGGTTGAGGAGTTCGGTTTGTTGTGCCATGACTTCTGCTAGATTTGGCGGGGCTGGTGGCGGTTGTTGGGAACCGCTAGCTTGATCTGGCCGGAAACCTTCCGGGGTTCCATGTGTAGCTCCAACCATCTGAAATAAAGGAGATGTCCATTATTAACCACATGTCCTTACTCCCATTTTCAGAAGATATACCACTACTAACAGATATGTAATTCACATGTTCCGTTCAACCAACTCATTTCAGATGCAAAGATATTGAACAAGATGGCAGAACACGAGGCTTAGATTACAAAGCAGACATTTTACATTAGGATGGTTCGATTGCTACGGGTCAGGCCGTATGTACACATGCCACATATATTACAGCAAGTGGCTCTTGGTCTAGGTAGGCTACTCACTACCTATGTCACATCATTCTACACTAATTACATCTGAACTATCGACGATTTAGGTGAACTAGAAATCGTCGAGATCGCCTACGGAGGACTGACTGCCGGAAGAGGAGTGATCTGGCTGAGGATTGGGTTCTGGGACTCCATGCTCGGAGTCGAGATCAGAAACTCCCTCGATTTCCCCTGGGTCTTCTTCTCCACCTTCAGGTACTACAGGTACAGCAGGAGGTACTAGCTGTTGTTGGAGTTCATCGATATGAGCATGGGCGTCGTCAACCTCAAGGATAAGGTCGTGGATTTGCTCCTGGAGAAACTCAATGATCATGTTGCGTTGAGTGATTATGGCATCACTCTCATTGATCTGATCCTCCCGGTGAAGAATGGTCTCATCCCGTGCTGCGATAATTTCCTCCTTCTCGGTAACCAAGGCTTGAAGCTCTACTATCTGAGTGACCTGTCGATCAGCATTGCGATAATGACCTTGAGCTATAACAGTCAACTGACCCATACCGCGGCGTAGCAGGATCTGATAGTGGTGCTGGACATTCATGAACCTAATGGTACCACGGAGTGTGTAACACACTAATGTAATTTTCCTAAAATTTTAATGAATTTATTTGGGTTAAATAAAATTTCTAAGGTTTTTCTTGATTTATCTTGTATTTAAATTCATTTTATATCACAAGTAATTAAAATTTATTTAAGAACAACATGATTGTGCATTCATGCTGATGCATTTCTTTTGTTTGGAGGAATAGTTGAGGTTGAATTCAAATTTCATTTGGATTCAAATTGATTTGAGTTAGTTTAGAAAAGGAAAAAGGGAAGAGAATTAGAGAAGGCAGCCCAACCAGCTTCCCTTCCCCCTGTTGGGCCGGCCCTTTTTCCCCCGCAGCCCATCTCCCCTCTCCTCTCCCTTCTCCCCGCGTGGGCCACGCCCGGCCCAGCTCCCCCCTGTCCCCAGCCTGAGCGCACCTCTCTTTCTCTCTCTCTCTCTGACTCTTTGGCCCCACCTGCCAGCTGCCCCGTCTTCCCCCTTCTCCCTTTCTTCCCCGACGTGCACCGGCCACCCGAGATCTCCGGTGAAGCTCTCGCGCTGGGCCCGCACGCCAAGGGTGCTCTGCCGCCCTACAAATAGGATCCTCGACCCCCTCTGCCTCCTACCCTCGCCGCTACAGCCGCCACCGACGCCCTAGCACCACCGCCCGCTTGCTCCGCCGTGCAGCGCCTCTGCTCCGTCGTGGGCCGGCCGCTCTGGTGCACCCCAGCCCCGGCCAAGGCTCGCGGCAGCTTCGCCGTCCCGTCAGGAAGCTCCCCGAGTCTTCCACCCTCGACCCCGAGCCCTGCCCGTGCCGGAATCGAGCCGAGGACCGCCGCCGGTATTCCGCTCCGCCCTCGCAATTCTTCACCACCGGTGATCCCCGAACCTCCCTAACCCCCGTAGAACCTTCGCAGGATCTCCACGCGTCGATCCTCAGTGACCAAGAGCCCGGAGACCCTCGGCAGTAGCCCTCCCCACGAACCCCGACCGCCTCCGCCGCCTGCCCGTCGTCGAGGATCACCCCCGCCGCGTCTAAGCCCGCCTCAAGCCCTCGGTGAGCACCACCCCTTTCCCCTGGTCGTATTGTGCTAGATGTCATGGACCCAAACCTGCCCCTGCGGCCGGAACTCGCGCACCGACGGTGCGCCACCGTGCCGAACCGCCCCCGTCGTTGTGCGCGCTGCTTGAGCCCTCCCCGAGCCCCGCAGTAGCCTAGGTGGGTCACACATGCCGCACTAATCACGCCCGACCCAAACTCGAGTTCTTTTGACCCCCGGAGCGCCGTTTATGGCGAATTCCGGCGAGCCCCGAGCCACGCCGCCGCGGGTTAGGTCGCCGGCGACCAACCGCCGCCGCCCCGCGCGCCGAAACCTCGTGAACCGCCCGATCCGTGTTCAACGCGCAAGATTAGATCGTGCCCGGGGTAGATTAGACCCGCCAGATCCAGATCCGAGCATCCAGATCCGAAGATACCGGTTCGGCCTGGCGTTTTGTTAATGAGCCCCTGCGCTTTTCAAAAACCAACCCGCAGTCCACCCTAGTTCAAACATAATTCCAGTTAGGTCCTGTTTTATTTGTTTAGCCCCCTGAGTTCTCTGGAAATTGTGTCCGCCGTCCATGTCCTGTGTTTTCACGGGTTATGTGACAGTTTGTGTATTTGTAATCCTAGACTTATATTTTGATAGTGTGAAGTGTATGCTTGTTAGTGTAAAACTTTTGTGTATTTGTGTGAAGTTCTTGAAAATCTTAAGTAAAGAAGGTATTTTCGTAATTATGGAAAAACTAGGGTTGTTTTTGTCAAATGTAAATTGATAAGTGGTAACCTCAAAATAAGTAAAGGGTAGTTTGGCAAATATATTTTTACTCTATGTCTTGTAAAAATATATATTTACCCAACAGTTGCATTAGAAATGTAGGAGTTAAATTGTGTAAAAATTTGAGTAAAGTTGTGGAAATAGGGATATTTGTGTAATTTATTAAAAGTACAAGTCCTTTATTGCAAAATAGGTGGTTTACAAAAGTAACTTTCCAAAATTACTAGAAGTAAAAAGGTAATAATGTAAGCAATCATGACTTACTTAGCAAATTGCGAACAGGCCCAAGGTTATATATAATTTATACTAACAATAACAAAGATGTTATAAAATTCAAATTTAGTCCAAGTCTTAAAATAAAACTTCATATTGTGAGTTTTGGAATTCAACCCCTAAAACAAAGTTGTAGAGTTCGAAAAGTTGTACAACTTTCATTTTGGTTACATTTTTGTTTGAGCCCTAGAACAGCGGTTAAAATAGTCTTTACCGAGAGGTCCCTGCAATTTTCTAAAATTACAAACAGGTCCCTGGGAAAATCCCCTTTCTCTTCCTCCTTTGGCGCTGCTCTGTTTTTGCTGTGTTCTCTGCTCTGCAACCGCCGCCGTCCGGCCACCGTTGACACCTCCTGCTGCTGCAGTTCACCGCTGTCCCACCCTTGCCACATCCTGCTGCAGAATTTTCCACGCGTCGCTACCCCCAGCTCCTTCTCCTCTGGCGCCCTTATCTCTTCCCCACAGGCGGCAGCTCTGTCCAATTCCATTTTTCCCTCCTCTCTCCCATTCCTCCACCAGGCAGCGGTTCACAGGCTCGGGTCGCAGGAGCTGGGCGCCGGCGATGCAGAGTGGTTCCAGGCGGCGGCTGCGGCGAGACTCGGGCGCGTGCAGCTCGGCCGGGCCCAGGCGCGGGAGCAGCGCTAGCGCGGGCGGCCGGCCGCAGCAGGCGCACGCGCGGGCCGGCCCAGGCAGCCGCGGGCGCCAGCGCAGGCGGCCCCACGCGGGGCGCGCACGGCGCAGCTGCGCGGCGGCTCGGCGGGCGTGGGCCGCGGCAGGTGCTGGCGGTCGGCGCTGCGCTGGAGGCAGGCGGAGGGGCGGCAGCCGCCAGGCGAGCGGGCCCAGGAGGCGCGGGAGCAGGCGGGAGCAGGCGGCTGGCGCTCGGTGGCTTGCGGGCGCTGGTGCGGCGCGCGGCTCGGGCGCTGCGCGGCCCCGGGCAGGCGACGGCAGGCGGCCGCGCGGCTGGCGAGCGGCCCACGCGCAGGAGGCACAGGCAAGCCGGCGTGGCAGCTAGGCGTACGCACGACCGGAGCTGCTCTGCTCCTCTGAATTTTCTTCCCCCCCCACCGTCGAGGACCTCCTGTTGGCCTTCCTCCTCACCCTTTGATCCCCAAAATGATTTCGTGGTATACTACTCGTCCTTCCCCGGCTGCCGGCATGGCTTGCTTCCACCAAAACTGAGCCCCCACGGCGCCTCCTCTGTTTCAAGCTCACAGGAAGGACCTCGTGCAACAATTAAGACAAGGTCAGGGTGTTTTCTGCAAAGCCTAGACTCATATAAACAGTGTAGTTCGAGGACCTGTGTGTAAAGGTGTTTATTGTTTTATGTGAAGTGATGTGCTGAACTTTGAAAATCCCTAGAAAATCGTAGAAAATTCAAAAAAATATAAAACCAGTTGTAGTTGAATCTTCATTTCAAATTCTATCACTTTTGTTTTATGACCATGCTGTGAAAATAGATAGTTTGTACTGTATTAAGAATAGAAGTGGATGGGTGTTCATTATTTCATGTGAGTGATATTCTTAACTTGTAAATTCAATAGAGAAGTGTAGGAAATTCTAAAAATTGCAAAACCAGTTTTGTTAGAAACTAGATTTTGAGATCTACAACTTCTATTAAGTGAGTTTGATATGAAACCAAATAGTTTAGAATCTATATTAAATCTAAGATAAGAGAGAGTGTAAAATTCATAGCTCCTACGTATTAACTATGTAGATCATGATTTTTGTTATACAATTTTTATAGGTTAAGTATGAATTGATGTGGAATTTTCAAACCTAATTTTGTTTTGTAACTTAAATTCTTTTAAGTTAATTAATTCAATTTGTTTATAGAAGGAATAGCTAAGCTATGTTCAGTCATGTTTGCTTATTATTACAATGTGTTTTCTTGTGTCGCTTGTTTAAATCTTAATTAGACTTGTTGTGCAACTTTAAATAAGGTCTAATTCGAAGTGAAATGTTTGAATTGTTTTTAGCCTACTGTTTATATGACACTAAACTTATTAGCTATTGGTAGCCAAAGTTCTTGCCATAGATTGACTAAAGATAAATTGTGCACCATGGCTGATGTATTTGCTGCCCCTATGGCAGACTTTTTGTGATGATTGATTAACCTTTTATTCATATGGATGCTCATGCCTTTACTTCAGTCTTGATTGCAATATTGTTAGAGCCCCTTTCCTATGTAAAGGTCCTAGTTTACCTCGTGTATCGACTACTTAGTTAATATACCTTTGTAACTAGGCTTAGCAATCGGCTACTAGTTCAGCTGATTTTCGATAGGCGTGACCCTAACGGCCATAAGCCCCTTGACTTCTTCCATACCGGCAAAAGCCCCTCGGCCCGATGTTTACCACCCTATCGGTCCGATCCAATGTTAGTGCCCTAATTGACCCAGTCCAATCTAGACAACCGCGTTGGCTATACGTCAATCGGTTGTTTTGTTGGTAAAATCGAACCAGTCAAACACTAATTACTTCGGTTAACACTCTAGTCAAGAGTCGGATAGGCACATTCAATAGAGAACGTATTTATCAGCTAAGCACAGTCAGTACAGCATAGGGAATCGGCTGACAGCCGATTCACACCAGATCGGCCAGATCCGATCAACACTGTAGACAGCCTTCTGAAATAGCCAATACGCACACAATCGGCAACCGATGCCGATGCCCTGTAGATTATGGCTAGCCGATGGCCACACCTATCGACTAGGTACTCTGTCGAATTAAAGTGTGAATCGGCTAGGTGTGAACCTTTGTCAAATAACCGATTTATCTAAGTTTTCACGCTAGATCTTAAGATTCTTGCTTTAGGCTAATCCAAGCTGATTTCAGTTGTTTCCCATAGCGGTCAAATATGGCCGGTCAATCCTTAGTTTTCCTATCCTTATCCACACACTGTTATCAGCCGATTTATCGGTTGAGAGATTGACTATATGCTTATCGGTTACATACCCTCAACCACATCCTCCTTAATCTAACTCCGCACTTATGGTCTCACCAACCTAGTTTAATATTAGTGTTCTATTACATTTAAATCTTGAAATAGATCTAACTTAGATAACCTCATCGGCTGTACAGCACTCAATTGTTGTGCTGATGTAATCCAGCCGATGCAACCACACCTAGTTACCTAGGATAACATTTAAGCATATCTCAATTAGGCACAGCCAGTGCAGCGTAGGACAATCAGCTATACAGCTGATATGCCCCAGTAGATATAAGAGAACATTAAGGATAAAAACCGGCTACACAGCTGATTCACCAATCAGCTGAATACGCTGAGACACAGACCGTACGGATACATAGTTCGACTAGTCTATCAATACACCATCGGCTAGTTACTCGCATTAGTCAACTAACTATGTCAATACATCACTCGACTAATTCTACCCGATGTTTAAATCGGCGAATGTGCCGATACACTAAATCGGCTAGAAGGTCAAATCACCGATCGACTAGTTTTGCTAAAGCATGGATCCGCTATGCTGATACACACGCGATTAGTTAAGTACGCCGATGCTCACACAAATTAGTTAGGACACAGCTGCTTTAGGAAACATCCCTCTGCTAAAGTGATCGATGTTTTCATCGATCAATTAGAAAACCAGTGCACCTGTCAACCGGCTACCCAGACCAAAGTACACAACCTTGGATCAGTAAGATCGCACAGTAGACACACCTCTGTTAGGCCCGACCAAAGCACGTCTATCGGCTAAACCTGATGCATCCTCATCGGTTAAGGTCAAGATCTATACACCAACTAATTAAATAACTGAACATGCTACCTAATGAAGTTAGTATAGATGTTTAGGGTAAACTCCCTGTTGCCTAACGAGACTAGTTAGTTTAGTTAATACTCGATAAATGACTGCCCAATACAGGGTAGTTAGGTTGTTTGTCGAAATGTAATGTTCTTTTATTTGGATTGCAACTTTATCGTGAGTTGAAATGAAAGTGTATGCATTCATTAAACTCCATCTTGCATATCATATAGATTCGATCACTCTCGCCGACGGAAATTACCAACTAATCCCGGAACCAGAAGGAAGTTATTCTGAAGACCCCAGGAACTTCGTCACGGGATTATCTGAAGCCCCGAACCAAAGTTCGGAAGATATTGACTTACTGACTTCAGACCCACCAATAAAGGCAAGCCCCGGACATAACCTACTATTTTTATTACACTACAATCTATATCTATTACGTATTCTATGCATTAAGTTCTTAGGAATTGCTTGAAACCCTAGATGCATAAATCCTAGGAACCAATGTACTGCACCTGAGGTCATATCGACTAGATGCTCTGCTAATAGGGCCGGTAGAAGTCGAGTGATTTCCTGTCACTCGCGCGATATAGGAATTGTAATGTTTACATTCCTGTTATCACTATAAGGATGACGGACGGGAGTTTGTGAGGTATCATGGTTGAGGTGATACCCCGTCTGTGTTGTTGAACCTGATAAGGTCGCGGTGTGTGCCGATCGGGGTTAAGCGTTTGAAAGTACTAACCACATGCCGTGAGTTATGGGTAAGCGGTAAGCCTAGTAGCCAATCGGCCCGAGGAGTGGACATACCTCCCACCACTCGATTTGCTTCTTTGGGTTACTTGGTTCGACTGGGGAAATACGTGTTGCAAGGGCAACCAGGAATACGGGTTTTGTAGTCGCGCTACAGACGTATGTCCTGCACGAGTGATGTGCGTATGTTCCTGCAGTCGCTTGTGGTGGACCTGTCCACGAGTCGGAATGAAAGGCAAACGGTTGCTTCGGAATGACCCTGTGGTGTTCCAAGCGTGTGTGTTAGGTTTACCTTGCAAGGTTAAATTCGATTCGAATCGTCCGCCTCTCACGATGATTGAGACTACTTAATCCCTTTATCACACAGAGTAAGAAGAGCAACTATATGATAAGCAATACTGATGGATGAGATAAAGAGCTCTACCTTGCTTGCTTAGTTATAAGTGCTTATCTAGAATGGATAATCACATAGAACTTGAAAGCTAAAAGTTGAAAGTAAGGATCTACTCTTAGTTGCTTTTCAGCTGAAACTAAACCCAGAACTTTTACAAGCCTTCATAAGTCTAGTTATGGGCTAAAGTATACCCAATCCCGGGTAAGCCTTGCTGAGTATTAGTATACTCAGCCTTGCTAGTTGTACATTTTTCAGGTGATATCTGTGAAGACCCTACTCTTCCCTTGCCTTGGCCCTGTGCTCTTCCAGATGATTGGTCCGTGGAATGGGATCCGTCTCCGGCCAGCACTGGTGATATCGAGTGATGTCGTGCCCGGGCTTAGCATGACATCCGTCTTGTCGACGTGCTGTAGATCATCGCGTATGTTTTTCCGCTGCTAAAGATCATAGCTTAAACAGTTGTATTGTTTTCTCTAAGTTTGAAACTTTGTACTACTTTTATAAACTCTTGTAATGTAATTCCCTGTTATGTAAAATGTGATGGTGATTGTATCTCTGGACTCACCTTCGTGTGAGGTAACCTTATTTGATCCTGTGTATCGGTGGTTTATCGGGACGTTACCCGACAGGCCAAGGGATTATACCGTTTGAAGCACGTTGGAGCCCTCGGAAGTGGACTCGCGTACTTGAGCCGGTATAATTCAGGTTGGTTCTGCCACAGGTTAGACCCCAGATCTAGCCTTTAATTACGTCTAGGTCCCCGGTTTTTGCCCAGAACCCCCTAGAACCTCCTATTTTCTTACAGAAAGGTCCCTGGACCCTGTTTTATCTCTAGATTTCATGTCTTAACTCCGTTTTAGGTGGTTTTCGTGCTCACGCGATCGTTGTAACGTGTAGAACAGTTCTATCATAGTTTTGTGTGCTGTTTTTATGTAATGTTGTACTGTTTATTATCTTTTGTCTTTGTTTGCATGTATGTGTATGTGCTGGACCATGTTTTGGTGTTGCGATCGTGAGTAGACGCTGAGCCCTTGGACGAGTACCAGGAGCCCCTTTCTGCAGAGCAGTTTGAGCAGCAGAAGGAGAACTTTGAGGAAGGCAAGTATAACATGAATATCCTATCACTTTTAAATACAATTTCATACTGCATTTTAATTCTGTATGCCTATAAGGACTTCCTAGCCACCTTATCCTTTATATATACCTTGGGTTGCATTTTGGTTAGTTGTACTAGGTGCTGCGCTCTCACCCATCTCGGTCCTTTTTAATTAAATTTGATTAATGGTTATATGCAACTTAATTCTGAGAGTGGCCCTCTATGCTGTGTGCTTGAGTGGCTCACGTCTCCTTAAAATATGTTTTTGTTAGAAACATGGTTTAGGGGGCCAGCACGATGCTCAGTGCTTGGTTGGCCACTCTCCATAAGGACCGGTTCATAGAGCGACAACCTGGGACAACCGCGCAACCACAAGACTGGAATGGGACGGTCTTGACTTACTAATTAGGTCATTTTTGTTTGGGAGTAAATTACCTGCGTGGGCAAGAGGGGTGGTAAGCTTCAATGGTCCCTGCTCCTCCGGCTTGGTCTGTGCTGTGTGCTTGTACCCCCATGAGGTGGGCCCCATCGTCGCTGATCCAGAAACCTTAGCGGTTACACCTTACTAACGTGATCCTTTGTAACGGTCTCGTAGTGCGCTTGCTAGTCATCTCACCTAAGGAAGTGTGATGAACAACTAGCGTAGCTCACGACTTGTGGGTAAAGTTGTGCAACCTCTCGAGAGTGTAAAACTGGTATACTAGCCGTGCTCATGGTCATGAGCGGCCCAGATCCTCCGTCTGATTAGTGGGGTTTACCTTGGTGGGTTGGCTTGGTTTTCAGTAGTCTCATGATTAATTTTGATTAATTATTATGTAACTTGGGTTATGGCAATTCATCCACTTGTAGTAATTAGGTTAAATAAAATTTGCCACGATTAAAAGCTAATATAGTTGAGTCAGCTAACCTTAGAGCATCATAATTCGTGTTATACTTGTTGAGTACAAGTTGTGTACTCACACTTGCCTTCTCTACTCTTCTGTTCTCTCTGGGATATCTTTGACTGCTGCTCAGTACCAGGCGACGTGGAGGACTACATCAGCGGACTCGATGATTTCTAGGCGTTGTCTCCCAGCCGACGTCCCTGTGGCGCCCTATTCTTCATGTATTTATTTTTACGCTTCCGCATTCCTTGAACTGATTCTTGATTCAGTTGTAATAAAGATATTCATTTATAATTTATACGCTTTTATTTCGAGATACGTGTTGTGATATCTTGATGATTCTGTTGTATATATGCGTGACTTGATCCTGGCGCATATATGATTGCTCGATTTATGTTCTTATAAATCGGGAGTGACAGAATTGGTATCTGAGCCGTGTCGACTGTAGGACGAAGCCTAGATAGAAATGGTCGAGTTTAGCGATTCCCTTTCGCTTGCTTTGCTTCCGCAAAACTCAAACATTCATTTCTGCTTCTATTCCTTGAGCTCTAAACCTCGATTTTGCTAATCCTCTCTGCATTTTCCGAGAATTAGTCTGATAGTTTTCGTAGACGTTGGCCTGCAATTTTCTGACTATCCTCATAAGTCTAGGATGCCTTTGTAAGAATACGCTAGAGCGTATGTTTGTTTTAGTCGAGTGGAGTGATAAACTCGGCTAACGTTTGAATATTGAATGTTTGTGATTGTGCCACATGTTTGATTTGGATTTTTGGTTGATTGCAGAGTTTAGAAGTTAAACTTGCTCATGCAAATCGACTTTAATACAAACCTAAATTAAGTAATCAAAATTGAGTTAGATCGTTGGGGGTAAAACCGTACACTCTTTTCTCTCTGCTTTATCCTGCCAGAGTTTTCTTTCCAGAATCATACAGTATCTATCTCTTATGAATTTCATTCTGCTACAAACAGATTGTTAACACCAGGAGCACCGGCACCGGTTCTGGCCAGCAGGGGCAGAACAACCAGAGTACCGACCAGCCACTGCCGATGCCTCCACCTCTGACTCCAGAGCAGTTTTTCCAGCTCCAGATACAGATGATGGCCACCCTGAATAACACTGTTCAGACTCTGCAGCAGATCCACGCTTAGCCACCACCTCCTCCACCGCAGCAGCCCCGCGACAGGCGCGCGGTTTTTCTGAGGGGTCACCCGCCGATGTTCTCTCATGCGGCTGATCCACTCCAGGCTGACGACTGGCTACGTTCAGTGGAGCGCCAGTTGGATGTCGCTCAGTGCGACGATAGGGAGTGAGTCCTGTATGCAGCAGGGCAGCTACGAGGCTCAGCTCTCGATTGGTGGGAGTCCTACCCAGCTCGGGACCGCGACGCCCTCACTTGGGTCCAGTTCCGGGAGCGTTTCAGGAACCACCACATCCCTGCTGGGGTGATGAAGATGAAGCACAAGGAGTTCCTTGCGCTTAAGCAGGTAAATTAGAGTAAAATCTTTCCGCAATTTCTTTTTGAGCTCAAATCCACCCTTGTTATAAGAAATCTGAGTAAATTCCATCCTCTTTTTCCGGTGATTATCATTTCAGGGAGCTATGACGGTGACCGAGTACCATGATCGTTTCCTCCAGCTCGCTCGCTACGCCCCTGCTGAGGTCGCCAATGATGGCGATAAGCAGGAGCGCTTCAGGGAGGGACTCGATGACCACCTGGAGTACGCGCTCATGAACCACCATTTCAACAACTTCAACCAGCTGGTTGACACTGCCCTCAACACCGAGCGTAAGCGCCGGGAGATTGAGGACAAGAAGAGGAAGATGGCTCCTGCTGCGTTTGGCAGCAACACCCAACCTCGGTACCAGTACCCGCAGCAGCAGCACCAGAGGTAGATCCAGCAGTACCAGCAGCGACAGCAGCAGTACCCACCTCGTCCTCAGCAGCAGCAGCAGGCGGGATAGGGCCAGAGGCTTCCAGCGCCTCCGGCACGCTCTGCTCCACCGGCTCCACCAGCTCCGCGGCAGGGAGTGCCTACTCCTCCTGCCGGGCAGCAGGCTCCAGCACTCCCACGGGTGTGCTTTCACTGTGGCGAGCCGGGACACTACGCCAATGTTTGTCCCCGGAAGGCGCAGTCTGGATAGCAGGGACGCCCAGCTCAGCCCAAGGCGCCATCCCAGGGCAGGGTGAACCACGTGACGGCCGAGTAAGCGACCGAGGCTCCCAACGTGGTTATTGGTACGTTCATGGTCAATACTTACCCTGCTACGGTGCTTTTCGATACTGGTGCTACGCATTCCTTCATTACTCGGTCTTTTGTTGAGCATCATGGCATTCATACTAGCACATTAAAGAGGGGCATGTTAGTATCTTCACCGGGAGGGCAGTTGAGGTCTCATATCTTCTATCCCAGAGGGGTGTTGTCATAAGGGGGGTAGAGTTCAGTGCTAATCTCATGTTGCTAGACACCAAGGGTATCGATGTGATCTTGGGAATGGAGACTCTTGTTAGATGGGGTGTCAAGATTGATTGTGCTCAGAGGACTGTCCACTTGTCGGCACCAGATGGACAGGAGGTCACAGTCGGTGCTTCGGAGCCTTCTGGAATTCTTTGTCAGATGGAGGCTAGACCCACGGATGGTATTCGCGTGGTGTCTGAATTCCCGGATGTCTTTCCGAATGATTTGCCAGGTATGCCGCCTGATCGCGACATTCAGTTTTCTATTGATCTCTTGCCTGGCACAGCTCCTATTGCTAAGCGGCCCTATCGTATGGCACCCGTTGAGCATGAGGAAGTTAAGAAGACTGTCGACGAGCTGCTAGCCAAGGGTTATATCCATCGCAGTTTCTCTCCTTGGGCTTTTCCTGTATTGCTTATAGAGAAGAAGGATGGCGCGAAGAGAATGTGCGTCGATTATCGGGATCTGAATGCAGTCACTATCAAGAACAAGCATCCATTGCCTTGTATTGAGGATCTCTTTGATTAGCTTCAGGGTGCTTGTGTATTCTCGAAGATTGATCTGCGTTCGGGTTATCACCAGCTGAAGATTTGTCCTAAGGATATCCCGAAGACGGCATTCACCTGCAAGTATGGGCTATACGAGTATACGGTCATGTCCTTCGGCTTGACCAATGCTCCTACTTTCTTCATGCATCTGATGAACAAGGTTTTCATGGATTATCTGGACACCTTTGTGGTGATATTCATTGATGATATCCTGGTATATTCCAAGTCAGAGGCAGAGCATGAGAAACATCTGAGGCTTGTGTTGCAGAGGCTCAGAGAGCACAAGCTGTATGCCAAGCTCAGCAAGTGCGAATTCTGGATTGACGAGGTTCCATTCCTCGGTCATGTCATCTCCAAGGGAGGTATTGCTGTGGACCCCGGAAAGGTGAAGGATGTGCTTGACTGGGTGGTATCGCAGACAGTGAAGGAAGTCCGTTCTTTTTTGGGTTTAGCAGCATATTGTCGGAGGTTCATTGAGAATTTCTCCAAGATTGCGAAGCCTTTAACTTCCTTGCTAGAGAAGGGTGTGGATTTCTCTTGGACTGATGAGCGTCAGAAGGCCTTCGAGGAGCTGAAGAAGAGCTTGACTACGGCGCCAGTCCTTACTCTGCCAGACCAGAGCAAGAGGTTCACAGTGTATTGTGATGCTTCGAGAGATGGTCTTGGTTGCGTCCTGATGCAAGAAGGCAGAGTGATAGCTTATGCTTCGCGGCAGTTGCGCCGGCATGAGCTAAATTATCCCACTCATGATCTGGAGTTAGCCGCAGGTGTGCATGCTCTGAAGATATGGAGGCATTACTTGTTTGGACAGAGGTGTGATATTTACACCGATCACAAGAGCCTTAAGTACATTTTCACTCAGAATGAGCTGAACATGCGGCAGAGAAGATGGCTAGAGTTGGTCAAGGATGAGCTGGGTTTCTTGCATCATACCTCGAGTGCATCATTCAAGGCAGAACCCACTCTCGAGGCAGAGATCAGGCAGCATCAGAAAGAAGATAAGAAGCTGCAGGAGATCCGTGAACTGCTCAAAGTGGGCAAGGCACCTCATTTCAGAGAGGATGATCAGGGTACCTTGTGGTACAAGGGCCGGATATGTGTGTCGGATGTAGAGTATCTTAAGAAGCTGATCTTGAGTGAGGCTCATGATACAGCATATTCCATTCATCCGGGCAGCACGAAGATGTATTATGACCTCAAGGAACGATTCTGGTGGTATGGAATGAAGCGTTCCGTTGCGGAGTACGTGGCTATCTGTGACACTTGTCAGCATGTCAAGGTAGAACATCAGAGGCCAGCAGGTCTATTGCAGCCGTTGAAGATTCCAGAGTGGAAATGGGAGGAGATCACCATGGACTTCATTGTTGGATTGCCTCGTACTCAGAAAGGATACAACTCCATATGGGTAGTAGTGGATCGGTTGACGAAGGTTGCTCACTTCATTCCGGTGAACACTACTTACTCTGGTGCTAGACTTGCAGAGTTGTACATCTCCAGGATCGTTTGTCTGCATGGTGTTCCGAAGAAGATCATATCTGACCGAGGATCTCAGTTCACTTCACGGTTCTGGGAGCAGTTGCATGATTCGTTGGATACGAAGCTGCGTTTCAGCACAGCTTATCATCCTCAGACAGATGGGTAGACAGAGAGAACCAGCCAAGTGTTGGAAGATATGCTTCGAGCCTGTGCTATTCAGTATGGTACCAGCTGGGATAAATGCCTGCCGTATGCAGAGTTTTCATACAATAACAGCTATCAGGCCAGTCTGAAGAAATCTCCTTTCGAGGCCCTATATGGTCGGAAGTGCAGAACTCTGCTGTATTGGGATCAGATTGGCGAGAGGTAGGTATTTGGTCCGGATATTGTTGAAGAGGCAGAACAGCTGGTACAGCAGGTGCGAGAGAACCTGAGGGTCGCTCAGACTCGTCAGAAGAGCTATGCGGATGTTCGTCGTCGAGATCTGACCTTTGCAGTGGATGACCATGTGTATCTGAAGGTCTCACCGATGAGAGGAATCCGCAGGTTTAACATGAGAGGGAAGCTAGCCCCTCGATACATCGGTCCGTTCAAAGTGTTGGAACGGAAGGGTGAGGTAGCATACCGCTTGGAGTTGCCTCCCAACCTCTCGGGAGTGCATGATGTGTTTCACGTGTCTCAGCTGAAGAAGTGCTTGAGGGTGCTAGAAGAACAAGCACCGCTAGAAGGGTTGGATGTGCAGGAGGATCTGACCTACATCGAGCATCCGGTGAAGATTCTGGAGACATCTGAGAGGGTTACCAGAAACAAGAAGATCAAGATGTGCCGTGTTCAGTGGAGTCATCACACGGAGGACGAGGCTACCTGGGAGCGAGAAGATGAGCTAAAGAAGACATATCCCGATCTCTTTGCTAGCTAGCCTATTCGAATCTCGGGACAAGATTCCTGTAAGGGGGGTAGGTTTGTAACACCCTAATGTAATTTTCCTAAAATTTTAATGAATTAATTTGGCTTAAATAAAATTTCTAAGGTTTTTCTTGATTTATCTTGTATTTAAATTAATTTTACATCACAAGTAATTAAAATTTATTTAAGAACAACATGATTGTGCAGTCATGCTGGTGCATTTCTTTTGTTTGGAGGAATAGTTGAGGTTGAATTCAAATTTCATTTGGATTCAAATTTATTTGAGTTAGTTTAGAAAAGGAAAAAGGGAAGAGAATTAGAGAAGGCAGCCCAACCAGCTTCCCTTCCCCCTGTTGGGCCGGCCCTTTCTCCCCCGCGGCCCATCTCCCCTCTCCTCTCCCTTCTCCTCGCGTGGGCCACGCCCGGCCCAGCTCCCCCCTGTCCCCAGCCCCAGCGTGTGACAGTTCATGTACTTGTAAGCTAGGCATATACTTTGTTAGTGTGAAGTATGTGTTTGTTAGTGTAAAGCTTGTGTGTTTATGTGGAGCTTTTGAAAATTTATAGTGCAAGTAAAAAGGGTATTTTTGTAATTATAGAAAAACCTAGGGTTGTTTTTGCAAAATGTATTTGGATAAGGGGTAATTTCAAAATAAGTGAAGGGTGGTTTTGCAAACATGCTTTTTCTTATTTTATCCCCTGTATAAATATACATATTTATCCAAAAGTTTCGTTTGAAATGTATGTGTTGAAGTGTGTAAAAAGTTTGGGTTAAGTGGTGAAGATAAGGGTATTTATGTAATTTTATAAAAGTAAAAGTCCTTTTATGCAAATATTTGATTTACAAAAGTAATTTCAAGTTACTGAGGACTAAAGTGTAAAAGGTGCAAGTCATCATGACATGTCTATCCAATCATTATGATGCGTCTATCCTGTCATCATGACGTGTCATAAATGCTTGCATTTAGGTCCTGAATTTTATAAAGTTACACTCTTTAGGACAAAAGTAATTCAAATCCATCTTTTGTTCAAAACTTCACGTGTAAAGATATAAGTTTTCAGTTTTTGAACTTGGGCCCTAAGGCAATGTTGTAGAGTTTGAAAAACTCTCCAACTTTCGTTTTGGGCATTTCTTCATTAGAGTTTTGGATTAATGGGAAATTTGACTTTACAGAAAGGTCCCTGCAGTTTTTGAATTTACACATAAGTCCTTAGGAAGTTCTTTTTCCCTTCCTCCTCTGTTGTCACACCCTAAAATATTCAATTTTAGGATGTGACTATCTTTTACAATGTGTTCATCTATCAATAGGATTTTTCCAAGAATTTTAAAGATTTTTCTAGCAATTATTCTATTTATCCAAGAGCTAGATCCATTTTTTTTACTTGGAAAGCTCTAAAATTCTTTTTCATGAGTCCCAAATATTTTATTTGGAATCCTCGTGACCCAAATTACCTCCTGAGTTTTCTCGGAAATTTTTGGGATTCTTCCGGATATATTTTTCTTGGTTTGAAATATTTATCTGTATATTTTCTAGATTCATTTTAAACTTAAAAATATGTTCTGGAAAATATTTCTATTTTGATTTTTATCGCAGTCGGACCGAGCCGTATCTTTGTTGTATATCCTTTTAACCTTATCCTCTCTGAATCATTAAGAAGTTCCGTCGAGCTCCCGATCCTCTAACCGTTTCCCCCGATCATGTCATGTTTGAAAACGACGCCTCGTGGCTCGTCTTCGGTATTTTTTTTTGATGATGTTCGATCGCCGTCAGCCCCAACGACTCGGCCTGATCCCTTCCTTCTCTTTTCGCGCTCCCGAATAAACCGTTCGCGTTCAACCAGCTCTGTCAGCTCATTTTCATGTTCGACCCTCACCCGAACCAGTTTCGGCCCGTAACCGAACTCGCTTGGTCAATCTCGTTTTCTTTTTCCGTTACCTCCTCTATCCTCTCTTTGCTCGCTAAATTGTGGGACCCGCTGGTTAGCCCTATCTCATCTCTCCCATGGGCAATCTGGACTCAGGAACGAGTCCCAGCCCGATGCGCATCCTCAACCCTGCTCGCCAAATTCCAGATCTCCGCGCTCCTATAAATCCTTGGGCCTTCCTTCTTTTTCTGTGCCCTAGCTCCTGCTCGCACCCTCCCCCGAGAAAACAGAGCCGCACGTAGCCGGCCCTAGTTTTTCCTCGCGCCCCTGCTTCCCCACCTCCTGCACATCCACGAACAGCTGCTGCCGCCGGCCACCAGGAGCGCCGTCGCCCTTCTGTGCGTCTCCGGCCGCAGCGCTACCGCCCCCTGCCAGACTCCTCGTCGCCCTGCTCCTCCTGCAGCGCCCAGCGCCTCCCCTGCTCCGTTCTACCTCTCCCGTGAGCCCCTGTGCGCTTGCGCTCCTGCCCATCGCTCCTGCCTCGTGCGCTCCTCCTCCTGCAACCGTGCGTCGCGACCCTCCTAGTGCCGTGCGCTGCACCCCCTACCAGCTGCCCGTGCGTCCCCTCCCCTCCAGCGCCGCCCCTGCCCCTTCCCTCTCCTGGCGCAGCCCGCTCTCCCCCCCTTGCAGGCCGCACACACAAAATCACCCAGAACAGATGAACAAACCCGTCGCCACATCTTCCTCCGCGAAATTCGATCACCTCGATGCGTCCCCGTGGTAAGTAAGGTATGGAACGGAATCCCCTCATCGTCCTCTTTCATTTGCCCCACTTCCCGCGATCTCCCGTGCCCAAAATCGATGGGAATTTGAGCTACAGTACCCGCCGGTCACCATTGCTGCCTGTTTCAAGCTTTTTGCAGATTGGTCCCTGGAAGATTCTGTAATTATCGTGTAAATTTTTGTGTCTAGCGAAAATTGCAGAAAACCCCCTAGATCTTTTCCATCTTTTCAATCCAGCCCCACCATGGAATTTTTCAAATCTAACCCTAATCTTTTCCTGTTTTGCAAGCACTATTTTCTGTGTCTTGTATTTCTTTTCTGCTAACCCCTAAAGTCTATAGTTAATTGCGTATAGGTCCCTGCAGCGCTGTTTTATGCGTAGATTCCGCGTTTTAGATCCGTTTTGATCTGTTCTTTTTGTGTTAGTCTTCTAAAACCCTAAGCTATCATTTAGTAGCGTTGTTGTGCCGTAATTCCTGTTTTTAAAATTAAATATCTATTTAATTTCAATAATACCCACTCATCTAGTTTTCCGAAATAAAATCCAATTAAGTCTTTTCTTCGGTTTTCATAAGTAATGTTAACTCAATTAATATGAACTTAAATGTGTTTGTAATTTAATTTGTTTAGTTCAACACGAATCATAAAGTTCGACGTTTAGATGTTCTCACCAGTTTCTTTTCCAATTAATTAATTAATTAGTGTAATTTGTACATAGAGAATTGTATATAAAATTTGCTAAGTTCTACTTCGTCTTTATAAATGCAAATATAGTATGAGTTCATTATAATTAGAGACATTTCTCTTTTATATCTTTTACATTGGTTTTCTAAATTAAAATAAATGAAAGCCTATAGTTCTTTATTTCTTTTTAATATAAATCTCCCGATAGCTGTATCTTTTCAACCCTAGCTCCGTTTTCCATGTTTCTTTCTTTCTCGTGATCATAGCAACGAGCCTTATCCTTTAGTTCGCTCTTTTAAAGCTTTCCTTTTGTTTGTTCTATCTGTTCTTAGTTGTTCTTATTTGTTTGCTTGCTTGTATGCTTCGGTCGGATGCTTGTGTGACGTTAGAAGAAGCGCGATCGAAGAGTTTTGAAGATTTAGAGTTTCAAGAATAAGAGTTGAAGACTCTGAGCAGCTATTCTCTAAAAGAAAGGCAAGTGTTTCCTTGATCATGCTTTTGTCCTAATAATCACAGTAAATATAACTTTTTCTTTATATGCTTGCATGTGTCCTAATTTTGATGGATCCTAATTAAGGATATGCCTAGTCTTTATGGTCATTCCTTGCCAACCTGGGTTTTATCTTTATTGTTGGGTAGCTATTGCTTAGTTGCTTCAACTGGTTATGGTTTGGGAATAATATATAATCATGATGACAACAATGATGATGTTTCACCTGTTCTATCCATGTTCATGCGCTATGCGTTGTTAATATAAGATTATATGTTTAATCGGAACATGGAGAACCACCCAGGAAAACAGTGCAACCACAATACTATATGGCTCTGGTCTTGGCTAATTAATTAGAGACTCTAGCTTATGATAATCTTACCGAAAGGGCAAGAGGGGTTGCATCGATGGGGTATAGCTCGGTCCTTTTGAGGCACATGGCTATGTGGTCCTTGGCTAAGGTATTTCCTCATTAGGGAGGGTTATGACCGCTTTGGCTTGAAACCTTAGCGGATTATCATAAGTTAGGGAATTTTTGTAAAGGCCTCGTAGTGAATCCCTTGCCACTCACCTCGGAAGTGTTTAAGAGGCTAGCTACCTCGGGCAAATCGGGAGACACGAATTGTGGGAAAGTGTACAACCTCTGCAGAGTGAAAACTGATATATCAGCCGCGCTCACGGTTAAGAGCGGCTTGGACCCTCACATGATTAATTGAACTTGAAGATGAATTAAATCGTGGACCATGGTTATGGTTATGGTTATCGTGGACCATGTTTATGGTTGTGGTTATGCTTATGCTGTATCTCTTCTCTCTCTTTTAATGTGGATTTTTGGTATGAATTTATATCTTAGTAATCAGGTGCTAATAAAACTTGACCAACTAAAATTACTTATCGCAGTAAGTCAGTCAGCCTTTCCTTGATTTTGGCCTTCATGTCATATAATTTCCAACACTAGCTAAGTACCAACCATAAGTGTACTCACGCTTGTGATAATTGCTGCTCAGAGGAGAAAGTGATGTGAAGTCTTTTGAAGATGATGCTGAGTTCTAGGCTTGCGCAACCCCCGATCGATTGCCTGTGAAGTGTGGAGTCTTCGTTTCCAGGATAAGCTGTATAACTCTGATAATCTTTATAGTCTTTTAATTCTCTTTTCGTGATACTGTTGCTGATTATTCACTGATGAAGTCACTATATGTATGGAACTTGATCCTGGCATACATATAGCTATGCATTCGGTTTTGTTCTTAAAACTGGGTGTGACATCTGTTCTTCCTTTATCTGGTCTCTTTCTTCTCCCACCGGTGGCTCCATCCAGATGCTCCTTTTCCTCTATCTCTCTCCATGCTTTTTCCCCTTCCTCCCTCTCCCCTCCACTAGCACAGGATGTCCGGGCTCAGGCGCAGGCGCGCGGAGCGGGGACGGCCGGGCGCTGGAGCGCAGGCGGCTCGGCGCGCGCGTAGGCGGCGGAGCAGAGCGGCTCAGCGGGCTAGCGGCAGCTGCTCCAAATGGCGCTGGTGTGCGCGTGGCTCGGCCGGCCCGAGCGCGCAGCGCGGTAGGAGCGATGCTGGGCGGAGCCACGGCGCAGGCGCTGGGCGGCGCGGTTCTAGGCGAGCGCGCGCGGCTCGGGAGGTGCGCGTGAGCGAAGCTGGGCTGGCCGCAGCTCGGGCGTGCGAGTGCAGGTGTGGAGCAGCAGCGCGAGCAAGCGGTGCTGATGGCGTAAGCTGGCACGGGGCGCACGGCGCGTGCGGCGCCAGAGCGAGGCCGTGGCAGGCGATGGCGCGAAGGCGCGTGAATTCGGGAGGAGGTGCGGCGCAGTACTGGCGGCTCAGCGTGGACCGGCAGGGAAACAATGACGCCCCCGTGTCAAGGAGCTGCGGCACGTGTCACGCAACGCGGGCGCTGGAGCGGAGCTCGGGATCGGCGGCAGCGTGCAGGCGCGCGTGCGGATGTGGCGATGCTGCAGCGCGACGGTTCGAGGCGGACCCGCCTAGGGGCAGTAGAGTCGCGCGTGAAGGACGTCGGAGACCGTTGAGAAGAAGGCAGTGAATGAGGTCAGGCGGTACCGTGAGCTGCTCGTGATGAACGGAGGTGACCTAGCGCGGACGGCAGCGGAAGGAGAAGCTGCGCAACGGCACGAGGCGGTCGAGCGCGCGCGGAGCCTGGGGCAGGAGTAACACGGCACGGATTCGACACGCAGCACAAGACCGGCGGCGGTGGTAGGCCGGCCCTGATGGCGTCACAGCAGGTAGCAGGTGGAAAGGGCGGCGGAGTTGCAGAACCCGGAGGTCCGAGCGGAATTGAATCGGCGCGTTCGCGATTGCGAGTGAAAGTGTTTTGCCGGTGGCCGGCTCGGCTCGATTCCGCAGACGTGTGCGCATGCAACGCAACAGGCCACGCACGAGCAGGTTAAGAGCCAGGGATACGGGGGCAAAACAGGAGCAGCGCACAAGAAATGTGACCAGGCACGGCGGCCCTGCAGGTAACTGCGCGGGCATGCCGGATGTGTTTCTGCAATGCATCTGCGTGAGCAGAGGAGGCTTGGCCCGTGAGCAGGAAAACCCTGAGGTTCGCGGAGGATTCGGCTTAGCGAACCAATCCGGCTCCATCGTCTTGTCCCAGGGGTCCACGACGTCCAACAGTTCCTACCCCTCGTTGATCGCTCAACCGACCACCGTGACAACGGGCCACCTGAGAAGTACCCCCGGACATCTTCCACCCACTGCAACCCTTTCGGGCAAACTTCTTCGCCACCCACGGAATCTCGTCATGGTCAAGTACTTCTCACCACCGATCTTGTTCACCGTGGGAATTCACTTCCCGCCTGTTCTTCTTCACAACCAAGGCTACCCCAAGGTTTGCCCTGATTCACTGAATCTTTCTAATGCCGGCGATCCCTTTGCCGGAATATCATCGTTATCTTCCTGATCTCTATTTTCCCCGACCAGGGATTTAATGGCTTTGTTTTAAAAAGTTCTAGGGTGTTCTTGGTAAAATTTCCAGAGTCTTCTTTATTTCAAATCAGTGAACTTCTTCATTATATAGAATTGCGTAAGAAGTTCACAAAAATACAAAATCAGTTTTGTTTGAATCCTTAGGTCAAAATCTACAAGTTTTATGTTGTGATCTTGAGTTGAAAGTCATTGATTTGTGATCTAGGTTAACTATTAGGGAATGAATGCTTTATTGTATCTTATATTGTATGCTTGTGTTATAGCTGAAAAGTAAGTCATAGGATATATGTCTTAAATAGAGATGTGTGATATTTAGTTAATTCTTTCACATGAGTGCTCATGTCCCTGCCAATCAAAACTTTGTCCTTGTTTTGATTGCTGTTTCCTTAAGGTCCTTTTCGTATAAGGATCCTTGTTGGTTTATATGTATCTGCTGCTTAGTTAATCCATCTTTGCAGCTATGCTTCAGCGTCGGCTATCAGCTCCATCGCTAAGCATCCGTTTCCTTTAAGTCTATGATGTTTCTGTGTAACAGCTGTCAGCCGATGCACTTCTTTTGATATGCTTCTACCATCGGCTGGTTAGCTGATCCGGTTGTTACCCTTCTAATATCGGCTACTGCCGATACAATTCTTTTGTTCTGTCCTACATCGACTACACATAGTCGATGTATCAGAGATACACACACGATCTTAGGATTCTTGCTATCGGCTAATCCAAGCCGATTCTAGCTGTCTTCCATATCGGTCAAATATGGCCGATCAATCCTTAGTTTTCCCATCCTTATCTACACACTTCTATCAGCCGATTTATCAGCTAGGAAATCGGCTATATATCTATCGGTCCCATATCTTCAACCACACTCCCATCGGCTGTACGTCACTCAATTGTTGTGCTGACGTAATCGAGCCAATGCAACCACACCTAGTTACCTAGAATAACACTTAAGCACATCTCAGTTAAGACACAACTGCTTTAGGAATCATTCCTCTGTTAAAGTAGTCGATGCTTTCATCGATCAATTAGGAAACCCTATCAATCGGCTACATAGGCCAAAGTACACAACCCTAGATCAGTAAGATAGCACAGTAGACAGTTCCCTCCTTTGCCAATTCTATCGACTGAACCCCTGTTGTTTCCAATCAACACTGCTGTAGTCTTCAACCAATAGTCCATCTTAAAGAGTTGTCCACCTGAAGCTCTATCTAAGTTTAGTTTCAAATCTTTTTGGTTGTAATATGAGTAATATGTTAAGTGAATGTTAGAATGCAACTTTATTGTGAAGTAAGGTAGTTTTATGTGCACACTTTGAATGAAATGTTGCATTGCATGTAGATACGACTACTTCCACAACCGGTACCTACAAGATCTCCCAGGAGTCTGCAGAGGATGTTTCTGAAGACCAAGTGAACATCACCAAAAGATTAACTGAAGCCCCGAACCAAAGTTCGGAGGATATTGACCTTTCTAACTTCAGCCCCACCAGTAAAGGCAAGCCCCGGACATAACCCCTACTTTATCTACACTGCAACTTATAAGGTTTATATCTATCTATGCATTACGTCTAGGAGTTCAAATGAAACCCTAGTTGCATAATACCTTTTATCTCAAAGGGTCCGATGTATCGAGGAGCAAGTTTTCCTTTTACGCCGAACCATTGAATACCTCGAGCAGGAGATACTCGAAGATATACGAAGTCTCCAATCTGGAACTGTAGCGGTCTTCTTCGTATGTCAGCGTAGCTTTTCTGTCGAGATTGGGCTACCTTTAGATTGTTTTGAATAGTCTTCACCTTTTCCTGTGCCTCAGTGACAAGGTCGGGTCCAAATATCTTACATTCGCTGGTTTGCGACCAACTCAAAGGAGTTCGGCAGCGGCGACCGTACAATGCTTCGATCGGGGCCATCTTGAGACTTGTCTGATAACTGTTGTTATACAAAAATTCTGCCAATGACAAGCATTTGTCCCAATTCTTGTTATATTGAAGTACGCAGGCTCTAAGCATATGTTCCAGAATCTGATTTACCCTTTCAGTTTATCCGTCTGTCTGAGGGTGATATGCGGAGCTTCGGATTAACTTAGTTCCAAGAGCATATTGAAGTTGCTCCCAGAACCGAGCGATGAATTGTGCTCCACGATCAGAAATGATCATCTTGGGCACTCCATGAAGATGAACGATTTGATCTAAATAGATCTCAGCATACTTTTTGGCATTATACGTAGTATGCATGGGAAGGAAATGGGCAGTTTTGGTTAATCGATCAACGATTACCCAAATGGATCATGCCTTAGAGAGGTGTTAGGTAAGCCAATGATAAAATCCATGCTGATATCTTCCCACTTCCAAGAGGGAATGGGTAGAGGTTGAAGAATACCAGCAGTCCTTAGATGACTGGCCTTAACTCTTTGGCAAATATCACACTCCGAGACATACTTTGCAATTTCTCGCTTCGTACGAGTCTACCAAAAATTCTGTTTTAAATCCTGGTACATCTTGGTACTGCCAGGGTGTATAGAAAATTTGGAAAAGTGAGCCTCGTCTAGTAACTGCTTACGAAGCTTTTGGTCCTTAGGTACAACGACACGTTCGTTGAACCATAGAACCCCTTCGTGATCTATTCAAAAGCATTTGTACTTTCCTTCTCCTTGTGCCAACTTCTGCTTAATGATTCTCACCCCTTTGTTACGCTGTTGTGCCAGAACAATGTTATCCCAAAGTGTAGCTTCAATTGAGAGATGATTCAGGCTGCCTTGAGGAATGATCTCAAGATTGAGCTTTCTCATCTCCCAACAAAGCGTCTCATCGAAAGCCTCTACTGATAAGCAAGAGCAATGTGCCTTGCGACTAAGTGCATCCGCCACGATGTTGGCCTTGCCTGGATGATAGTGTACTTCCAGATCATAGTCTTTGATAAGCTCTAGCCAGCGTCTTTGCCTCATATTTAGATTTGCTTGCATGAAGATGTACTTGAGGCTTTTGTGGTCAGTATGGATATGGCACTTTGTACCCATCAGATGATGTCTCCAGATCTTAAATGCATGGATGACAGCTGTGAGTTCAAGATCATGAGTAGGATAGTTCTGTTCATGAGTCCCGAGTGCTCTCGATGCATAAGCAATCACTCGGTTGTCCGGCATAAGCACACAACCAAGTCCGATTCCCGAAGCATCACAATAGATGTCAAAAGGTTTTGAAACATCCGGTTGAGCCAGAACTAGGGCAGTAGTGACATGTGCTCTGAGGGTGTGAAATGCATCTTCGCATTTCTAATCCCAGGAGAATTTAACGCCTTTCTTTAGTAGTTCAGTCATAGGCTTGGCTATTCTTGAGAAGTTAGGAATGAAATGATGATAATAGCCAGCTAGACCAAGAAAACTACGGATCTGATAGACCGATGTTGGAGGTTTCCAATCCATCATTTCTTGTACTTTACTGGGGTCAACGGATATACCGTTACTGGAAATAGTGTGACCTAGAAATTTAACGGTATCCAGCCAAAACTTACATTTAGAGAATTTGGCGTACAGGTGGTGGTCTCCTAGTCTCTGAAGAACAATACAGAGATGGTTCCTATGATCTTCCGGATTTTTAGAGTAGATCAGAATGTCATCAATGAAGACCACAAAAAATTTGTTGAGTTCTTGCATGAAGACAGAGTTCATGAGATACATGAAATATGCTGGAGCATTGGTAAGACCAAACGACATGACCAGATATTCGTAGAGTCCATATCTGGTGGAAAAGGCTATTTTTGGAATGTCACTCGACCTGATCTTGATTTGATGATATCCGGAGCGGAGGTCAATCTTAGAGAATACCTTGGATCCAGCTAACTGATCGAACAGAATGTCAATACGGGGCAAAGGATACTTGTTTTTGATGGTTACCGCATTGAGGGGACGATAATCTACACATAGCCTTAAGCTATTGTCCTTTTTCTTCACGAATAGGGCTGGACAACCGCATGGTGAAGCACTTGGACAAATGTAACCCTTATCAAGTAGGTCGTGGAGTTGGATTTTTAACTCTGCCAGCTCATTGGGTGGCATACGATAGGGTCTCTTAGATATGGGGGCTGTGCCGGGTTGTAGTTCTATGATAAACTCAATATCTCTGTCTGGGGGCATTTCTGGCAAATCGTCTGGAAAAATATCTGGGTATTCGCAAACAATAGGGATGTCCTTTAACTTGATCCCTTCTACAGCATAGGCACAAAAGTTATTGCACTCCCGTTGTGGAAGATAGAGAATGGTAGCTTCATGATCAGGTGAATCTATCTCCATAGTTCGGGAAAAGTTATCTAAGGATACTTAGTGCCTAGTCATTCAATCCATGCCTAGGAGGATATCCATTCCTTCTAGGTCCAATAACAGTAAATCTGTTTTGATCAAATTACTACCCAACTGAATTGGCACCTTTCTATAGATTTGATTTGTGGAAATTTTACCGCCAGGAGTCGCTATCATATAGGCTCCACTAGTAGGATAAAGATCCAAGCCTACTTTTGTTCCACATTTTGAACTGATAAAACTATGGGTGGCACCAGAATCAAAAAGTATAATCACAGGTTGATGGTTTATAGAGAAAGTACCCGTCATTATTGGCGCACCCTCGGGGAGTTTGGATAAAGTCGTGAAGTTCACCCTTCCCTGGCGGACTTGTACCATCTGCTTTTTGCCCTTGCCCTTGTTGTTCGGGTTGGATGTTTGCCCTTGGAAAGATCTTCCGGGTTGGGGGCAATCCTTAATGAAATGGGACGGGCTACCGCAGTTGAAACAGCGATAATTCTTGTTTCCTTGGTTGGATGGCGGAAAGCTCGGCCGCGGGCCTTGCTGCTGTTGCTGCTGGGGTTGTGGTGTCGGTGGCCGATTGAATCGAGCCTGCTGGGGTGGTCTAGCTACCCATTTGCCTGGTATATTGTTTCGAGGCGGGGCTCGGGTAGCAGTGTTTTGGACCAACCGATACCTTGGCGGTTGCGCTGTTGAGGGTCCCGTGGGTGTCTTCCGTTTCTTTTCGGCCCTTTGGGCTGAGATGCAATCCTCTTGGGTAATGGCCATATTGACCAATTCAATGAAAGTATCGGCCTTTACCAGATTTAGCCGTTCCTTGAGCTTTGTGTTCAGGCCTCGACGGAAATGATCTCGTTTGCGGGCGTCTGTATCCGCATGATAACCCGCATATTGGCACAAGTGATTGAAGACCTGTGCATATTGCATAACTGTGCGGGTTCCCTGGGTCAAATTCAGAAATTCATTGAGCTTTCGCTCAATGAGTCCCTCTGGAATGTGGTGCACTCTGAAAGCGGTCCTGAATTCATCCCAGGTAATAACGTGACCAGCCAGCTGCATGGCATGGTAATGGTCCCACCAAATGCGGGCGGTGCCGCGAAGTTGTTGAGCTGCGAAGAGTGCCTTGTTCTCGTCTAAGCATGGTGCAGACAACAATGCGAACTTAGACCCTATAGTGCGGAGCATGCATCAGCGTCGAGGGGCTCGTCTGCTTTATGGAACAATGGAGGCTGGGTGCTAAGGAAATCTTGGTAACTAGCCGATGGGTGTTCATCACGACCTCGGGACTGGTGATGAAATTGGCCCATCTGAGCGTGTACTAGCTGGTTGAGGAGTTCGGTTTGTCGTGCCATGACTTCTGCTAGATTTGGCGGGGCTGGTGGCGGTTGTTGGGAACCGCTAGCTTGATCTGGCCGGAAACCTTCCGGGGTTCCATGTGTAGCTCCAACCATCTGAAATAAAGGAGATGTCCATTATTAACCACATGTCCTTACTCCCATTTTCAGAAGATATACCACTACTAACAGATATGTAATTCACATGTTCCGTTCAACCAACTCATTTCAGATGCAAAGATATTGAACAAGATGGCAGAACACGAGGCTTAGATTACAAAGCAGACATTTTACATTAGGATGGTTCGATTGCTACGGGTCAGGCCGTATGTACACATGCCACATATATTACAGCAAGTGGCTCTTGGTCTAGGTAGGCTACTCACTACCTATGTCACATCATTCTACACTAATTACATCTGAACTATCGACGATTTAGGTGAACTAGAAATCGTCGAGATCGCCTACGGAGGACTGACTGCCGGAAGAGG
Organism: Panicum hallii; assembly: GCF_002211085.1. NCBI lineage: Eukaryota > Viridiplantae > Streptophyta > Magnoliopsida > Poales > Poaceae > Panicum > Panicum hallii. The sequence goes on along the minus strand of NC_038047.1, from coordinate 20,190,817 downwards.
AGTGATCTGGCTGAGGATTGGGTTCTGGGTCTCCATGCTCGGAGTCGAGATCAGAAACTCCCTCGATTTCCCCTGGGTCTTCTTCTCCACCTTCAGGTACTACAGGTACAGCAGGAGGTACTAGTTGTTGCTGGAGTTCATCGATATGAGCATGGGCGTCATCAACCTCAAGGATAAGGTCGTGGATTTGCTCCTTGAGGAACTCAATGATCATGTTGCGTTGAGTGATTATGGCATCACTCTCATTGATCTGATCCTCCCGGTGAAGAATGGTCTCATCCCGTGCTGCGATAATTTCCTCCTTCTCGGTAACCAAGGCTTGAAGCTCTACTATCTGAGTGACCTGTCGATCAGCATTGCGATAATGACCTTGAGCTATACCAGTCAACTGACCCATACCGCGGCGTAGCAGGATCTGATAGTGGTGCTGGACATTCATGAACCTAATGGTACCACGGAGTGTGTAACACCCTAATGTAATTTTCCTAAAATTTTAATGAATTTATTTGGCTTAAATAAAATTTCTAAGGTTTTTCTTGATTTATCTTGTATTTAAATTCATTTTATATCACAAGTAATTAAAATTTATTTAAGAACAACATGATTGCATTCATGCTGGTGCATTTCTTTTGTTTGGAGGAATAGTTGAGGTTGAATTAAAATTTCATTTGGATTCAAATTGATTTGAGTTAGTTTAGAAAAGGAAAAAGGGAAGAGAATTAGAGAAGGCAGCCCAACCAGCTTCCCTTCCCCCTGTTGGGCCGGCCCTTTTTCCCCCGCGGCCCATCTCCCCTCTCCTCTCCCTTCTCCCCGCGTGGGCCACGCCCGGCCCAGCTCCCCCCTGTCCCCAGCCCGAGCGCACGTCTCTTTCTCTCTCTCTCTCTGACTCTTTGGCCCCACCTGCTAGCTGCCCCGTCTTCCCCCTACTCCCTTTCTTCCCCGACGCGCACCGGCCACCCGAGATCTCCGGTGAGGCTCTCGCGCTGGGCCCGCATGCCAAGGGTGCTCCGCCGCCCTACAAATAGGATCCTCGACCCCCTCTACCTCCTACCCTCGCCGCTACAGCCGCCACCGACGCCCTAGCGCCACCGCTCGCTTGCTCCGCCGTGCAGCGCCTCTGCTCCGTCGTGGGCCGGCCGCTCCGGTGCACCCCAGCCCTGACCAAGGCTCGCGGCAGCTTCGCCGTCCCGCCAGGAAGCTCCCCGAGTCTTCCACCCTCGACCCCGAGCCCTGCCCGTGCCGGAATCGAGCCGAGGACCGCCGCCGGTATTCCGCTCCGCCCTCGCAATTCTTCACCACCGGTGATCCCCGAACCTCCCTAACCCCCGTAGAACCTTCGCAGGATCTCCACGCGTCGATCCTCAATGACCAAGAGCCCGGAGACCCTCGGCAGTAGCCCTCCCCACGAACCCCGACCGCCTTCGCCGCCTGCCCGTCATCGACGATCACCCCCGCCGCGTCTAAGCCCGCCTCAAGCCCTCGGTGAGCACCACCCCTTTCCCCTGGTCGTCTTGTGCTAGATGTCGTGGACCCAAACCCGCCCCTGCGGCCGGAACGCGCGCACCGACGGTGCGCCACCGTGCCGAACCACCCCCGTCGTTGTGCGCGCTGCTTGAGCCCTCCCCGAGCCCCGCAGTAGCCTAGGTGGGTCACACATGCCGCACTAATCACGCCCGACCCAAACTCGAGTTCTTTTGACCCCCGGAGCGCCATTTATGGCGAATTCCGGTGAGCCCCGAGCCACGCCGCCGCGGGTTAGGTCGCCGGCGACCAACCGCCGCCGCCCCGCGCGCCCAAACCTCGTGAACCGCCCGATCCGTGTTCAACGCGCAAGATTAGATCGTGCGCTGGGTAGATTAGACCCGCCAGATCCAGATCCGAGCATCCAGATCCGAAGATACCGGTTCGGCCTGGCGTTTTGTTAATGAGCCCCTGCGCTTTTCAAAAACCAACCCGCAGTCCACCCTAGTTCAAACATAATTCCAGTTAGGTCCTGTTTTATTTGTTTAGCCCCCTGAGTTCTCTGGAAATTGTGTCCGCCGTCCATGTCCTATGTTTTCAAAGGTTAGACCCCAGATCTAGCCTTTAATTACATCTAGGTCCCCGGTTTTTGCCCAGAACCCCCTAGAACCTCCTGTTTTCTTACAGAAAGGTCCCTGGACCCTGTTTTAGCTCTAGATTTCATGTCTTAACTCCGTTTTAGGTGGTTTTCGCGCTCACGCGATCGTTGTAACGTGTAGAACAGTTCTATCATAGTTTTGTGTGCTGTTTTTATGTAATGTTGTACTGTTTCTTATCTTTTGTCTTTGTTTGCATGTATGTGTATGTGCTGGACCATGTTTTGGTGTTGCGATCGTGAGTAGACGCTGAGCCCTTGGACGAGTACCAGGAGCCCCTTTCTGCAGAGCAGTTTGAGCAGCAGAAGGAGAACTTTGAGGAAGGCAAGTATAACATGAACATACTATCACTTTTAAATACAATTTCATACTGCATTTTAATTCTGTATGCCTATAAGGACTTCCTAGCCACCTTATCCTTTATATATACCGTGGGTTGCATTTTGGTTAGTTGTACTAGGTGCTGCGCTCTCACCCATCTCGGTCCTTTTTAATTAAATTTGATTAATGGTTATATGCAACTTAATTCTGAGAGTGGCCCTCTGTGCTGTGTGCTTGAGTGGCTCACGTCTCCTTAAAATATGTTTTTGTTAGAAACATGGTTTAGGGGGCCAGCACGATGCTTAGTGCTTGGTTGGCCACTCTCCATAAGGACCGGTTCATAGAGCGACAACCTGGGACAACCGCGCAACCACAAGACTGGAATGGGACGGTCTTGACTTACTAATTAGGTCATTTTTGTTTGGGAGTAACTTACCTGCGTGGGCAAGAGGGGTGGTAAGCTTCAATGGTCCCTGCTCCTCCGGCTTGGTCTGTGCTGTGTGCTTGTACCCCCATGAGGTGGGCCCCATCGTCGCTGATCCAGAAACCTTAGCGGTTACACCTTACTAACGTGATCCTTTGTAACGGTCTCGTAGTGCGCTTGCTAGTCATCTCACCTAAGGAAGTGTGATGAACAACTAGCGTAGCTCACGACTTGTGGGTAAAGTTGTGCAACCTCTCGAGAGTGTAAAACTGGTATACTAGCCGTGCTCACGGTCATGAGCGGCCCAGATCCTCCGTCTGATTAGTGGGGTTTACCTTGGTGGGTTGGCTTGGTTTTCAGTAGTCTCATGATTAATTTTGATTAATTATTATGTAACTTGGGTTATGGCAATTCATCCACTTGTAGTAATTAGGTTAAATAAAATTTGCCAAGATTAAAAGCTAATACAGTTGAGTCAGCTAACCTTAGAGCATCATAATTCGTGTTATACTTGTTGAGTACAAGTTGTGTACTCACACTTGCCTTCTCTACTCTTCTGTTCTCTCTGGGATATCTTTGACTGCTGCTCAGTACCAGGCGACGTGGAGGACTACATCAGCGGACTCGATGATTTCTAGGCGTTGTCTCCCAGCCGACGTCCCTGTGGCGCCCTATTCTTCATGTATTTATTTTTACGCTTCCGCATTCCTTGAACTGATTCTTGATTCAGTTGTAATAAAGATATTCATTTACAATTTATACGCTTTTATTTCGAGATACGTGTTGTGATATCTTGATGATTCTGTTGTATATATGCGTGACTTGATCCTGGCGCATATATGATTGCTCGATTTATGTTCTTATAAATCGGGTGTGACAGAATTGGTATCTGAGCCGTGTCGACTGTAGGACGAAGCCTAGATAGAAATGGTCGAGTTTAGCGATTCCCTTTCGCTTGCTTTGCTTCCGCAAAACTCAAACATTCGTTTCTGCTTCTATTCCTTGAGCTCTAAACCTCGATTTTGCTAATCCTCTCTGCATTTTCTGAGAATTAGTCTAATAGTTTTCGTAGACGTTGGCCTGCAATTTTCTGACTGTCCTCATAAGTCTAGGATGCCTTTGTAAGAATACGCTAGAGCGTATGTTTGTTTTAGTCGAGTGGAGTGATAAACTCGGCTAACGTTTGAATATTGAATGTTTGTGATTGTGCCACATGTTTGATTTGGATTTTTGGTTGATTGCATAGTTTAGAAGTTAAACTTGCTCATGCAAATCGACATTAATACAAACCTAAATTAAGTAATCAAAATTGAGTTAGATCGTTGGGGGTAAAACCGTACACTCTTTTCTCTCTGCTTTATCCTGCCAGAGTTTTCTTTCCAGAATCATACAGTATCTATCTCTTATGAATTTCATTCTGCTGCAAACAGATGGTTAACACCAGGAGCACCGGCACCGGTTCTTGCCAGCAGGGGCAGAACAACCAGAGTACCGACCAGCCGCTGCCGATGCCTCCACCTCTGACTCCAGAGCAGTTTTTCCAGCTCCAGATGCAGATGATGGCCACCCTGAACAACACTGTTCAGACTCTGCAGCAGATCCACGCTTAGCCACCACCTCCTCCACCGCAGCAGCCCCGCGACAGGCGCGCGGATTTTCTGAGGGGTCACCCGCCGACGTTCTCTCATGCGGCTGATCCACTCCAGGCTGATGACTGGCTTCGTTCAGTGGAGCGCCAGTTGGATGTCGCTCAGTGCGACGATAGGGAGTGAGTCCTGTACGCAGCAGGGCAGCTACGAGGCTCAGCTCTCGATTGGGGGGAGTCCTACCCAGCTCGGGACCGCGACGCCCTCACTTGGGTCCAGTTCCGGGAGCGTTTCAGGAACCACCACATCCCTGCTGGGGTGATGAAGATGAAGCACAAGGAGTTCCTTGCGCTTAAGCAGGTAAATTAGAGTAAAATCTTTCCGCAATTTCTTTTTGAGCTCAAACCCACCCTTGTTATAAGAAATGCTGAGTAAATTCCATCCTCTTTTTCCGGTGATTATCATTTCAGGGAGCTATGACGGTGACCGAGTACCATGATCGTTTCCTCCAGCTCGCTCGCTACGCCCCCGCTGAGGTCGCCAGTGATGGCGATAAGCAGGAGCGCTTCAGGGAGGGACTCGATGACTACCTGGAGTACGCGCTCATGAACCACCGTTTCAACAACTTCAACCAGCTGGTTGACACTGCCCTCAACACCGAGCGTAAGCGCCGGGAGATTGAGGACAAGAAGAGGAAGATGGCTCCTGCTGCGTCTGGCAGCAACACCCGACCTCGGTACCAGTACCCGCAGCAGCAGCACCAGAGGCAGATCCAGCAGTACCAGCAGCGACAGCAGCAGTACCCACCTCGTCCTCAGCAGCAGCAGCAGGCGGGATAGGGCCAGAGGCTTCCAGCGCCTCCGGCACGCTCTGCTCCACCGGCTCCACCAGCTCCGCGGCAGGGAGTGCCTACTCCTCCTGCCGGGCAGCAGGCTCCAGCACTCCCACGGGTGTGCTTTCACTGTGGCGAGCCGGGACACTACGCCAATGTTTGTCCCCGGAAGGCGCAGTCTGGACAGCAGGGACGCCCAGCTCAGCCCAAGGCGCCATCCCAGGGCAGGGTGAACCACGTGACGGCCGAGTCAGCGGCTGAGGCTCCCAATGTGGTTATTGGTGCGTTCATGGTCAATACTCACCCTGCTACAGTGCTTTTCGATACTGGTGCTACGCATTCCTTCATTACTCGGTCTTTTGTTGAGCATCATGGCATTCATACTAGCACATTAAAGAGGGGCATGTTAGTATCTTCACCGGGAGGGCAGTTGAGGTCTCATATCTTCTGTCCCAGAGTCAGTGTTGTCATAAGGGGGGTAGAGTTCAGTGCTAATCTCATGTTGCTAGACACCAAGGGTATCGATGTGATCTTGGGAATGGAGACCCTTGTTAGATGGGATGTCAAGATTGATTGTGCTCAGAGGACTGTCCACTTGTCGGCACCAGATGGACAGGAGGTCACAGTCGGTGCTTCGGAGCCTTCTGGAATTCTTTGTCAGATGGAGGCTAGACCCACGGATGGTATTCGCGTGGTGTCTGACTTCCCGGATGTCTTTCCGAATGATTTGCCAGGTATGCCGCCTGATCGCGACATTCAGTTTTCTATTGATCTCTTGCCTGGCACAACTCCTATTGCTAAGCGGCCCTATCGTATGGCACCCGTTGAGCATGAGGAAGTTAAGAAGACTGTCGACGAGCTGCTAGCCAAGGGTTATATCCATCGCAATTTCTCTCCTTGGGCTTTTCCTGTATTGATTGTAGAGAAGAAGGATGGCGCGAAGAGAATGTGCGTCGATTATCGGGATCTGAATGCAGTCACCATCAAGAACAAGCATCCATTGCCTCGTATTGAGGATTTCTTTGATTTGCTTCAGGGTGCTTGTGTATTCTCGAAGATTGATCTGCGTTCGGGTTATCACCAGCTGAAGATTTGTCCCAAGGATATCCCGAAGACGGCATTCACCTGCAAGTATGGGCTATACGAGTATACGGTCATGTCCTTCGGCTTGACCAATGCTCCGGCTTTCTTCATGCATCTGATGAACAAGGTTTTCATGGATTATCTGGACACCTTTGTGGTGATATTCATTGATGATATCCTGGTATATTCCAAGTCAGAGGCAGAGCATGAGAAACATCTGAGGCTTGTGTTGCAGAGGCTCAGAGAGCACAAGCTGTATGCCAAGCTCAGCAAGTGCGAATTCTGGATTGACGAGGTTCCATTCCTCGGTCATGTCATCTCCAAGGGAGGTATTGCTGTGGACCCCGGAAAGGTGAAGGATGTGCTTGACTGGGTGGTACCGCAGATAGTGAAGGAAGTCCGTTCTTTTCTGGGTTTAGCAGGATATTGTCGTAGGTTCATTGAGAATTTCTCCAAGATTGCGAAGCCTTTGACTTCCTTGCTAGAGAAGGGTGTGGATTTCTCTTGGACTGATGAGCGTCAGAAGGCCTTCGAGGAGCTGAAGAAGAGGTTGACTACGGTGCCAGTCCTTACTCTGCCAGACCAGAGCAAGAGGTTCACAGTGTATTGTGATGCTTCGAGAGATGGTCTTGGTTGCGTCCTGATGCAAGAAGGCAGAGTGATAGCTTATGCTTCGCGGCAGTTGCGCCGGCATGAGCTAAATTATCCCACTCATGATCTGGAGTTAGCCGCAGTTGTGCATGCTCTGAAGATATGGAGGCATTACTTGTTTGGACAGAGGTGTGATATTTACACCGATCATAAGAGCCTTAAGTACATTTTCACTCAGAATGAGCTGAACATGCAGCAGAGAAGATGGCTAGAGTTGGTCAAGGATTATGACTTGGAGATTCACTACCATCCGGGCAAGGCCAATGTTGTAGCAGATGTTCTGAGCAGGAAGAGCTATGTTAACATGGCCGTGGCCTTTCAGATGCCTCAGGAGTTATGTGAGGAGTTTGAGCAGTTGAGTCTGGGTTTCTTGCATCATACCTCGAGTGCATCATTCGAGGCAGAACCCACTCTCGAGGCAGAGATCAGGCAGCATTAGAAAGAAGATAAGAACCTGCAGGAGATCCGTGAACTGCTCAAAGTGGGCAAGGCACCTCATTTCAGAGAGGATGATCAGGGTACCTTGTGGTACAAGGGCCGGATATGTGTGTCAGATGTAGAGGATCTCAAGAAGCTGATCTTGAGTGAGGCTCATGATACAGCATATTCCATTCATCCGGGCAGCACGAAGATGTATTATGACCTCAAGGAACGATTCTGGTGGTATGGAATGAAGCGTTCCGTTGCGGAGTACGTGGCTATCTGTGACACTTGTCAGCATGTCAAGGCAGAACATCAGAGGCCAGCAGGTCTATTGCAGCCGTTGAAGATTCCAGAGTGGAAATGGGAGGAGATCACCATGGACTTCATCGTTGGATTGCCTCGTACTCAGAAAGGATACAACTCCATATGGGTAGTAGTGGATCGGTTGACGAAGGTTGCTCACTTCATTCCGGTGAACACTACTTACTCTGGTGCTAAACTTGCAGAGTTGTACATCTCCAGGATCGTTTGTCTGCATGGTGTTCCGAAGAAGATCATATCTGACCGAGGATCTCAGTTCACTTCACGGTTCTGGGAGCAGTTGCGTTTGAAATGTATGTGTTGAAGTGTGTAAAAAGTTTGGGTTAAGTGGTGAAGATAAGGGTATTTATGTAATTTTATAAAAGTACAAGTCCTTTTATGCAAATATTTGATTTACAAAAGTAATTTCAAAGTTACTGAGGACTAAAGTGTAAAAGGTGCAAGTCATCATGACATGTCTATCCAATCATTATGACGTGTCTATCCTGTCATCATGACGTGTCATAAATGCTTGCATTTAGGTCCTGAATTTTATGAAGTTACACTCTTTAGAACAAAAGTAATTCAAATCCAACTTTTGTTCAAAACTTCATGTGTAAAGATATAATTTTTGAGTTTTTGAACTTGGGCCCTAAGGCAATGTTATAGAGTTTGAAAAACTCTCCAACTTTCGTTTTGGGCATTTCTTCATTAGAGTTTTGGATTAATGGGAAATTTGACTTTACAGAAAGGTCCCTGCAGTTTTTGAATTTACACATAAGTCCTTGGGAAGTTCTTTTTCCCTTCCTCCTCTGTTGTCACACCCTAAAATATTCAATTTTAGGATGTGACTATCTTTTACAATGTGTTCATCTATCAATAGGATTTTTCCAAGAATTTTAAAGATTTTTCTAGCAATTATTCTATTTATCCAAGAGCTAGATCCATTTTTTTTTACTTGGAAAGCTCTAAAATTCTTTTTCATGAGTCCCAAATATTTTATCTGGAATCCTCGTGACCCAAATTACCTCCTGAGTTTTCTCGGAAATTTTTGGGATTCTTCCGGATATATTTTTCTTGGTTTCAAATATTTATCTGTATATTTTCTAGATTTATTTTAAACTTAAAAATATGTTCTGGAAAATATTTCTATTTTGATTTTCATCGCAGTCGGACCGAGCCATATCTTTGTTGTATATCCTTTTAACCTTATCCTCTCTAAATCATTAAGAAGTTCCGTCGAGCTCCCGATCCTCTAACCGTTTCCCCCGATCATGTCATGTTTGAAAACGACGCCTCGTGGCTCGTCTTCGGTATTTTTTTTTTGATGATGTTCGATCACCGTCAGCCCCAACGACTCGGCCTGATCCCTTCCTTCTCTTTTCACGCTCCCGAATAAACCGTTCGCGTTCAACCAGCTCTGTCAGCTCATTTTCATGTTCGACCCTCACCTGAACCTGTTTCGGCCCGTAACCGAACTCGCTTGGTCAATCTCGTTTTCTTTTTCCGTTACCTCCTCTATCCTCTCTTTGCTCGCTAAATTGTGGGACCCGCTAGTTAGCCCTATCTCATCTCTCCCATGGGCAATCTGGACTCAGGAACGAGTCCCAGCCCGATGCGCGTCCTCAACCCTGCTCGCCAAATTCCAGATCTCCGCGCTCCTATAAATCCTTGGGCCTTCCTTCTTTTTCTGTGCCCTAGCTCCTGCTCGCACCCTCCCCCGAGAAAACAGAGCCGCACATAGCCGGCCCTAGTTTTTCCTCGCGCCCCTGCTTCCCCTCCTCCTGCACATCCACGAACAGCTGCTGCCGCCGGCCACCAGGAGCGCCGTCGCCCTTCTGTGCGTCTCCGGCCGCAGCGCTGCCGCCCCCTGCCAGACTCCTCGTCGCCCTGCTCCTCCTACAGCGCCCAGCGCCTCCCCTGCTCCGTTCTCCCTCTCCCATGAGCCCCTGTGTGCTTGCGCCCCTGCCCATCGCTCCTGCCTCGTGCGCTCCTCCTCCTGCAACCGTGCGTCGCGACCCTCCTAATGCCGTGCGCTACACCCCCTACCAGCCGCCCGTGCGTCCCCTCCCCTCCAGCGCCGCCCCTGTCCCTTCCCTCTCCTGGCGCAGCCCACTCTCCCCCCCTTGCAGGCCGCACGCACAAAATCACCCAGAACAGATGAACAAACCCGTCGCCGCATCTTCCTCCGCGAAATTCGATCACCTCGATGCGTCCCCGTGGTAAGTAAGGTATGGAACGGAATCCCCTCATCGTCCTCTTTCATTTGCCCCGCTTCCCGCGATCTCCCATGCCCAAAATCGACGGGAATTTGAGCTACAGTACCCGCCGGTCACCATTGCTGCCTGTTTCAAGCTTTTTGCAGATTGGTCCCTCGAAGATTATGTAATTATCGTGTAAATTTTTGTGTCTAGCAAAAATTGCAGAAAACCCCCTAGATCTTTTCCATCTTTTCAATCCAGCCCCACCATGGAATTTTTCAAATCTAACCCTAATCTTTTCCTGTTTTGCAAGCACTATTTTCTGTGTCTTGTATTTCTTTTCTGCTAACCCCTAAAGTCTATAGTTAATTGCGTATAGGTCCCTGCAGCATTGTTTTATGCGTAGATTCCGCGTTTTAGATCCGTTTTGATCTGTTCTTTTTGTGTTAGTCTTCTAAAACCCTAAGCTATCATTTAGTAGCATTGTTGTGCCGTAATTCCTGTTTTTAAAATTAAATATCTATTTAATTTCAATAATACCCACTCATCTAGTTTTCCGAAATAAAATCCAATTAAGTCTTTTCTTCGGTTTTCATAAGTAATGTTAACTCAATTAATATGAACTTAAATGTGTTTGTAATTTAATTTGTTTAGTTCAACACGAATCATAAAGTTCGACGCTTAGATGTTCTCACCAGTTTCTTTTCCAATTAATTAATTAATTAGTGTAATTTGTACATAGAAAATTGTATATAAAATTTGCTAAGTTCTACTTCGTCTTTATAAATGCAAATATAATATGAGTTCATTATAATTAGAGACATTTCTCTTTTATATCTTTTACATTGGTTTTCTAAATTAAAATAAATGAAAGCCTATAGTTCTTTATTTCTTTTTAATATAAATCTCCCGATAGCTGTATCTTTTCAACCCTAGCTCCGTTTTCCATGTTTCTTTCTTTCTCGTGATCGTAGCAATGAGCCTTATCCTTTAGTTCGCTCTTTTAAAGCTTTCCTTTTGTTTGTTCTATCTGTTCTTAGTTGTTCTTGTTTGTTTGCTTGCTTGTATGCTTCGGTCGGATGCTTGTGTGACGTTAGAAGAAGCGCGATCGAAGAGTTTTGAAGATTTAGAGTTTCAAGAATAAGAGTTGAAGACTCTGAGCAGCTATTCTCTAAAAGAAAGGCAAGTGTTTCCTTGATCATGCTTTTGTCCTAATAATCACAGTAAATATAACTTTTTCTTTATATGCTTGCATGTGTCCTAATTTTGATGGATCCTAATTAAGGATATGCCTAGTCTTTATGGTCATTCCTTGCCAACCTGGGTTTTATCTTTATTGTTGGGTAGCTATTGCTTAGTTGCTTCAACTGGTTATGGTTTGGGAATAATATATAATCATGATGACAACAATGATGATGTTTCACCTGTTCTATCCATGTTCATGCGCTATGCGTTGTTAATATAAGATTATATGTTTAATCGGAACATGGAGAACCACCCAGGAAGTGCAACCACAATACTATATGGCTCTGGTCTTGGCTAATTAATTAGAGACTCTAGCTTATGATAATCTTACCGAAAGGGCAAGAGCGGTTGCATCGACAGGGTATAGGTCGGTCCTTTTGAGGCACATGGCTATGTGGTCCTTGGCTAAGGTATTTCCTCATTAGGGAGGGTTATGACCGCTTTGGCTTGAAACCTTAGCGGATTATCATAAGTTAGGGAATTTTTGTAAAGGCCTCATAGTGAATCCCTTGCCACTCACCTCGGAAGTGTTTAAGAGGCTAGCTACCTCGGGCAAATCGGGAGACACGAATTGTGGGAAAGTGTACAACCTCTGCAGAGTGAAAACTGACATATCAGCCGTGCTCACAGTTAAGAGCGGCTTGGACCCTCACATGATTAATTGAACTTGAAGATGAATTAAATCGTGGACCATGGTTATGGTTATGGTTATCGTGGACCATGTTTATGGTTGTGGTTATGCTTATGCTGTATCTCTTCTCTCTCTTTTAATGTGGATTTTTGGTATGAATTTATATCTTAGTAATCAGGTGCTAATAAAACTTGACCAACTAAAATTACTTATCGCAGTAAGTCAGTCAGCCTTTCCTTGATTTTGGCCTTCATGTCATATAATTCCCAACACTAGCTAAGTACCAACCATAAGTGTACTCACGCTTGTTATAATTGCTGCTCAGAGGAGAAAGTGATGTGAAGTCTTTTGAAGATGATGCTGAGTTCTAGGCTTGCGCAACCCCCGATCGATTGCCTGTGAAGTGTGGAGTCTTCGTTTCCAGGATAAGCTGTATAACTCTGATAATCTTTATAGTCTTTTAATTCTCTTTTCATGATACTGTTGCTGATTATTCACTGATGAAGTCACTATATGTATGGAACTTGATCCTGGCATACATATAGCTATGCATTCGGTTTTGTTCTTAAAACTGGGTGTGACATCTGTTCTTCCTTTATCTGGTCTCTTTCTTCTCCCACCGGTGCCTCCATCCAGATGCTCCTTTTCCTCTCTCTCTCCTTGCTTTTTCCCCTTCCTCTCTCTCCCCTCCACTAGCACAGGACGTCCAGGCTCGGGCGCAGGCGCGCGGAGCGGGGACGGCCGGGCGCTGGAGCGCAGGCGGCTCGGCGCGCGCATAGGCGGCGGAGCAGAGCGGCTCGGCGGGCTAGCGGCAGCTGCTCCAAATGGCGCTGGTGGCCCGAGCGGCGGACGGCGCTGGGGCACAGGCGCCGGCGCTGGTGTGCGCGTGGCTCGGCCGGCGCGAGCGCGCAGCACGGTAGGAGCGATGCTGGGCGGAGCCACGGCGCAGGCGCTGGGCGGCGCGGTTCTAGGCGAGCTCGCACGGCTCGGGAGGTGCGCGTGAGCGAAGCTGGGCTGGCCGCGGCTCGGGCGTGCGAGTGCAGGTGTGGAGCAGCAGCGCGAGCAAGCGGTGCTGATGGCGTAAGCTGGCACGGGGCGCACGGCGCGTGCGGCGCCAGAGCGAGGCCGCGACAACCGATGGCACGAAGGCGCGCGAACGCGGGAGGAGGTGCGGCGCAGTACTGGCGGCTCGGCGTGGACCGGCAGGGAAACAACGTGGCTCCCGTGTGAAGGAGCTGCGGCACGTGCGACGCAACGCGGGCGCTGGAGCGGAGCTCGGGATCGGCGGCAGCGTGCAGGCGCGCGCGCGGATGTGGCGATGCTGCAGCGCGACGGTTCGAGGCGGACCCGCCCAGGGGGCAGTAGAGTCGCGCGTGAAGGACGTCGGAGACCGTTGAGAAGAAGGCAGTGAACGAGGTCAGGCGGCACCGCGAGCTGCTCGTGATGAAAGGACGGCAGCGGCAACGGCACGAGGCGGTCGAGCGCGCGTGGAGCCTGGGGCAGGAGTAACGCGGCACGGATTCGACACGCAGCACAAGACCGGCGGCGGTGGTAGCTGATGGCGTCACAGCAGGTAGCAGGTGGAAAGGGCGGCGGAGTTGCAGAACCCGGAGGTCCGAGCAGAATTGAATCGGCGCGTTCGTGATTGCGAGCGGAAGTGTTTTGCCGGTGGCCGGCTCGGCTCGATTCCGCAGATGTGTGCGCATGCAAGGCAACAGGCCACGCACGAGCAGGTTAAGGGCCAGGGATACGGGGGCAAAACAGGAGCAGCGCACAAGAAATGCGACCAGGCACGGCGGCCTTGCAGGTAACTGCGCGGGCATGCCGGATGTGTTTCTGCAATGCATCTGCGTGAGCAGAGGAGGCTTGGCCCGTGAGCAGGAAAACCCTGAGGTTCGCGGAGGAGTCGGCTTAGCGAACCAATCCGGCTCCATCGTCTTGTCCCAGGGGTCCACGACGTCCAACAGTTCCTACCCCTCGTTGATCGCTCAACCGACCACCGTGACCACGGGCCACCGTGAGAAGTACCCCCGGACATCTTCCACCCACTGCAACCCTTCCGGGCAAACTTCTTCGCCACCCACGGAATCTCGTCATGGTCAAGTACTTCTCACCACCGATCTTGTTCACCGCGGGAATTCACTTCCCGCCTGTTCTTCTTCACAACCAAGGCTACCCCAAGGTTTGCCCTGATTCACTGAATCTTTCTAATGCCGGCGATCCCTTTGCCGGAATATCATCGTTATCTTCCTGATCTCTATTTTCCCCGACCAGGGATTTAATGGCTTTGTTTTAAAAAGTTCTAGGGTGTTCTTGGTAAAATTTCCAGAGTCTTCTTTATTTCAAATCAGTGAACTTCTTCATTATATAGAATTTTGTAAGAAGTTCACAAAAATACAAAATCAGTTTTGTTTGAATCCTTAGGTCAAAATCTACAAGTTTTATGTTGTGATCTTGAGTTGAAAGTCGTTGATTTGTGATCTAGGTTAACTATTAGGGAATGAATGCTTTATTGTTTCTTATATTGTATGCTTGTGTTATAGCTGAAAAGTAAGTCATAGGATATATGTCTTAAATAGAGATGTGTGATATTTAGTTAATTCTTTCACATGAGTGCGCATGTCCCTGCCAATCAAAACTTTGTCCTTGTTTTGATTGCTGTTTCCTTAAGGTCCTTTTCGTATAAGGATCCTTGTTGGTTTATATGTATCTGCTGCTTAGTTAATCCATCTTTGCAGCTATGCTTCAGCGTCGGCTATCAGCTCCATCGCTAAGCATCCGTTTCCTTTAAGTCTATGATGTTTCTGTGTAACAGCTGTCAGCCGATGTACTTCTTTTGATATGCTTCTACCATCGGCTGGTTAGCTGATCCGGTTGTTACCCTTCTAATATCGGCTACTGCCGATACAATTCTTTTGTTCTGTCCTACATCGACTACACATAGTCGATGTATCAGAGATACACACACGATCTTAGGATTCTTGCTATCGGCTAATCCAAGCCGATTCTAGCTGTCTTCCATATCGGTCAAATATGGCCGATCAATCCTTAGTTTTCCCATCCTTATCTACACACTTCTATCAGCCGATTTATCAGCTAGGAAATCGGCTATATATCTATCGGTCCCATATCTTCAACCACACTCCCATCGGCTGTACGTCACTCAATTGTTGTGCTGACGTAATCGAGCCAATGCAACCACACCTAGTTACCTAGAATAACACTTAAGCACATCTCAGTTAAGACACAACTGCTTTAGGAATCATTCCTCTGTTAAAGTAGTCGATGCTTTCATCGATCAATTAGGAAACCCTATCAATCGGCTACATAGGCCAAAGTACACAACCCTAGATCAGTAAGATAGCACAGTAGACAGTTCCCTCCTTTGCCAATTCTATCGACTGAACCCCTGTTGTTTCCAATCAACACTGCTGTAGTCTTCAACCAATAGTCCATCTTAAAGAGTTGTACACCTGAAGCTCTATCTAAGTTTAGTTTCAGATCTTTTTGGTTGTAATATGAGTAATATGTTAAGTGAATGTTAGAATGCAACTTTATTGTGAAGTAAGGTAGTTTTATGTGCACACTTTGAATGAAATGTTGCATTGCATGTAGATACGACTACTTCCACAACCGGTACCTACAAGATCTCCCAGGAGTCTGCAGAGGATGTTTCTGAAGACCAAGTGAACATCACCAAAAGATTAACTGAAGCCCCGAACCAAAGTTCGGAGGATATTGACCTTTCTAACTTCAGCCCCACCAGTAAAGGCAAGCCCCGGACATAACCCCTACTTTATCTACACTGCAACTTATAAGGTTTATATCTATCTATGCATTACGTCTAGGAGTTGAAATGAAACCCTAGTTGCATAAAATCTTAGGAATCCAATGTATTGTACCTGAGTCCTTATCACTTAAATGCTCTGCTAAATAGGACCGGTAAAAGTCGGGTGATTTCCTGTCACTCGCGCGATATAGGAGTTGCTTGTTTACAATTCTACAACCACTATAAGGATAATGGACAGGGTCATGTGTTGTATCATGACCTGAAGGTTTACCCTGTTTGTTTTGTTAAAAGTGGTTAAGGTCGCAGCATGTGGTAGTGGTGGCTAAGCGTTTGAAAGTACTAGCCACATGCTACGAAATATGGTAAGCGGTAAGCCTAGTACCCGAATGGCCCGGCAAATGGACTTGTCTCCACCACTCGACTTTTATTTTATGTTTACATGCACCGACGTGTGGGAGTACGTTCTGCATGGTAGACAGGAATACGGGTTTTGTAGTCGCACTACAGACGTATGTCCTGCACAATTGGTGTGCGTACGGTCCTGCAGTCGCTTGTGGTGGCCCTGGTCCATAACCCGAAATATGAGGGAAACGGTTGCTTCGGAACGATCTTTGGATGTTCCAAGCGTGTGTGTTAGGTTTACCTTGCAAGGTTGAATTCGATTCAGGAATCGTCCGCTTCTCACGATGAATGAGACTGCTTATCCCTTCTGCCACATCGAGTAAAAAGTGTAATTATTAATGGAATAATTTTGATGGATGAGAATATCTATCTTGCTTGCTTAGTATAGGTGCTTACCTAGAATGGTAAATCAAGCTAGAATCTGAAAAGCTAAAACTTGGAAGTAGGTTATATTCTTAGTTGCTTTTCAGCTGAAAATAAACCCAGAACCTTTACAATGCCTTCATGAGTCTAGTTACGGGCTAAAGTATACCCAATCCCGGGTAAGCCTTGCTGAGTATTAGTATACTCAGTCTTGCTAGTGACTTGTTTTTCAGGTAAAGTCTTTGAAGCCCCTACTCTTCCCCTATCTTGGCCCTATGCTCTTCCAGAAGATTGGTCCGCGGGGTGAGATCCGCCCCTGGCCAACATTGATGATACCGAGTGATGTCGTGCCCGAACTTAGCATGACATCCGTCTTGATGACGTGTGTAAATCGTCGCGTATGTTTTCCGCTGCCAAAAACCATGACTTTAATGGTTTGTAATAACTTTTCTAATTTGGAACTTCGCACTACTTTTAGAAACTCTTGTAATGTAATTCTCTGTGATGTAAAATATGATGGTGACTGTATCTCTGGACTCACCTTCATGTGAGGTAACCTTATTTGATCCTGTATTGGTGGTTTATCGGGACGCTACCCGACAGGCCAAGGGATTATACCGTTTGAAGCACGTTGAAGCCCTTTGAATTGGACTCGCGTACTTGAGCTGGTATAATTCAGGTTGGTTCTGCCACAGAGCGCACCTCTCTTTCTCTCTCTCTCTGACTCTTTGGCCCCACCTGCCAGCTGCCCCGTCTTCCCCCTTCTCCCTTTCTTCCCCGACGCGCACCGGCCACCCGAGATCTCCGGTGAGGCTCTCACGCTGGGCCCGCACGCCAAGGGTGCTCCGCTGCCCTACAAATAGGATCCTCGACCCCCTCTGCCTCCTACCCTCGCCGCTATAGCCACCACCAACGCCCTAGCGCCACCGCCCGCTTGCTCCGCCGTGCAGCGCCTCTGCTCCGTCGTGGGCCGGCAGCTCTGGTGCACCCCAGCCCCGGCCAAGGCTCGCGGCAGCTTCGCCGTCCCGCCAGGAAGCTCCCTGAGTCTTCCACCCTCGACCCCGAGCCCTGCCCGTGCCGGAATCGAGCCGAGGACCGCCGCTGGTATTCCGCTCCGCCCTCGCAATTCTTCGCCGCCGGTGATCCCCGAACCTCCCTAACCCCCGTAGAACCTTCGCAGGATCTCCACGCATCGATCCTCGATGACCAAGAGCCCGGAGACCCTTGGTAGCAGCCCTCCCCACGAACCCCGACCGCCTCCACCGCCTGCCCGTCGTCGACGATCACCCCCGCCGCGTCTAAGCCCGCCTCAAGCCCTCGGTGAGCACCACCCCTTTCCCCTGGTCATCTTGCGCTAGATGTCGTGGACCCAAACCCGCCCCTGCGGCCGGAACGCGCGCACCGGCGATGCGCCGCCGTGCCGAACCGCCCCCGTCGTTGTGCGCGCCGCTTGAGCCCTCCCCAAGCCCCGCAGTATCTAGGTGGGTCACACATGCCGCCCTAATCACGCCCGACCCAAACTCGAGTTGTTTTGACCCCCGGAGCGCCGTTTATGGCGAATTTCGGCGAGCCCCGAGCCACGCCGCCGCGAGTTAGGTCGCCGGCGACCAAGCGCCGCCGCCCCGCGCGCCCAAACCTCGTGAACCGCCCGATCCGTGTTCAACACGCAAGATTAGATCGTGCCCAGGGTAGATCAGAGCCGTCAGATCCAGATCCGAGCATCCAGATCCGAAGATACCGGTTCAGCCTGGCGTTTTTGTTAAAGAGCCCCTACGCTTTTCAAAAACCAACCCGCAGTCCACCCTAGTTCAAACATAATTCCAGTTAGGTCCTGTTTTATTTGTTTAGCCCCCTGAATTCTCTAGATATTGGGTCCGCCGTCCATGTCCTGTGTTTTCACGGGTTAGACCCCAGATCTAGCCTTTAATTACAACTAGGTCCCCGGTTTTTGCCCAGAACCCCCTAGAACCTCCTGTTTTCTTACAGAAAGGTCCCTAGACCCTGTTTTAGCTCTAGATTTCGCGTCTTAGCTCCGTTTTAGGTGGTTTTTGCGCTCACGCGATCGTTGTAACGTGTAGAACAGTTCTATCATAGTTTTGTGTGCTATTTTTATGTAATGTTGTACTGTTTCTTATCTTTTGTCTTTGTTTGCATGTATGTGTATGTGCTGGACCATGTTTTTGTGTTGCGATCGTGAGTAGACGCTGAGCCCTTGGACGAGTACCAGGAGCCCCTTTCTACAGAGCAGTTTAAGCAGCAGCAAGAGAACTTTGAGGAAGGCAAGTATAACATGAACATCCTATCACTTTTAAATACAATTTCATACTGCATTTTAATTCTGTATGCCTATAAGGACTTCCTAGCCACCTTATCCTTTATATATACCTTGGGTTGCATTTTGGTTAGTTGTACTAGGTGCTGTGCTCTCACTCATCTCAGTCCTTTTTAATTAAATTTGATTAATGGTTATATGCAACTTAATTCTAAGAGTGGCCCTCTGTGCTGTGTGCTTGAGTGGCTCACGTCTCCTTAAAATATATTTATGTTAGAAACATGGTTTAGGGGGCCAGCACGGTGCTTAGTGCTTGGTTGGCCACTCTCTATAAGGACCGGTTCATAGAGCGACAACCTGGGACAAGCGCGCAACTACAAGACTGGAATGGGACGTTCTTGACTTACTAATTAGGTCATTTTGGTTTGGGAGTAACTTACCTGCGTGGGCAAGAGGGGTCGTAAGCTTCAATGGTCCCTGCTCCTCCGGCTTGGTCTGTGCGGTGTGCTTGTACCCCCGTGAGGTGGGCCCCATCATCGCTGATCCAGAAAACTTAGCGGTTACACCTTACTAACATGATCCTTTGTAACGGTCTCGTAGTGCGCTTGCTAGTCATCTCACCTAAGGAACTGTGATGAACAACTAGCGTAGCTCACGACTTGTGGGTAAAGTTGTGCAACCTCTCGAGAGTGTAAAACTGGTATACTAGCCGTGCTCACGGTCATGAGCGGCCCAGATCCTCCGTCTGATTAGTGGGGTTTACCTTGGTGGGTTGGCTTGGTTTTCAGTAGTCTCGTGATTAATTTTTATTAATTATTATATAACTTGGGTTATGGCAATTCATGCACTTGTAGTAATTAGCTTAAATAAAATTTGCCAAGATTAAAAGCTAATGCAGTTGAGTTAGCTAACCTTAGAGCCTCATAATTCGTGTTATACTTGTTGAGTACAAGTTGTGTACTCACACTTGCCTTCTCTACTCTTCTGTTCTCTCTCAGATATCTTCGACTGCTGCTCAGTACCAGGCGACGTGGAGGACTACATCATCGGACTCGATGATTTCTAGGCGTTGTCTCCCAGCCGACATCCCTGTGGCGCCCTATTCTTCATGTATTTATTTTTAGGCTTCCGCATTCCTTGAACTGATTCTTGATTCAGTTGTAATAAAGATATTCATTTATAATTTATACGCTTTTATTTCGAGATACGTGTTGTGATATCTTGATGATTCTGTTGTATATATGCGTGACTTGATCCTGGCGCATATATGATTGCTCGATTTATGTTCTTATAAACCGGGTGTGACAGAGTGTTTCTTCAGCTGAATCTCCCAACATGTGGCCATAATGGGCTATCCTGAAGTTCCATTCGGGATCACTGGAATCAATTGCAGGGAATAGGCCGATAGGATGCCCAGCAACTTCCATGGGATGCTGGTTGCAGAAAATGTGGATGGCCTCCAGAGCTGCAGTCTCGATGGTGTCGACGAGACGATAATCAACCACATCAACCTCAATGGGCTGCCACTGAGAACAAAAAGGGTGCTGAGGAATAGTCATCTAGACTCTACACCGGGGAACACCCTCCTCTCTATACTCCACTCCATCATACAGTGGAGGCTCGGTGTAGAAGAATAGCCTAAGTGATTCCCATAAAAGACGGGGAAAACCCTCCCAGTGCAAGGTATTGGTATGGAGATGCCCTGCATGATCCCAGAAGATGTTTGAAGGAGCCGCCATCTGAAACAAGAATTCAGATGGTGAGATTTGGAAAAATACTGAAAACCCAACTAAGACTACCACAAGAATCCTAGTGAAACCACACTAATATAGACAACACTCTATTTATCCTTAAAAGAACAACACATTTAATGCACTCATTTTAATTATGGTTGGATTATGCATGCACGTACTATTCGACCTCACAACCAAAACAATTGCCGAATGTCTTCGGATTTACGTGGTTAATTTCAGTCGATAAATCCTATCCATCTTAACCTCTTAATCGATAAATCCTATCCATCTTAACCTCTTAATCGTGGTTAGTGTACCTGCAGAAAACCATAGGTATATATAACATGAACCTTTCATGGCAGCACGACATGAAAGCGTTCCCAAACAGTACTGTTCACTATAGAAATAGTATCCGTACAATTTCCACCGTACGGACAACGTTAGTATACGTTACATCTGCAACGTATTCATGGGGTACCGTATAAAATGGGGGTATGAACAGTGATCGCCGCCATACCCTGCGCCGAACCATATACTCCCAATATACTCAACCTAAATTGATATATTAGCAGCATCTCAAGTAGACCACTGCTTGAGAAACAGCGTTCGGTTCGCATCATCGACGGGAAGGCCAAGCTCCCTCAGTTGGCTGAGGATCCTTACCTTCTTACCTTACCATCGAAGGTGTCGTTACAAAATATAAAGTTGGGTTGTGCATAAATTTAAGTTTTGACCAAAAGTAGTGCTGCAAGTTAGAGCTATACTCTTTACATATATATATTAGTAGCCACCTGATTACTGCCATATAAATCCCTAGGGCTTTATGTTCTAAGCACCAACCTTAACGAATCCAACGTACTTCGTAAATTCATTTGTTAAACAAGTTTTTATCCTGAAAACATTTTTAAGAGTTGTTGCAGTTGTAAGAGTAAACCTACAGCTCTGATACCAGCTGTGGCAGAACCGCCTGAATTATTCCGGCTCAAGTGCGCTAGTCTTCGCTATACAGCAGATATTAACTCAACGCACTTCAAACGGAACAACTCATTGGTCTGTCGGGTCTCCGCCCGATACAACCACGGTTCAACAGGATCGAAGCAGGTTTACCTCGCACGAAGGCGAGTTTACAATCACACAACAGCTCACCAACTTTTAATCCACAACATATTAAACATTATTACAAACTGTTTCAAACTTAAGGTAAACTTATACAAATATTGTTTAAAACAACAAGCTATAAAGCTTGTCCAGATTCACAGCGGAAGAAAATTTACACATGACTACACACATCGCGCAGGTTGACACCACACTCAGCCCGAAGCATGGCGTCATTCAGGAGGGTCACTGCCAGCCGGGGACGGATCCCATTCCACGGACTAGCCAAACGGAACAGAAGTTGGCCATGCGGAACTATCCGTGGGGTTTTCAAAGGTCATACCTGAAAAAATAGACTAGCAAGACTGAGTATACTAATACTCAGCAAGACTTAACCGCTTCATGGTATACTTAGCCATGTAACTAGACTCATGAAGGCTTGAAATGGTTCTGGGTTTAATTTCAGCTGAAAAGCAACAAAGAGTATGAGCTAACTTTCATATTTTAGCTTTAAAATTCTAGATTCATTAACCATTCCAGGTAAGCAACTATACTAGACAAACAGGGTAGAGATTAACATCCATCCAGATTATTCCATAATGGTTACTGTTCTTACTCTATGTGGCAGAAGGAATAAGCAGTCTCAATCTTCGCGAGAAACGGATGATTCTGAATCGAATTTCCAAACCTTGCAAGCCAAACCTAACTCACATGCTTGGAACATCCAATGGTCATTCCGAAGCAACCGTTTGCCTTTCTTTCTGTAACATTCCTGTAATTAGAATACAGACACTAGTTACTAGTGTGTTGTATATATATTAAGGTTTGTATAGAGAACTAGGGGTGTATTTGTAAATTATAGATTTTATAAGTTCATATGTGCAAGTGTGTGGAAAATGCTCTTAAATGTTAAATTCAAATGACTATAGAAAAGAAAAGTACAAATATTAGGTTAAAACCTAAAAGAAATAGACTTTGTATGAAACTAAGGGCTTATGTGTAATTAAAACAAATATAAGGGTTACATATGAAATGGTTGGAATATAAAAGTCACATTCAAATTTACTTAAGGGTTAATGTGTAAAAAAAATACAAGTAATCATGACAGGTCAGAAAATTTATAAATATGCCCAAAATTTGATCAAATTTAGGTGGGCAAAGATAAATTTAACTTAAATTCCATCTTGTTTCAAAATGTAATCCAAATAGTTGTAAACCTTGATTTTCTGAACCCAAGCCCTATAGAAATGTTGTAGAGTTTGAAAAACTCTACAACTTTCATGTTGAGCACTTTTTCATTTGACTTTTGTAGCAGTGGGAAATTTTAGTTTACAGTGGGGTCCCTGAACTCTTTGGAAATCATGAACAAGTCCTTCTGACTCCTGCCTGCTTCGTCTTCCTCTGGCACCGCCGCTTCCCTCCCTCTGCTCCGCTCTGCCTCCGCCGCTGACCGCCGGCACAGGACCCCGAGCTCCACCTCCAGCTGCTACACATGCCCACGCGTCATCTCCTCTCGATCCCGACCTTTTTCCTCTTCCCTGGTGGCCTCTCGCGCGCGCGCCACGACGACCCCGAGCTTCCTCCGGCTGCCACCTCCTCGTCGCCGTGGAGTGCTCACCACAGAGTCTTAACTTCTTGTCTCTCGCGCGCATCAGCTTTCCTGTGATGCCTACGCTCTATTCCTCCAGTTCCAGTGCACAATTCCGAGCGCTCGACTCACATTCCACCGCTGCCGTCTCCTTTTGCTCCGGCCGCGCACGGCATCACCGTGGACAGCAAGCACCAGGCCTCCTCCGTCCCAATCCACCCTTGCTCAAGCTTCCCCGTAGCTCACTGGTGCTCCTCGACCACTCGTTGCCATCCAATTGCAACTGGAACTTCGTATCTGACGAAGCGCCGCCGCCGCCACCTTCGGCCTCACCGTGGGCAGCTCGCTCCGAGCCTTTCCACGCCACCACGATACCCTAGCCAGCACTACATCACCCCTGTGAAGCTTCCCGACCCATCCATTGACCCTCTAGTCCAGCACATCTCCCTCCCGACGATCGCCGGTGTCGGTGTTTAACCGGCTGCCCACCGTGGGATATACCCAAGGTGGTAAGTTTTGGGTGAGGAGACGCCGAGATCAGGAACTCGAAGGTGCAAGGAACACAAGACTTAGACAGGTTCGGGCCGCACGGAGCGTAACACCCTACGTCCTGTATGGCTTGTATTGCCTTCTGTATAGAATGACCTAATGATCTTCTGTTTCGAGGGGGTCCCTGACCTCCCTTATATATCCGAGAGGCCAGGATTACAAAGATGCTAACCAACCTTTGCTGAGGGATCCTACTAGAACATGTCTCGGATAGATCCTCTCCGCGTTGGTTAGCTCTATCTCCTATTTAAACGGGATAAATAAAAGATAAACAAAATGAATAAGAGATAAGACGAACTTAATCTCTTAAACCTCCGTAGACTACGCTACATGCCCAGCCCGGTAGCCCCGGGTCTGACAAGCCCCCGAGCTCTTCGTAGCTGAGTACTGCAGGCTTATCGAGTACTTTCGAAGCAGTCTTCGACTTCTTCCGAAGCTTCGTCTTGAAACCCTGCTTCGAGTACTTCCTTGGCCGCATCGAAGCTATGAGGTGCTCATGCCCCGAATTTTAGTTCTGTTATGGTGTGCGATTGAAAAATCGCACTCCATATGGAGTAGCCCCCGAGCCTCAGATTGAATCGGAGAATCAGGCTGAGGGTCCCATTAATTTGTAATCCTCCTTATCCTTCAAAGAAACTTGAAAAATAAGTAGTCGATGCCACGTACCCCGCAGCCCCCGAGCCTTGAATCCAAATCCCACGAAATTGGAGATAAGGGTCCAAAAAATCGTGGCATACAGGCTAAACAATGACACTGTAAGGGGAGACCAAAGTGATGGTACAAATGATGCAATTAGACCAAAGATTCGAAAAACCCCTTCTTTCGGGCTAATTGGCCCTGAAAAAATGATTAATCAAATATTCAATCTAATCAGACCACCAAGTGACCCCTCACCTTCGAAATATTCCACAAAATGACTCTTGGTCTTCTGAACAGTAACTTTTCCCCATCCCGCAGGTTACTTAACCCCGCGGCCATAGGAGGGAAAATTGTGCTTTCAGTCCGCATTCCGCCAAAAACCACCAAAACCCCAATCTGAGCCGAACGCTGCCGCCACTGCCCAAGGAGATCCTCCTACTCCAACTTCCCTGCCCCTCTCCCTGCAGCCCCCGAGCATCTCGTGGCGTAGCGCATTGGAGATGGCGCCTAAGAAGTCGGAGATCGAGGGGAAGAAGAAAGCGGCAGAACCATCAACCGAGGAATGGTCACACAGTAAGTGCTCCCTTAACAATCTGAACAAACTGGTTTCCGAGGGGTTGCTCCAAGAGAAAAACCTTGTTAACTGGCGCCCCTCTTTCCGTGAACCTTTCCCCATGGAGAATGTCGACGAAATCGTCACATTCTTCCATTTTGCCGAACGGGGATTGGCCCTCCCCACTTGTTCTTTCTTCCGCGGTCTTCTTTACTACTACGGGCTTGAGCTCCATCACCTCAACCCGAATTCCATCTGCCACATCTCCATTTTCATCCACTTTTGTGAAGCATTTCTCGGAATTGAACCCCACTGGGATCTATTCCGCTTCCTCTTCCGCGTGAAACCCCAGCCAACCACGAAAAAACTCGCCGTGGTAGGGGGCGCCGGCATCCAACTGCGACAGCACGCCGGCGAGAAATACCTTGCATATAGATTCCCCTCCAACCTTCCTGGGTGGAAAAACCTCTGGCTTTACATCGAGAACCATGCTCCCCCCCTGCCGACGATGTCGAGCAAACCGCCCGTGGTGATGGGGGAGTGGAACCTTGAACCCTCCAGCATGGAAATGATTCAAGTCAAGGAGCTGCTGGAGGCCATCGATGCACTGAAGAAGGAGGGGGTGACCGGCGCCTCCGTCATGTTCTCCTTTTACAAGCGCCGCGTCCAACCCATCCAGCAGTGCTGTAATCTGGGCTTCGAGTACACCGGCCCCGCTGACCCTTCTCGTATGTGCACAGAAGAGGTACCCGACGAAGTCACGCTCCAGCGAGTTCAGCGGGTGCTGCTGGACGTGAACGCCGTGCCATACGTGCCCACTCTGTTCTCCGCGCAAAATCCGCCCCCGCCGGTGAGTGTTCGACTTCTTTTACTGAAGAAATCTGTTACTGCGCCGATGGTGTACTGAAAAACTTTTCTGCAGGGGCACTCGGAGTTGTACTGCAGCTACCCGCCGCAGCCGGACCTACCCCGAGCGTATCACCTCCTCCCCTCGGCGGCCGCAGCCGCCAAGAAGGCTCGCCTTGCTGCGGCTCAAAACCGCAACGAGTCCGCCGAATGCGCGAGCCCGCGGGCGGGGGAAGAAGCCGGAGAAGGACCGCGCCCGGCCGCCGCCGTTGCCCCCAAGACAACTCGCCCTGCTACGGTTCGAGGCAGCGGTGAGTCCTCCGAGTGCGTGGACTCGCCGGCGAGTGAAGGAACCGAGGGGGGAGCGCGCCGGGAGAGCTCCTCCGACCAGAGCTTGGAGTTGGCCGGCGCTTTGCCACCGGTGCCGAAGGGCCAACGGCAGATGCGCAAACGCAAGGCCGAAGAAGTCAAGTCTTCCAGGTACGGAGTTGCTGTTTTGGCCAGTTACCAAGTTCCAATGATGCCGAACACTAACAGCACCCCCTTGCAGTCTTCCTGCTCCACCACCCGGATCTGAACCCGAAAGGGTGGGGACAGGCCCCTCCGACATCGCGGCGGTGACAATCGCCGTGGCGGAAACCCCTCCATCGGCCGGCCAAGCCTCGCCATCAGCGACGAGCGTTCCTCGGCGGGCCTGGCGGGTGAAGAAGGCTGCCAAGAAGAAGTCGACACTGTAAGTTTTGCTTCAATCGCTTGAAAAGCTTGACCGTGCCTGCGTGGATAACCATGTTGTCAATGTCGCCAGGGCTGCAAGTGCGGTGCAACTCCAGCTGGAACCGGGCAGGACTGCGGCGCCTGCCTCAGCTGCAGCAGCCCCCGAGCCCTCGGCGCCTGGGGGGCCTGTACCCGCAGAGGTGGCCCCCGAAGCAGATGCGGGGCTCCCCGACTTGCCGCCTCCCGAGTCCCGACAAGAAGGAGCCAGACCCGGTGGCGATTGAACAAGTCGTGGCCCCGGAAGCGGATGCGGGGCTCCCCAACTTGCCGCCTCCCGGGTCCTGGCAAGAGGGAGCCGGGCCCAGTGGCGAGGAACAAGTCGTGGCCCCTGGTGCCGCTCCTACCAGTGGTACAGGTACGCACTTACCTGCCCGCGGCTTGATGCCAGGGTCCGGGGACAATGTGGTGACTACTTCGTATGCTTGCAGGTGTCCAGCCGCCGCCGGGCCCTCGGAGAGTCCCCGTGAGGTGCTGAGGACCGGGCCAGGGTACTAGAACATCATCACCACCGACCTGGTGGATGATCTTCTGCTAACGGCCGAGAACCTGAAGACCTTCAAGAGCACCTTCAAGGAGTTATACGACTTCTCCATGGTAGTACTCGCGTAAAGTTCCAGGTGTGTGCATTGGTGAGTTGTTTAGTACTCATCCTCCTCCTTTGGCGCAGCATGTGATTACCAAATCCCAGAAGAAGTCGGAGAAACTCCGCGCGGTTGTGAGTGACGCGCGGGAGTTAGGTGCCCTGCACAAGCGCATATCCGAGGAGAAGACGAAGAACTGCTATCTGCAGCGCGAGCTTGATATGCTGAAGCAGGAAAGGACTCGAGAGACCTGGCTGCTCAAGAATGACCTGAAGAACCTTGAAGAGGCCAGCTCCGAGCTCCAACAACGGGTCAAGGAGCAACAAGCGGAGTACCAAGAGCAGCTCAAGGCAGAAAAGAAGGCGCACCAAGGTAGGCCCCCGCTTCCCTCGAGTACTTTTCCTTAGTGATTTTACTTGCTTGCTGAAACATCTTCACCACAGAGCTTAGGAAAGTAATAAAACACAAAGAGGAGCTGCTTACTAACGTGAAGAATATGCTGTATCGTCGTACAGATGAAGTTGAAAGGCTGCAGAAGGTGATCGACGACACTGAACGTCAGTTCGTCGACTGCCTTCAGCAAGTCAAAGCGCTGGGCGAGAGGGACGAGCAGCGGCGCAAGGAGCTGGAGGACCTCCAGGGAGCCGCCCAGGAACTGGTGGACATGGTGGACCCGCCAGAAGAAGGCGAGGTAGGCCCGCGGCCCCTGCTGGGACGGCTCCGTGAAGCCCCGAAGAAAATGCTCAAGTTCTTATCCGAAGCTCCAGTCGCTTGCGTAAGCAACGCCCTTGCATATGTAAAGTCCTTCGTGCCCAATGCGCAGTTAGGCATTTTTGCGCAGGGGATGGCGGCAGACTGCTCGGACGAGCGTTTTGAAGAGTACCTGCGTGAAGCCCAACCTGTAGCGGAACAAATTGTACACAGTGTACTGCAGGATTAGGGTATGAGGAACAAGTACTCGTTCTCTTGTATATATGTTTATGTCGATGTCTCTACTTGTGTGTGTGTGCCTATGCTGAGCGAATGTCCAGGCTTACAAGGCGCAAGTAGTAGACACTACCCCGGGGTGCAACGACCCTGAAGGTAGCCGTAGCTCCGTGTAGGAACTCGTCTAACAAGTGGCCCACAACCCGAAATTGTAGGCCTAAACTCGTTAGGAAGGAACGCGAGCATCGTCGCGGGATTGCCGTGCGTAGGGCAAAAAATTAGGACTAACTCGAGTGCGGCGACTCTGAGTGTAGTCGAAAATCGCTCCTGCTTATGAGCGTGCTCCGTAAGCTGTGTAAGACCCGGGCGGACGGATCAGGCTTGTTAGGAGCAGGTGCGGTCGTTGCCGCGTTTTGGCCATTCTTTTGGCAAAAACATGACTGTTCTGAGTGCCGCCACTCAAGATGTAGTCGAGGTAGCTCTTCATGCGAGCCTGTCCAACGTGCTGTTTTTGAGCCAGTCGAGCGGATCAACTAAGTTGGACAGAGTGCGACTTCGGTCGCGTGCGACCACCCAAGGTCGCGGCGGAACTCGATATATCGAGGAGTTTTATCCGGAGCAGATGGTTCGACAAAAAGTAAAGTCGATAAGTTGTGAATGTAGTCACAACTTTATTCACGACGAGCGGCCAGTCTACACGAGTGTTGGTTCGTGGCCGTGGCTGTCGTGCGCCGGAGAATAAATGTTCAACCCGAATATTGTGGCTCATAGCCTCCAATATGCATCGAAGAAAGGAGATCTTCCACGCCCCTGAGGAATTCGGATATCGCCAGGTATTTGCTTATGGGTAGAACTTACGCAGGTGTTGGACGTTCCAGGAATTTGGGATGTCCTGGCCCTCGGGGCATTGTAGTCGATACGACCCTGGCCGTGTGACCTGCTTGACGATGAAAGGGCCCTCCCACCTTGAATTGAGTTTGTGTAGGCCAGATTCGTCCTGGATACGACGTAAGACCAGGTCGCCGACGCTGAATGACCGCTCCTTGACGTTGCGATCATGGTATCGGCGGATACCCTGCAGGTACGTGGCTGACTGGACAAGGGCGGTGCAACGAGCTTCTTCCACAGAATCGAGCTCTAACTGCCTCGCTTCGTCCGCCTCGCCTTCATTGTACCTTTCAACCCTTGGGCACTTCCACATGACATCGGCTGGTAAAATGGCTTCAGATCCATATACAAGGAAGAAAGGTGTTTGGCCTGTGGCTTTGGACGGCTGAGTCCGAAGCCCCCAGACTACATGCGGCAGCTCGTGTACCCATTTGCCTCCATTCTTGCTGTTTTCATCGTATAGTCGCTTCTTGAGACCGTCGATTATCAAGCCGTTCGCCCGTTCGACTTGTCCATTGGCCCGCGGGTGTGCAACTGAGACATATTTGACTTCGATGCAAGCGTTCTCGCAGAATTCCCAGAAATGGTTGGCCGTGAAATTTGACCCCAAGTCCGTGATGATAGTGTTGGGGAAGCCGAACCGGTGCAAAATTTCTGAGATGAAGTCAACAACCCAGTCTGGCGTGAGTTTGGCGATTGGCTTGTACTCGATCCACTTCGTAAACTTGTCGATAGCCACCAGAACATGAGTAAAACCGCCTGGCGCCGTCGTGAAGGGCCCGATCATGTCGAGACTCCAACAAGCAAAAGGCCACGATGGTGGTATAGTGATGAGGCTATGAGCAGGAACATGGGTCTGTTTGCCGAAGAATTGGCAGTTTTGACACCTGCGCATGAGATCCTCCGCGTCGGTGACTGCGGTGGGCCACCAGAAGCCGGCCCTGTATGCTTTCCCAACCAGCGTTCTGGACACCGCATGGTTGCCGCAGACGCCTTCGTGGATCTCTCGTAGTATGTCGTACCCATCTTCCTTCGTGACGCACTTCATAAGAACTCCTGACCGAGCGCCACGCCTGTAGAGCTTGCCGTTGACCAGGACGAAGCCCTTGCTTCTTCTTAAGACGCGCGCCGCTTCCGCACTCTTAGCGTCAATTCTGGCTGGTAGCCGTTGGTCTTGAATGAAGTCAATGAAAACCGCTCGCCAGTCCTCCCCCAGCATCAGAACCTCTCGATCGGGTTGTTGGGAACCCGAGTCGATGGTTACTTGCGGAGAAGGCTTGATGGATGGCTGATCAAGCTCCTGGACGAAGACTCCCGGCGGGACTTGAGCGCGCGTTGACCCTAACTTGGACAGGATATCCGCGCCAACGTTGTGCTCCCGTAGCACATGGTGAACCTCCAAACCAGAAAACTTGCCTTCCAGCTTGCGCACTTCCTGGACGTATGCATCCATTGTTTCCTTGTTGCAGTCCCACTCCTTATTGACCTGCTGAACGACAAGAAGAGAATCGCCATACACAAGTAATCACTTGATCCCTAGTGATATCGCCAAACGAAGCCCGTGAAGCAAGGCTTCATACTCGGCTTCATTATTAGATACCTTCCATAAGATCTGAAGGATGTACTTCAATTGTTCGCCTCGTGGGGAGATGAGCAAGACACCAGCGCCTCCGCCGTCGAGCTTGAGGGACCTGTCAAAATACATGGTCTAGTGCTCTGGCTTATCCACTGGGGTTGGGACTTGATTCTCCCTCCATTCAGCCATGAAGTCGACTAGAGCCTGTGACTTGATGGCAGTGCGTGGCTTGAAGTCGATTGACAAAGCCCCCAGTTCCACTGCCCACTTAGATATGCGTCCCGTGGCATCTTGATTATGGAGAATATCCGCCAGCGGGAAGTCCGTAATCACAGTGATCTTGTACTCGTTGAAGTAATGGCGCAACTTTCTTGATGTGATCAAAATTGCATATAAGAGCTTTTGAATAGCTGGGTACCGTACTTTTGACTCGGAGAGGACCTCACTGACGACATAGACGGGCCTCTGCACTCCGAACGCATGGCCTTCTTCGCCTCGCTCGACTACAATAGCGCTGCTGACAACATGGGTTGTTGCCGCAATGTAGAGTAGTAGATCCTCTTCCGGTAGCGGAGCGGTAAGGATCGGAGGTGACTGGAGGTGAATTTTCAAGTCTTGTAGAGCTCGCTCGGCCTCCTCCGTCCATTGAAACTTGTCTTGGCGTTTTAGGAGCTTGAAGAAAGGTAGCCCTCTCTCCCTGAGTCGGGAGATGAACCTGTTCAGGGCCGCCATACAACCTGTCAGCTTCTGCACATCCTTGATTGTGGCCGGAGCCTCCATATCAGTGATGGCCGTGATCTTGACAGGGTTGGCCTCGATGCCCCGGTTGCTGACGATGAACCCAAGCAATTTCCCAGAAGGTACTCCAAAGACGCACTTGGTGGGATTGAGTTTCCACCGATATCTGCGTAGACTACTAAATGTTTCTTCCAAATCTTCGATCAGGCTATCGGGATCCCTGGTCTTGATGACCACATCATCCACATAAGCCTCAACATTCCGGTGCAGCTGATCCGCGAAACACATCTGGATCGCGCGTTGGTATGTTGCTCCTGCATTCTTCAACCCAAAAGACATTGTTTTGTACGCATAAGTCCCGTATGGGGTGATGAATGCAGTCTTGATTTGGTCCTCCTCCTTGAGCGCAATCTGATGATACCCTGAGTAACAATCAAGAAAACAAAGAAGGACACACCCAGCCGTCGAATCAACGACTTGGTCAATGCGCGGCAGCCCAAAATGATCTTTTGGGCAATGCTTGTTGAGATCGGTGTAGTCGACACACATTCTCCATTCATTGTTCTTTTTCTTTACAAGGACGGGATTCGCTACCCACTCTGGATGAATTACTTCTTTAATGAATCCAGCCGCGAGGAGTTTAGCGATCTCTCGTTTAATGGCCTCACGCTTGTCGTGAGCAAACCTCCGGAGGCGTTGCTTTTTGGGCATGGCCTTCGGGTCTACATTCAAAGCATGCTCGATCAACTCCCTGGGCACCCCTGGCATGTCCGCAGGTTTCCATGCGAATATGTCTCGGTTAGCCCGAAGAAAGCTGACGAGCGCGAGTTCCTATTTGTCGCCTAAGCCCGCGCCAATGACGGCGGTCTTAGATGGATCTCCCTCCTGGAGCTGGATCGACTTGAGGGCCACGCCATCAGTCGACTGGATGCTCGACTTGCTGGCCTTCTTGGAGGGAATTTCCAGCCCAGACTGGGAAAGCTGCTGCGCAGCCGCGAGTACTTCTCCCGAAGCATCTGGCACACGAGTAGTCGAAGCATATTGGATCGCCTCCTGGTTGCAGTCATATGACTTCTTCAAGTCGCCACGGAGGGTGAGCACTCCACCGAGTCCTGGCATCTTAAGAAGCAGATAAACATAGTGCGGCACTGCCATGAACTTAGCCAGTGCCGGACGACCCAATATTGCATGGTAAGAGGAATCAAAAGTAGCCACCTCAAACTTGATGAACTCGGTACGATAGTTCTCCCGCGTGCCAAAGGTGACTGGGAGGACCACCGTGCCAAGCGGATGCGCCGCATTACCTGGGACGATCCCGTAAAAGGGAGACTTGCTGGGCACCAGCATATCCTTGAAATCCAGGCCTATCTTCTTCAAAGTACTGATGAAGATGAGATTGAGCCCGCTTCCGCCATCGATGAGGACCTTGGTAAGCTTGACCTCTGCCACCACAGGATCCAGGACCAATGGGAATTTACCGGGCTCCGAGAAGCTCGTCCACTGATCATCGCGAGAGAACGAGATGGGGACCTCCGACCAACGGAGCGGCCGTGGTACCGCCGGCTCGACGGACAAGATCTCCCGAAGAAGCAGCTTCTGGTCCCTCTTGGAACCGAAATCCTCATCACCGCCGAAGATAATGTTGACGACCTTCGAGGCATCCTGAAACTTCGGATTACGCCCCTGGTCATCGTGATCGTCATCCTCGGGTTCTTTGTCAGCAGGCTTCTTATTCTTCTTTCCACCACCGGTGTTGCTGAACGTCCTCCGAAGGTGGTAGCAGTCAATGGCGGCATGGCTGGCGCCCGGATGCCATGGGCACTTCTTCTGCAGGAGTTTCTCGAATTCCTCCTGCATCGTCGACTTCTTGCCCCGCGAAGGACGATCGATAGCCGCGATGACATCATCTGGCTTTCGTTTCCGGGGTGGCCCGGAAAAGTCCCGCTGGCCTTTGTCGCTGCGGTTGTCGTTTGGGCGCCGCAGATTGCTATCATGGCGCCGCGGGAACCGCTCCCGCATCTTCTCCTCCTGCTCGGACCAATCGTGCATCATATCACGAAGGCCCGCAACGGTCTTCGGCCTGTTCCGCCCGAAATCTCTATATATGCTCGGGTCGGTGATGCCGTTGTAAAAGCAGTCGATGATGTCCTCCTCCGAGATGTTCGCGATGGTGGCGCGGACGTCGAAGAAGCGACGCGTGTAGGACCGTAGAAGCTCGTTACGTTCCTGCTTGCACTGAGCAAGATCGTGTCGAGTACCTGCACGGGTAATTGCTCCCTGAAAATTATCGATGAAGACCTTCTTAAGTCGTTCCCAGGAGTCGATTGTGTTGCTGCCGAGGCTCTCCAGCCAAGTGAGCGGCGCAGGGTCCAAAGCCATCGGGAAGTAGACGACTTTGGTGATATTTGAACCCCCCGCGACGTCAATGGCCGTGGAGTAGCAACGAAGCCACTGCTGGGGAGCCTGCTTGCCGTCGTACTTGGTGATGCCGATCGGCTTGAAGCCCTCCGGGTACTTGTAGCTGCTGAAACGTGTAGAAAAAGCAGGAAATCGATCGCTACAGTCAGTACCTTCATTCTCAACTTCTTCACGGGTCTTGCGCCTGGAAGAAATCACGGTGCGCGCATCGCGGCCTTCATTGATGTGTTGGCGCAGATCCTCCGGAGGGAGTCGATGATGGGCTTGTCGTGGCTGACCCCCTTGCGGTGGCTGCTGCCTCCCGCTAGGGGTCTGGCTCCCGCAAGCGTTGTCGTTGCTGGGTTGACGTCGAGGACGGCCGCCAGCCGTACGGCTGTGGGTCTGACTTCGACTCTCGCCCACGCGCTCCTCCCTGATGGTAGGCACCGGGTCGTGTTGATCCAACTGGATCCAAGCCCTCTGCGCGTACAAGAGTGCTTGACGTACCTCCGGGTCATGGCTGCGCTCGAGGATGGCCGTAACCCTGGCGATGTTGGCCACCGGAGTCCGAAACCCCCATTCGTTGACGGCGGCGAACTCAAGATCAAGCTCGCGATGCATAGATCGCCTACGCTCGTTGGCCCTCCTCCGCCGGATTGTGCGGGCCCTGTTTCTGGCCCTCTGCGCTTCACGATCGGCGTCATTCTCGTCACCAACATTGGCCGTGATCTCATCCTCGGAGATCGCTTCAAAATTGTCGATGAGAAAATCCCCACCGTCCTCACCTTCTTCGGCCATCAGCACCTGGCGGGAGGAAAGCTCATGAGAACCTTCGTCGACTAGTTCAGTCGTCCCCTCCGCCGCGGTGGCCAACGGCCTGCCTTCCTGAAAAGGCAAGGGCTCGAGGTGAGCCACGAGTCGACCCTCTGCCTCGAGTGGTTTTGGGAGCATTACGCCCCTCCAGTGCACCACGTGCCCCCCTGGCAAGGAGGTGACCACCAGATCACCGGTACCGGAACAACCCGAAGCCCCCCGACACGCGGTGGCTTCAAGTTTTCCGATCTGGAGTAACAAGTCCAGGTCCTTCTCAAACATGGAGAGGGACCCAAAGGCGTCGGCCTCCTGAAGACCAGTGGCCGATTCGCACAAACCGAGCTGAGATCGGCTAAGCAAATCCCTAGGTTGGAACGAGTCCAAACCAGGGAGAGTTGCCGCAACACCAGAAGAAGTCGAGGCTGAAGCGGACTCCACCTTGACCTGTGCTGCGGGAGCGTGGAGCGGCAAGTTGTTGAGGTCGTCAACAAGCTTGTCGAGGTCGCTGCGGAAATCCGTAGCGGAGGTCTTTGGCTTCATGTCGACGAGGAATCGCCGGAAACTGCCCGCACCATCTGCGATGCAGACCCATGAACCAAAAACAAACATCGTGCCCTGAGAGGGAACTGACCTGACGAATCTGAACGAAGCCATCGAGCTCGCCGGTGGATCTTCGACGCGCT
Organism: Panicum hallii; assembly: GCF_002211085.1. Classification (NCBI taxonomy): domain Eukaryota; kingdom Viridiplantae; phylum Streptophyta; class Magnoliopsida; order Poales; family Poaceae; genus Panicum; species Panicum hallii. The sequence goes on along the minus strand of NC_038047.1, from coordinate 20,155,796 downwards.
CCCCTACCTGGCGCGCCAGCTGTCGGTGTTTAACCGGCTGCCCACCGTGGGATATACCCAAGGTGGTAAGTTTTGGGTGAGGAGACGCCGAGATCAGGAACTCGAAGGTGCAAGGAACACAAGACTTAGACAGGTTCGGGCCGCACGGAGCGTAACACCCTACGTCCTGTATGGCTTGTATTGCCTTCTGTATAGAATGACCTAATGATCTTCTGTTTCGAGGGGGTCCCTGACCTCCCTTATATATCCGAGAGGCCAGGGTTACAAAGATGCTAACCAACCTTTGCTGAGGGATCCTACCAGAACATGTCTCGGATAGATCCTCTCCGCGTTGGTTAGCTCTATCTCCTATTTAAACGGGATATATAAAAGATAAACAAAATGAATAAGAGATAAGACGAACTTAATCTCTTAAACCTCCGTAGACTATGCTACATGCCCAGCCCGGTAGCCCCGGGTCTGACAGCCGGTATTCACCTCCGCCGCCGCCGCCACTGTCCTCGTCGATTACCTGTGACCCGATGTGTTTTCTTCCAATTGATGGTACCTACACGTTCCCTGTGTCTCACTGAAGCTCGTGCGCAGGTTTGCTGCCGACGTTCATCGCCGGAGCACTGCCGTCGACGGAGACCTCTCCGCCGCCGCCTCGGGTCCTCGTCGAGATCTCTCTCTCCGGCCATCCCAGTCCTCGACAAGTAGCGCAACAAGACCACCGTGAGTCCCTGAGCCTTTCCCTGCCCTTGGACCTCGCCACTGGTGACCACTGTCGCCGGAACACGGCCGCCCCTCCCTTGCTCTGCTTCGGCCTCCGGCTTAAGGACCTCGGTTTAGAAGAATCAAAATCCAGGGGGTTTTGTCCATAGCCTTAGACTCAGATGAATAGTTCCGAAGGACCCCCTTGTGTAAATAAGGCTGTCAACTTAGAAATGCTATAACTATTCGAGGAAAATTCATAAAAATGCAAAATAAATTTTTTTGGAATCCTTAGATAAAGACCTACAACTTTACTTAAGAGATAAAGTTCAGTTTCTGAATGTTTGATGATCTAATTTAATTGTTAAGTTTAGTTACTTGTAGGCTTAAGAAATGCATAGTAATTCAATAGAAAAATGATAAAATGGTAAAACCAGTGATGTTAATTTTCTTTTAACATGTAGAATTGAAGAAAAATAATTATCCTAGTATTCCAGTATTATTTCCTTAATGTACAAGTTTAATTAGAAAAATGTATAATTCCTCTTATATAATTAATTCTTATAGATGATAAATATTCAAAAATCATGGAAATATTTTAGGGTACTGTTACTTAATAGTATATCATGTGATTAAAATTTCCAACCAAGAATTAGGTGTCAAACAAGTTAGGCATAATGTATTTAGTCCATAATATAATAGTAATGTAAAGTTCATGTAAATAATTAATGTAACCCATGAATAAAGCTTGTTAAATAATTGTTAGGAACCACCCCACCTGTTGCTACATGCCACTAGTTAGGTAATTAGTGTAGCTAACCCTGTTGTTTAATGGGTTTAGATAAAACATATAATACTCGATAAATGACTGCCCAGTACAGGGTAGTTAAGTTGTTTGTCGAAATGTAATGTTCTTTTATTTGGATTGCAACTTTATCGTGAATTAAAATGAAAGTGTATGCATCCATTAAACTTCATCTTGCATATCATGTAGACTCGACCACTCTCGCTGACGGGGATTATCAGCTGATTCCGGAACAAGAAGGAGGTTATTCTGAAGACCCCGGGAACTTTGTCACGGATTTCTCTGAAGCCCCGAACCAAGGTTCGGAAGATATTAATTTGACTAACCCCAGCCCCACCAGCGAAGTCAAGCCCCGACATAACCCCTACTTTATTACACTGCAACCTATACTATTTATATATATCTTTATGAATTAAAGTTCTTAGGAGTTATTTGAAAACCTTAGTTGCATAATTCCAGGAACCAATGTATTGTACACTAGAACTTGAGTCCGACTAGCTGCTATGCTTATAGGACCGGTAGAAGTCGAGTGATTTCCTGTCACTCGCGCGATATAGGAATTGTGATGTTTACTTTCATGTTATCACTATAAGGATGACGGACGGGAGTTTTATTCGGTATCATGGTTGAGGTGATACCCCGTCTGTGTTGTTGAACTGGATAAGGCCGCAGTGTGTGGTAGCGGTGGTTAAGCGTTTGAAAGTACTAGCCACATGCCGTGAAATATGGTAAGCGGTAAGCCTAGTAACCAATCGGCCCGAGGAGTGGACATACCCCCCACCACATGTATTTGTTTCTTTTGGTTACTTTGTTCGACGTGTAGGTATACGTGTTGCTGGGCAACCAGGAGTACGGGTTTTGTAGTCGCGCTACAGACGTACGTCCTGCACTTTGGAAGTGCGTATGTCCTGCAGTCGCTTGTGGTGGATCTGATCCACGAGTCGGAATGAAAGGCAAACGGTTGCTTCGGAACGACCCTTTGGTGTTCCAAGCGTGTGTGTTAGGTTTACCCTTGCAAGGTTTTGAATCTCGATTCAGGAATCGTCCGCCTCTCACGATGATTGAGACTACTTACCCCCTTTGCCACATAGAGTAACAAGAGCAACTTTGCGATTATCAAAGATGATGTTTGAATAAAGATTCTACCATGTTTGAATAGTTACAGATGCTTACCTAGAATGGTTAATTCACTAGAACCTGAAAGCTAAAAGTTGAAAATAAGGATCTACTCTTTGTTGCTTTTCAGCTGAAAACTCTACCTAAAGCTAAAAGCCTTCATGAGTCTAGTTGTGGGCTAAGGTATACCCAATTCCGGGTAAGTCTTGCTGAGTATTAGTATACTTAGCCTTGCTTTTGTTGATTTAATCCAGGTAATCTCCCTGATGAGCCAGCTTTCATTACACCATGGCCCTACCCCTTGCCTGATGGTTGGTCCGTGGAGTGGGATCCGTCCCCGGCCAACACCGATTCCGCCGAATGATATCATGCCAGGGCTAGCATGATATCTGTATTTACGACGTGTACAATGTTTACGCTTTTCAAACTCCGCTGTTTTATCTTAAGACTTAAACCTGTTTTGTAATAATCTCCTCTCACTAGGAGTTAATGACGCTTTGTATATTTTTGTAATATATTTGCCTGTGGTGTAAAATGTAATGGCATTTATATCTCTGGACTCACCATCGTGTGAGGTACCTTGTTGGATCCTGCGTTCGGTGGTTTATCGGGACGTTACCCGACAGGCCAAAGGATTATACCGTTTGAAGTACGAGGTAACCCTCAAGAGAGGACTCGCATACTTGAGCCGGTGTAATTCAGGTTGGTTCTGCCACAGCTGGTATCAGAGCTAACAGGGTACACTGGAGATATAAAGTGCCCTAAAAATACTTTCGGTATAAAATTTGACCAACAAAGTATTTTGCAAAAGGTACGTTGGATTCATTAAGGTTGTGCTTAGTACGTAAAGCCCTAGGGTGATATTTAAGGGAAAATTAGAGGTGGCTGTAACACATATATATATATAACTCTAACTTCCAGCATCACTTTTCTGTTGAAACTTAAATTTATGCACAACCCAACCTTACTTTCTGTAACGACATCTTCGATCGTGAGGTAAGAAGGTAAGGATCCTCAGCCAACTGAGGGAGCTTGGCCTTCCTATCGGTGATGCGAACCGAACGCTGTTTCTCAAGCAGTGGCCTACTTGAGATGCTGCCAATGTACCAACCTCGGTTGACTACATTGGGAGTATATGGTTCGGCGCAGGGTATGGCGATCGCTGTTCATACCCCCGCATTTTGCGGTACCCCCGTGAATACGTTGTTTCGGCAACGTATGTTAACGTTGTCTGTACGGCGGTAATTGTACAGATGCTGTTTCTATAGTGAGCAGTAATGAATGGGGACGCTTTCATGACATGCTGGCATGAAAGGTTCATTGGATATATATATATATGCATTGTGGTTTTCTGCAGGTACACTAACCACGATTACGAAACTAGGACGGATAGGGCTTATCGACTAGTTATTAAGGAGAGACGTATGTATTAGGCCACCGAAACTAACCACGTAAGACCATGATTACTTGGCAGTTATTTCTGGTTGTGAGATCGCGTAGTGTGTGCATGCATAATCCACTAATCAATCAAAATGAATGCTTAATTTTGTTGCTTTAAGAAATAAGTAACCTGTTGGTATTTCTTAGTTGGGGTAGATAGCAATCTTTAGCTCTTAAGTATCCATCTGATTTCCAGCCTTTGCTATTATCAGAATCATCTATCTTAATCCATTTACCTTGTAAGCTTTCCGCAGGGTAAATATATCTTACCATTTGCATTGTTGTCGCAGATAGCTGCTCCTTCCAATGCCTTTTGGGATCAGGAAGGGCACTTCCACACCAATGCTTTACATTGGGAAGGGTTTCCTCGTCTCTTGTGGGAATCCTTAAGTCTGTTTCATTATACAGAGCCTCCTCAATACGATGGGGTAGAATATCGTGAAGAAGGAGTTCCTCGATGCCGGGTTAAGATGATAATTCCTCAACACCCTTTTCGCTCCTCATGGCATCCCATAGAAGTGGAAGTGGTGGGATATCGTCTGGTTGATACCCTTGAAACTACTACCTTGGAAGCTATCAAACTTTTCTGCAAACAACATCCGATGGAAGTTGCCGCATATCCTATTGGTTTATTTCCTACCATTGACCCTGATAATTCGGAATGGAATTTTCGGACAGAGCATCTTGGTCATATGCTAGGAGATCTGGCTGAAGAAACCGTCGTATCCTTACCAGGTTCATGGATGTGCAACATCATTACCAGATTCTACTGCGTCACGGTGTGAATCAGATAACTGGTGTGGCTCAAAGCCACTATCGGAATGCTGACCGCCAAGTGACCCAAATAGTGGAATTACAAGCTTTGGTGACTCAGAAAGATGAGATCATTGCAGCAAGGGATGAGACAATCCTCCATCGTGAAGATCAGATCAATGAGAGTGATCATATTATCACTCAACGCGACACTGTTATTGAGTTCCTACAAGCACAAATTCATGATCTGATACTTGCAGCTGATGATGCTCAGGCTCACATTGAGGAATTGCAGCCGCAACCGATACTTCACGCTATACCCATAATGCCTGAAGAAGAAGAAGAAGATCCAGAAGAGATTGAGGGTGTTTCAGAGATTGACTCTGAGCATGGGGACCCAGTTCTTAGTCCCTATCACTCTCCCTCTGGCAGTCAGTCGTTGATAGGCAATTTCGATGATTTTTAGTTTAGCAGATCGTCGATCACTAGGTGTAACCTAGGGGAGTGTAATAACTTAAGTAGTAAGAGACTTATCTAGACCTCGTGCCATTTGTTGTAATTTAGATGGCCTACGTAGTGAACTTTCGGATGTGTGATGTGAACAATCATTAGAATAAGTGTCTAATATAAGTTTCCTATTTTATCATCCTGTTCATTATCCTTATGATTCTGAAATGAGATGATTGAATGGAGTATGTGCATTGTTTATCTAAGTCATATATCTTCTGAAATTGGGAGTAAGGCTATATGGTTAATGATGGACATCTCCTTTGTTTCAGATGGTTGGAGCCACGCGCGGAACCCCGGAAGGTTTCCGGGCAGATCAGGCTAGTGGTTCTCAACAACCGCCACCACCACCTCCTAACCTTGCCGAAGTTATGGCTCGGCAAACTGAGCTGCTCAACTTGCTGGTTCAAGCACAACAGAACCAGCAACATCAACAGTTTCGCGGAGGTTGTGATGACCGCAATCCTCCCGTGGCCAGTTATCAGGACTTCATCAGTACCCAGCCTCCCTTTTTCAGTAAGGCTGAAAAACCCTTGGATGCCGATGCTTGGCTCCATATCATTTAATCGAAGTTCGCTCTATTGAAAATACCTTGTGCAGACTCAAGCAAAGCTTCCTTTGCCGCCCAGCAACTCCGAGGTGCTGCTCGGATCTGGTGGGACAATTTTTATGCCATGCAACCTGCAGGGCATGTTATCACCTGGAATGAATTTCGGGCAGCCTTTAGGGCACATTATATTCCTGAAGGGTTGCTGGAGCGAAAATTGAATGAATTCCTGGCTCTTACTTAAGGCACCAGTACAGTCCTGCAGTATGCATAGAATTTCAACATCTGTGTCAATATGCGGGATATCATGCGGATAACGATGCCAAGAAACAAGATCGTTTCCGTCAAGGCCTTAATACCAAGCTCAAAGAACGCCTGAATCTTGTAAAGGCTAATACTTTCAGCGAGCTGGTTAATATGGCTTTAACTCAAGAAGATTGTATCGTGGCACATCATGCTGAGAAGAAAAGGAAGACTCCTACTGGACCCTCGAGTGCTCAATCACCGAGGTATCGGGTTGTTCCCAGTACACCGTTTAGAGCACCGCAGCGGAATGCCCCAACGGGTAGATTGGTTTCAGGCCGCCCCAACAGCAGGGAAGGTATAGACCTCCCGTTCCTCCGCAACAATCACAACCATCGGGCCCACGGCCAAATGTTCAACAAGTACCACAAAGAGGCAGCAACTATCGCTATTTCAATTGCGGAAGCGCGGATCATTTCATCCGGGATTGTCCACGGCCCAAGAAACCTAATCAAGGACAGAGCTCTACTCAGGGTAACCAGAACAAGGGCAAGAAGCCGGTGATGCAAGTCCGGCAAGGACGGATTAACTTCACCACTCTGGCAGAACTTCCAGATGGAGCTCCCGTCATGTCGGGTACAGTTTCTATTCACCACAAACCAGTTGTTACTTTATTTGATTCTGGAGCAACACATAGCTTGATTCTTGACTCTTGTCCTATCCAGGGGTCATACATGATCTCTACCCCTGGAGGAAAAATCACCTCTAACCAAATGGTTAAAAGTGTGCCAATTCAGTTCGGTACTATAGAAATCAAAACTGATTTGGTTTTACTAAGTTTGGAGGATATTGATATTATACTTGGGACAGACTGGATGACTAAACATCGAGTCCGGCTAGATATTTCTTCCCGAGTTGTTGAAATTGATTCACCATACTATGGGATCACCACCCTTTATCTGCTTCAGCCGAAATGTTTGCATCCTTGCACCTATACCATCACAAATATCCAAGTCAAGGATATTCCTATAGTATGTGAATACCCCGATGTCTTTCCAGATGACTTGCCTGGAATGCCACCAGATAGAGACATCGAGTTTATCATTGAACTTCAACCGGGCACTGCTCCAATTTCAAAGAGGCCGTATCGTATGCCTCCAAATGAATTAGCAGAACTGAAAATCCAGCTCCAAGATCTTCTTGATAAGGGTTATATACATCCAAGTGCCTCACCTTGGGGTTGTTCTGCTCTTTTTGTCAAGAAGAAAAATGATAGCCTAAGGCTATGTGTCGATTACCGTCCACTCAATGCGGTTACTATCAAAAATAAGTACCCTCTTCCCCGCATTGATATTTTGTTTGATCAGCTAGCCGGGGCTAAGGTCTTCTCTAAGATTGACTTACGCTCTGGTTATCATCAGATCAAGATTAGGCCTTGTGATATTCCAAAAACGGCCTTCTCAACCAGATATGGACTTTATGAATATCTGGTTATGTCATTTGGACTTACTAATGCACTGGCATATTTCATGTATCTCATGAATTCAGTATTCATGCCGGAACTTGACAAATTCGTCGTGGTCTTCATTGATGACATTCTAATATACTCTAAAACTAAAGAAGACCATGCTAATCATTTACGTGTCGTTCTTCAACGACTACGTGATCATCGCCTATATGCCAAATTCTCGAAATGTGAATTCTGGCTGAATAGTGTGAAATTTTTGGGACATACTATATCTAGTCAAGGCATATCGGTTGATCCAACCAAAGTCCAAGAGGTTATGGACTGGAAACCTCCAACTTCAGTCCATCAAATTCGAAGTTTTCTTGGATTGGCGGGATATTATCGCCGATTCATTCCAGACTTCTCCAAGATAGCCAAACCAATGACTGAGCTACTTAAGAAAGAAGTTAAGTTCCGCTGGGACGATAAGTGTGAGGAAGCATTTCATACCTTGAGAAAACTTCTGACGACTGCTCCCGTATTAGCTCAGCCAGATAATACTCAGTCTTTTGATGTCTATTGTGATGCTTCTGGAACTGGCCTGGGTTGTGTTCTTACGCAAAACAACCGGGTCATTGCTTATGCATCCAGAGCACTTCGGACTCATGAGCAAAATTATCCAACACATGATCTTGAATTGGCAGCAGTTATCCATGCTCTCAAGATCTGGAGACATCATCTTATGGGTGCTAAGTGTAATATTTACACTGACCATAAGAGCCTCAAGTATATCTTCACTCAAGCTGACTTAAATATGAGGCAAAGGCATTGGTTGGAATTGATTAAAGATTATGACCTTGAGGTACACTATCATCCGGGCAAAGCTAATGTGGTTGCGGATGCACTTAGCCGCAAGTCACATTGTCACTGCTTATCCGTATCCACCTTTAGTGACACTCTTTGCCATCAAATGAGAAAACTCAATCTAGAGATTATTCCTTAAGGTAGTCTGAATCTGCTATCCACTGAGTCTACTCTGCGGGATAAAATTATCATGTCGCAACTACATGATGAGGGTATCAAAATCATCAAATCAAAGTTATCCCAGGGAGAAGCCAAATATAAGTGTTTTCACACTGATCATCAAGGAGTCCTATGGTTCAACAATCGCATTGTTGTACCTAAAGATCATCCACTTCGTAAGCAAATCCTTGATGAAGCACATTTGTCCAAATTCTCTATTCATCCTGGTAGCACCAAGATGTATCAAGACCTACGACAACATTTTTGGTGGACCAGAATGAAAAGAGAAATTGCCAAATATGTATCTGAGTGTGACACTTGCCAGAGAGTCAAAGCTAGCCACTTAAAAGCTTCTGGTACACTTCAACCACTACCCATTCCGTCATGGAAATAGGAAGACATTAGCATGGATTTCATTGTCGGTCTTCCCAACACATCTCAAAAGCATGACTCCATATGGGTAATCATTGATAGACTCACAAAAACCGCTCATTTTCTTCCTGTGCATACCACTTACTCTGCAAAAAGGTATGCCGAAGTCTATCTGGAACAAATCGTTCGATTGCATGGGGTTCCAAAAACCATCATTACTGATCGAGGGCCCCAATTTATTGCACGGTTTTGGGAGCAATTGCAATCAGCTCTAGGAACCAAATTGATTCGAAGCTCTGCATATCATCCCCAGACTGATGGGCAGACTGAGCGGGTTAACCAAATCCTTGAAGACATGCTCCGAGCTTGTATTATTCACTATGGTACAAGTTGGGACAAGTGCCTTGCTCTAGCTGAATTCTCTTATAACAACAGTTATCAAGGTAGTCTTCAAATGGCTCCTTTTGAAGCATTATATGGTCGCAGATGCCGAACTCCTTTGAGTTGGTCAGAGACCGGTGAACGCAAAATCTTCGGACCAGACCTAGTCGTTGAAGCCGAAGATAAGGTTAAGGTTATTCAATCTAATCTTAAAACCGCTCAGTCCAGACAGAAGAGCTATGCAGATAAGAGGAGGAAACCTCTACAATTCAAAATAGGAGATTTTGTCTATCTCCGAGTATCTCCTACCAAAGGTGTCCAACGTTTTGGCATAAAAGGGAAATTAGCACCCCGGTATGTCGGACCCATTGAAATTCTTAATGTTTGTGGCCCAGTGGCTTACAAACTTCGTCTTCCATCTCAATGGGCGGCTATTCACGATGTCTTTCATGTCTCTCAACTTAAGAAGTGTGTCAAAGTCCCCACAGAAATCGTTGAGACATGTGCCATTGAGATTGAACCCGATCTATCGTACATCGAGCAACCTCTTCAAATCCTGGATACCAAGGAAAGACTCACCAGAAGAAGGGCAGTTAAGATGTATAAAATTTTATGGGATCATCACACCGAGGAAGAAGCGACTTGGGAAACTGAGTCTTATCTTCAACGGAATTTCTCAGACTTCCTGCAAGCCAATCCCCAAATCTAATCATCCATTTCTGCTCAGCTTCGGAATCTCGGGACGAGATTCTTTTTAAGGGGGGAAGGCTGTAACATTCCTGTAATTAGAATATAGACACTAGTTACTAGTGTGTTGTATATATATTAAGGTTTGTATAGATAACTAGGGGTGTATTTGTAAATTATAGATTTTATAAGTTCATATGTGCAAGTGTGTGGAAAATGCTCTTAAATGTTAAATTCAAATGACTATAGAAAAGAAAAGTACAAATATTAGGTTAAAACCTAAAAAAAATAGACTTTGTATGAAACTAAGGGCTTATGTGTAATTAAAACAAATATAAGGGTTACATATGAAATGGTTGGAATATAAAAGTCACATTCAAATTTACTTAAGGGTTAATGTGTAAAAAAAATACAAGTAATCATGACAGGTTAGAAAATTTATAAATATGCCCAAAATTTGATCAAATTTAGGTGGGCAAAGATAAATTTAACTTAAATTCCATCTTGTTTCAAAATGTAATCCAAATAGTTGTAAACCTTGATTTTCTGAACCCAAGCCCTACAACAATGTTGTAGAGTTTGAAAAACTCTACAACTTTCATGTTGAGCACTTTTTCATTTGACCTTTGTAGCAGTGGGAAATTTTAGTTTACAAAGGGGTCCCTGAACTCTTTGGAAATCACGAACAAGTCCTTCTGACTCCTGCCTGCTTCGTCTTCCTCTGGCACCACCGCTTCCCTCCCTCTGCTCCGCTCTGCCTCCGCCGCTGACCACCGGCACAGGACCCCGAGCTCCACCTCCAGCTGCTACACATGCCCACGCGTCATCTCCTCTCGATCCCGACCTTTTTCCTCTTCCCTGGTGGCCTCTCGCGTGCGCGCCACGATGACCCCGAGCTTCCTCCGGCCGCCACCTCCTCGTCGCCGTGGAGCGCTCACCACAGAGCCTTAACTTCTTGTCTCTCGCGCGCATCAGCTTTCCTGTGATGCCTACGCTCTATTCCTCCAGTTCCAGTGCACAATTCCGAGCGCTCGACTCACATTCCACCGCCGCCGTCTCCTTTTGCTCCGGCCGCGCACGGCATCACCGTGGACAGCAAGCACCAGGCCTCCTCTGTCCCAATCCACCCTTGTGCAAGCTTCCCCGTAGCTCACTGGTGCTCCTCGACCACTCGTTGCCATCCAATTGCAACTGGAACTTCGTCTCCGACGAAGCGCCGCCGCCGCCACCTTCGGCCTCACCGTGGGCAGCTCGCTCCGAGCCTTTCCACGCCACCACGATACCCTAGCCAGCACTACATCACCCCTGTGAAGCTTCCCGACCCATCCATTGACCCTCTAGTCCAGCACATCTCCCTCCCGACGATCGCCGGTATTCACCTCCGCCGCCGCAGCCACTGTCCTCGTCGATTACCTGTGACCCGATGTGTTTTCTTCCAATTGATGGTACCTACACGTTCCCTGTGTCTCACTGAAGCTCGTGCGCAGGTTTGCTGCCGACGTTCATTGCCGGAGCACTGCCATCAACGGAGACCTCTCCGCCACCGCCTCGGGTCCTCGTCGAGATCTCTCTCTCCGGCCATCCCAGTCCTCGACAAGTAGCGCAACAAGACCACCGTGAGTCCCTGAGCCTTTCCCTGCCCTTGGACCTCGCCGCTGGTGACCACCGTTGCCGGAACACGGCCGCCCCTCCCTTGCTCTGCTTCGGCCTCCGGCTTAAGGACCTCGGTTTAGAAGAATCAAAAATCCAGGGGGTTTTGTGCATAGCCTTAGACTCAGATGAATAGTTCCGAAGGACCCCCTTGTGTAAATAAGGCTGTCAAATTAGAAATGCTATAACTATTCGAGGAAAATTCATAAAAATGCAAAATAAATTTTGTTGGAATCCTTAGATAAAGACCTACAACTTTACTTAAGAGATAAAGTTCAGTTTCTGAACGTTTGATGATCTAATTTAATTGTTAAGTTTAGTTACTTGTAGGCTTAAGAAATGCATAGTAATTCATAGAAAAATGATAAAATGGTAAAACCAGTGATGTTAATTTTCTTTTAACATGTAGAATTGAAGAAAAATAATTATCCTAGTATTCCAGTATTATTTCCTTAATGTACAAGTTTAATTAGAAAAATGTATAATTCCTCTTATATAATTAATTCTTATAGATGATAAATATTCAAAAATCATGGAAATATTTTAGGGTACTGTTACTTAATAGTATATCATGTGATTAAAATTTCCAACCAAGAATTAGGTGTCAAACAAGTTAGGCATAATGTATTTAGTCCATAATATAATAGTAATGTAAAGTTCATGTAAATAATTAATGTAACCCATGAATAAAGCTTGTTAAATAATTGTTAGGAACCACCCCACCTGTTGCTACATGCCACTAGTTAGGTAATTAGTGTAGCTAACCCTGTTGTTTAATGGGTTTAGATAAAACATATAATACTCGATAAATGACTGCCCAGTACAGGGTAGTTAAGTTGTTTGTCGAAATGTAATGTTTCTTTATTTGGATTGCAACTTTATCGTGAATTAAAATGAAAGTGTATGCATCCATTAAACTTCATCTTGCATATCATGTAGACTCGACCACTCTCGCTGACGGGGATTATCAGCTGATTCCGGAACAAGAAGGAGGTTATTCTGAAGACCCCGGGAACTTTGTCACGGATTTCTCTGAAGCCCCGAACCAAGGTTCGGAAGATATTAATTTGACTAACCCCAGCCCCACCAGCGAAGGCAAGCCCCGGACATAACCCCTACTTTATTACACTGCAACCTATACTATTTATATATATCTTTATGCATTAAAGTTCTTAGGAGTTATTTGAAAACCTTAGTTGCATAATTCCAGGAACCAATGTATTGTACACTAGAACTTGAGTCCGACTAGCTGCTACGCTTATAGGACTGGTAGAAGTCGAGTGATTTCCTATCACTCGCGCGATATAGGAATTGTGATGTTTACTTTCATGTTATCACTATAAGGATGACGGACGGGAGTTTTATTCGGTATCATGGTTGAGGTAATACCCCGTCTGTGTTGTTGAACTGGATAAGGCCGCAGTGTGTGGTAGCGGTGGTTAAGCGTTTGAAAGTACTAGCCACATGCCGTGAAATATGGTAAGCGGTAAGCCTAGTAACCAATCGGCCCGAGGAGTGGACATACCCCCCACCACATGTATTTGCTTCTTTTGGTTACTTTGTTCGACGTGTAGGTATACGTGTTGCTGGGCAACCAGGAGTACGGGTTTTGTAGTCGTGCTACAACGTACGTCCTGCACTTTGGAAGTGCGTATGTCCTGCAGTCGCTTGTGGTGGATCTGATCCACGAGTCAGAATGAAAGGCAAACAGTTGCTTCGGAACGACCCTTTGGTGTTCCAAGCGTGTGTGTTAGGTTTACCCTTGCAAGGTTTTGAATCTCGATTCAGGAATCGTCCGCCTCTCACGATGATTGAGACTGCTTACCCCCTTTGCCACATAGAGTAACAAGAGCAACTTTGTGATTATCAAAGATGATGTTTGAATAAAGATTCTACCATGTTTGAATAGTTACAGATGCTTACCTAGAATGGTTAATTCACTAGAACCTGAAAGCTAAAAGTTGAAAATAAGGATCTACTCTTTGTTGCTTTTCAGCTGAAAACTCTACCTAAAGCTAAAAGCCTTCATGAGTCTAGTTATGGGCTAAGGTATACCCAATTTCGGGTAAGTCTTGCTGAGTATTAGTATACTCAGCCTTGCTTTTGTTGATTTAATCCAGGTAATCTCCCTGATGAGCCAGCTTTCATTACACCATGGCCCTACCCCTTGCCTGATGGTTGGTCCGTGGAGTGGGATCCGTCCCCGGCCAACACCGATTCCGCCGAATGATATCATGCCAGGGCTAGCATGATATCTGTATTAACGACGTGTACAATGTTTACGCTTTTCAAACTCCGCTATTTTATCTTAAGACTTAAACCTGTTTTGTAATAATCTCCTCTCAGTGGGAGTTAATGACGCTTTGTATATTTTTGTAATATATTTGCCTGTGGTGTAAAATGTAATGGCATTTATATCTCTGGACTCATCATCGTGTGAGGTACCTTGTTGGATCCTGCGTTCGGTGGTTTATCGGGACGTTACCCGACAGGCCAAAGGATTATACCATTTGAAGTATGAGGTAACCCTCAAGAGAGGACTCGCGTACTTGAGCCGGTGTAATTCAGGTTGGTTCTACCACACTTTCCGACTCGTGGAACAGGGCCACCACAAGCGACTGTAGGACCGTACGCACACCAATTGTGTAGGATATACGTCTGTAGCGCGACTACATGACCGTACTCCTGTCCGCTGCACGGAACGTACTCCCGCACGTCGGTGCATGAGAAAAACCAAATTACGAGTGGTGGGAGGTATGTCCACTCCTCGGGCTGATTGGTTACTAGGCTTACCGCTTTACCATATTTCGCGGCATGTGGCTAGTACTTTCAAACGCTTAGCCACCACTACCACACACTGCGATATTATCAACTTTTATCAATACAGACGGGCTAAACTTCCGAATCATGATACTGCACATGACCCCGTCCATTATCCTTATAGTGATTGCAGAATAGTAAATATTCAACTCCTATATCGCGCGAGTGATAGGAAATCACCTGACTTCTGCTGGTCCTATTAGAAAAGCATCTATCCGATAAGGATTCAGGCACAATACATAGGTTCCTAGTCTCAATGCATCTAGGGTTCTATTTCAACTCCTAGACTTAATGCAAGATATAATATATACATATAGGATTGCATAAATGTAGTAATTTGAAATACTGGGTTATGCACCGGGGCTTGCCTTCTTGAGCGGGGCTGGGGGTAGGAGTGTCAAAGATTTCCGAACTTTGGTTTGGAGCTTCAGTTAGAGTCTCGATGATGTTTACTGCATCTTCAGAAAACCCTTGTTCTTGCTCCGAGACTAGCTCGTAGTCTCCATCGTCGAGTGTCGTTGACTCTACATGATATGCAATGATTTGATTTAGATGGTTCTCGAGTTAAAGAGTTTTATTTCACGATAAAGTTGCAATCCAATAAAAACATAGTTCACTCATCAAACATATCATTCACCCTTCTACTGGGCAGTCATTTATCGAGTATAAACTAACCTAGTTAACTATACTAAACAACATGTTTACATTCATAAAATAACTAGGGCTGGTTTCATTTTAACCTAATAGATATGGTTTATAAACTATAAGCATCTGATCTTAAGATTAAGATCTGATGCTACAAAAATAATAACAAAAAGAACAAACAGAATCAAAATTACCCTAAAACTTTCAAAACATTTTATGCAGTAAATAAATTAGAAGAATTATTTCAAACAGTTAACACGTAGAACATGTTTTATTTTTACAGAACAAACTACTATAGGACTGGGGTTGAAACTTTTATCAGCTATAGAAAAAGCTATTTATAGGATACTGTAAATTTATCAAGATTTTATCTTCACAGAAACTATGTCACAAAAATAAACAAAAAAAGCAATAACAGATTAAGAGTTATTTATAACTGTAGATATACACAAGATATTGTTCTAAAATTTTGTGAACAAGTTGCACTACCCAAGGGCATCACCTCAAAATATTTTCATAATTTTTCATAAGCAAGAACTAGCATAAATGAATTATCTTTGAAAACAAGCATAAATCCATAACTTGGTGTATCGCCTACTACTAATCCTAGTACTTTTAATATGGATGACACATGCAAAAAGGAAGCTAGGATATAAATTTAGGATACAAACACTATCCGAAGCATCCTTAAATAAAATCTAAACATTACATCAACATATAACAAAGGTACTCGAAATTCTAAGCAATTGAGCAGTAAAGAACTCAAAACTTTTACACAGAGCTACACATGGGACATACAACCTAAGTTTCAAAATTTAGCTACAGCACAACTATAGATCAAAAGATCTAATTAAAGCACCTATTTCCTATTATTTAACCTAGATCAAGAATCAGACATATTCAGCTCAAAACCCCTATATAAAAGTAGTCTAATTTAACTCAAGGATTCAAACAAAGCTAGTTTGGCATTTTTCTAAAGTTTTTACTATTTTCTACACATTTTTGAAGTTCACAGCTTTGAATTGGGGGGGGGCTCTGGAATCTTGCAGCTAAGACCCTACAAGTTTTCAAATCAAAGCAACTAGGTCCCTGGCTCGTCGGGGAAGAAGGGCAAGGACATCACCGGCCAAATTCCGGCGAGGGGTGGTGTCGGGGGTGGAGAAGGAGCGGCCAGCGAGCACCAGGAGCTCAAGGCGCACCTTCTAGTGGTCTTGGGAAGGGGAAGGGATGACCGGAGGTGGGGTTCCCACTGTGACATAGACATGGTTGTTAAGGGTTATAATAAGAGCTAGGGGTGTATTTGAAAATTTTCATGCACTATAGGTCTTTAAGTGCAAGGTGTGTGCTTTGGATATGATCATAAGGAGAAATAAGCCCTTAAGTATGGATAAGGGCCTATGTGTAAATAAATATAGGTTATAGGGTTTTTTTTGTGCAAATAGTTGAGGAATAAAAGTAACTTTCATGCTTACCTGAGGGTTTATTTGTAAAATTACTTGTCATCATGACATTTCATGAATATTTGCAAACATATCAAAATTTTGGTTAAAATCTCATTTGGTAAGGACAGGGGTGATTTAAATTTTACCTTGCTTAGAATTCAATTTATAAGGTTGCAAACTTTGAGTTTTTGAAATTGAGCCTTAAAGCAAATATGTAGATCTTGAAAAACTCTACAACTTTCATGTTGGGCTTTTTCCGTAAGGCACTTTCAAAAGCTTGACCCCACTCCCGGCTAGAAAACCTCTAGATCAGTGGGAAAAAATTAGATTACCACAGGGTCCCTGTAATTTTTGAGTTTTGCAAACAGGTCCCTGGATCCTTTCCCTCCCTTCTTCTTCCTCTGCACCCCCTCTGCTCCCTCTGCTTCTGCTCTGTCGCCAGCGCAGGCCATCTCCCCTGGCCTCTGCTCTACCCTCGCCGCCGGTCATCCCTGGCCTACCCTATCCCCCACGCGTCACCCTACTTCTGGCCGCCGCCGTAGCTCCTCTCCGCTGCCCCCTTCTGTACGCGCCACGGTTGCCCGAGCGCCCGTCGGCCGCCACCGCATCGCCGCCGTGGAGAGCCCCCGGGCAAGCCTCGAAGCTCTTATCCTTCGCGCACCTTAGCTCCGCCAGTATCCCTACATTCTTTTTCCCCGTTTTCCCTGGCATTCCTTGAGCTCCCGACCCACTCCCCACTGCCGCCGTCGTTCCCTACTCCGGCAACACACAGCCTCACCGTGGGCAACTGCTTCTGGCCCCTAGTTGCCTCTACATACCATCCAAATCGCTTCTTCAGTTTCCACCCGTGCTCCCCAGCCACTGGCCATCCCCCAATTCCCACCGAAACACCCTCACCGGCGATCACCACCCGCCGCCACCTACTGCTCACCGTGGGCAGCTCACTCCAGGCCGTCCCACGCCACCACAGCACCCACGCCAGCACTACATCACCACTACGAAGCTCTCCGACCCATCAATTTGATCCCTAAGGCATTACATCGACTTCCCGACGAGCTCCCTGAGTTTTCCATCGCCGCCGCGTTCTGTCCACCGTGGAACACCTGCATCCAGCCACCCCCGACCTTAATTGGTTGCACTCCGAGCTTCCTCGACTCGCCCTGAAGCTCCTGGACTCCTCTCTTGCCCCTTCCGACCACCGGAGTACCCTTCCCGCCGTTCTTCCCCGTCGCCGGCCGCACGGTCTCCGTCGAGCCACCGACGCAGCTTGCCCCGAGCCGATTCCAGTTGCCCACAGGTGCGCTTTGACGTGGTTGTGTCTCCCCACCTCTCCACCCTTGCCGCCGGCGATCGCCGACGATGAATCGCGCCGGTCAATTCTTTTGTCCACTCTCTGACCGGACTTGAGGACCCCGGGTTAGAAGATACAAACTTCCAGGGGGGGTTTTGCAAGGCCTATGACTCAATGAAATAGTACCCCAGGGGAACCTCTGTGTGAATCTTTCTATTATTGCATGTATTAGATGTTGCTGGCTTGTGGAATTCATAACAAATTGTAGAAAATTCCAAAAATTGTCAAATCAATTTTGCTGGAAACTAGATTTCAAACCCTACAGCTTTTGTTAATAAAGTTTGGTGTGAAACTAAATATTTTTGGATCTATTTTAAATTCAAAATAAAAGGATAAAGGATGCATAACTTTCACATGATTGCTTTGTTGCTTGTAATTTTTGGTTTGTAGCTTCCATAGGTTATATATGAGCTTAGGTAAAAGTTTTAAACCCAGCAAGGTTTTGTAGTCTAAGTTCTTTTAGACTTGGGCATTTCAAATTTGAAATGCTATGAATTTGATTAAGTGTTTTCCTTAGACTTATTGTAACTAGATCTTTTTACCATGATCTAATATGTTAATAACCAATTTATAGTTAAATTTTCAAGACTTGATAATTCTTTTGTCCAAAATTTGAACTTAAATTTGAAATTAATATTCAAATTCAAATATATCAGTTCCTGTTTCAATAAATTTAATACTGTAATTAAGACTTAAATAAGCGTGCTAACCCAAAACTAAACCCCCTCCTGTATCATAAGTTCATGATATTTATATATGTTAGCTGTTTAGGTTGCAACCTCATTATGAAATAAAATAAAAAGAATATGCATTTCTTAACCTTATATTGTTGCATATCATGTAGAACCGTTTACTCTCGCCGACGGTGATTACGAGCTAATCGCGGACCAAGCCGAGGAGACTCCTGCAGATCCCGGAGACACCGTCGAGAATCTAACTGAAGCTCCGAATCAAAATTCAGAAAACCTTGATCCTACTGCCCCCAACCCTACACAAGAAGGCAAGCTCAGGACATAAACCCTAATTTATTTACACTGCACCTATGTTATTTATATCTATCTTTGCATTACGTTCTTAGGAATTGCTTGGAACCCTAGATGCATAAACCCTAAGAACCAATGTACTGTACCTGAGTCCTTATCGCATAGATGCTCCGCTAATAGGACCGGTAGAAGTCGGGTGATTTCCTGTCACTCGCGCGATATAGGAGTTGTAATGCTTACATTCCTGTTACCACTATAAGGACAACGGACGGGGTTATGTGCAGTACCATGGAAGGGCATGATACCCCGTCTGTGTTGTTGAATTTTGATAAGGTCGCAGTGTGTGGTGATCGGGGTTAAGCGTTTGAAAGTACTAACCACATGCCGCGAAATATGGTAAGCGGTAAGCCTAGTAGCCAATCGGCCCGAGGAGTGGACATACCTCCCACCACTCGTCTTGCTTCTTCTGGTTACTTATGTTCGACGTGTGGGAATACGTGTTGCAAGGGCAACCAGGAGTACGGGTTTTGTAGTCGCGCTACAGACGTACGTCCTGCACTTTGGAAGTGCGTATGGTCCTGCAGTCGCTTGTGGTGGATCTGATCCACGAGTCGGAATGAAAGGCAAACGGTTGCTTCGGAATGACCCTTTGGTGTTCCAAGCGTGTGAGTTAGGTTTACCTTGCAAGGTTAAATTCGATTCAGAATCGTCCGCTTCTCACGAAGATTGAGACTGCTTGATCCCTTTGTCACATTGAGTAACAAGAGTAATCGTATTATTATTATCAAAAATAATGATTGATCAAAGATTATACCATGCTTGTATAGATTTAGGTGCTTACCTAGAATGGATATTCAATTAGAATTTGAAAGCTAAAAGATGAAAATAAGGATCTACTCTTAGTTGTTTTTCTGCAGAGAAATAAAACCATATCCATTACAAGTCTTCATGAGTCTAGTTATTTGGCTATGTATACCATCACCGGGTAAGCCTTGCTGAGTATTAGAATACTCAGCCTTGCCTTGTAACTTTTGTTCAGATAATCCTCCTGATGACTCAGCTCCGCCTGTACCGTGGCCCTATCCTCTGCCTAATGGTTGGTCCGTGGAGTGGGACCCATCCCCGACCAACGCAGACCCCTCCGAGTGATGTCATGTAAGGGCAAGCATGACATCTACACTGACGACGTGTACAAGGCCGTACTTTAAAAACTCCGCTGCATGACCCAAAAACTTATGTCTGTTTTGTAATAATTCCACTGGTTGGAAAAGTTATGTTACTTTTAAATACTCATGTGTTATATCTGCCTGTGATGTAAAATGTGATGGCCTTTATATCTCTGGACACACCTTCGTGCGGGGTACCTTGTTTGATCCTGAATTCGGTGGTTTATCGGGATGTTACCCGACAGACCAAGGATTATACCGTTTGAAGCACATTGGAGCCCTCAAGAGTGGACCCGTGTGCTTGAACCGGTATAATTCAAGTTGGTTCTGCCACAGCTGGTATCAGAGCTAACAAGTGTACACTGGAGATGTGAAGTGTCTTAAAAATACTTTTGGTATAAAATTGGGCCAACAAAGTATGTTGTAAAAAAATACGTTGGATTCGTTAAGGTTGTGCTTAGTACGTAAAGCCCTAGGGTGATGTTTAAGGGAAAATAGAGGTGGCTATACTATATATATATATAATTCTAACTCCCAGCATTACTTTTCCGTTAAAACTTAAATTCATGCACAATTCAATGTTACTTTCTGTAACGACACCTTCGATGGTGAGGTAAGAAGGTAAGGATCCTCAGCCAACTGAGGGAGTTTGGCCTTCCCGTCGGTGATGTGAACCGAACGCTATTTCTCAAGCAGTGGCCTACTTGAGATGCTGCCAATGTACCAACTTAGGTTGACTACATTGGGAGTATAAGGTTCGGCGCAGGGTATGGCGATCGCTGTTCATACCCCCGCATTTTGCGGTACCCCCGTGAATACGTTGTTTCGACGACGTATGTTAACGTTGTCTGTACGGCGGTAATGGTACAGATGCTGTTTCTATAGTGAACAGTAATGATTGGGGACGCTTTCATGACATGCTGGCATGAAAGGTTCATTGGATATATATATTGTGATCTTTTGCAGGTATACTAACCACGATTAAGAGGTTAGGATGAATAGGATCTATCGACTAGTTATTAAGGAGAGACGTATGTGTTATGCCACCGAAACTAATTGCGTAAGTCCGAAGATATTCGGCAATTATTTTTGGTTGAGAGGACGAATAGTACGTGCATGCATGATTCCTTGACAAATAAAAGAATGCACTGTATGTTTCAGTTGGATAAGGATGATTAGTATGTTGTTTATTTTTAATATGGGTTAATAGGGTTCTTGTGGTAGTGTTGGTCAAAAATCTTAAGTTTATATCCAGGATATAGATCTTGCGGTTGTTAGTACCAATCGTATCTTCCATTTACCTTGTGACTTTCTAACAAGGTAAGTACATCTCACCATTTGCATTCTTGATTACAGATGGCAGCTCCTCCTAATATCTTTTGGGATCCGGAAGCGCATCTTCATACCAATGCCCTTCATTGGGAAGGTTTTCCCCGTTTACTCTGGGAATCCTTACAGTCTTTTCATTATACGGAACCTGCCCAATATGATGCTGTTGAGTTTTTAGAGGATGGAGTTCACAGAGCTCATGTCAGAATGACTATTCCACAGCATCCTTTTTGCTCGCAATGGCCGCCCATTGAAATTAACGTGACAGGTTATCGAATAGTGGATACCATTGAAGGAGCGGCATTATAAGCAATCTATCGTTTTTGCACTCAGCATCCGAAAGAAGTTGCTGGAAAGCCCATCGGGTTATTTTCAACGACAAGTCCCGATGAGCACGAATGGAATCTCAGAATCATCCCTGAAAGTCATAGATTGGATGGTCCATCGGAAGAAGCACTCCAAGGAATGATGCGATTTATGAATGTACAATACCATTATAATCTGCTTCTACGTTGTGAATTGGGTCGGGTGATCTATGTCGCCCGAAGTCACTACGGAGAGGCTGATAGACAAAATACTCAAGTGGATCAACTTCAAGCTTTAGTGACTCAGAAGGATGAGATTATTGCAGCACGGGATGAAACCATCCATCACCGAGAAGATCAGATCAATGAGAGTGATCACATAATCACTCAGCGTGATACTGTTATTGAATTCCTACAGGCACAAATCCATGATCTGATACTTGCGGTTGATGATGCTCAGGCTCAAATTGAAGAACTGCAGCAGCCACCGATACCTCCTGTCGCACCTGCAGTACCTGAAGCTGAAGAAGAAGATCCAGAGGAGATTGAAGGAGTCTCGGAACTTGATTCTGAGCATGGTGATCCTGTTCTTAGTCCTCACCATTCTTCTTTTGGTAGTCAGTCTTCCATAGGCAACCTCGACGATTTCTAGTTGTCAAATCGTCGACTTCCTTTTAATTGTAATATGTGAAGAGTGAGATGCTTTAACTAAGGTGTAGTTTGCTTAGATCTAGGGCCATTTGATGTAATATAGATGGCCGGTGTATGGATCCCATAGTTATGTAATGAGAGGAACCCTCAATATCTACGTTGTAATATAAGTTTCATGTTTTACCTCCCTAATCTTTATCTTCATATGTTGGCATGAGATAATTGAATGGAATGTATGCAAGGTGTATATGAATGTTCCATTTCTGAAATTAGGAGTAAGGTTATGTGATTAATAACGGACGTCTCCTTTATTTTAGATGGTGGGAGCCACGCGTGGAACCCTGGAAGGTTTCCGGGCAGAACAAGCTAGTGGTTCTCAACAACCGCCACCGCCACCTCCCAACCTAGCCGAGGTGATGGCACGGCAAACGGAGCTTCTTAATCTGCTGGTACAAGCACAACAAAACCAGCAGCGTCAACAGTTCCGCGGAGGTCGTGATGATATTCCTCCTCCAGTGGCCAGCTATCAGGACTTCCTTAGCACTCAACCCCCGTTCTTCAGTAAAGCTGAAGAACCTTTGGACGCTCATGCCTGGCTTCATATCATTGAGTCCAAGTTTGCCCTCTTGACTGTACCTTGTGTGGACTCAAGTAAGGCTTCTTTTGCTGCACAGCAGCTACGCGGTGCTGCTCGTATATGGTGGGATAATTTTTACGCCATGCAGCCCGCGGGACATGTTATCTCCTGGGATGAGTTTCGGACTGCCTTCAGGGCACATTATATTCCCGAAGGATTATTGGAGCGGAAGTTGAATGAGTTCTTGGCACTTACCCAGGGTTCCAATACGGTATTGCAGTATGCACAGACATTTAATCATCTGTGCCAATATGCTGGTTATCATGCTGATAATGATGCCAAGAAACAAGACCGTTTTCGTCATGGCCTTAATACCAAGCTCAAGGAGCACCTGAATCTTGTTAGGGCCAATAATTTTAGCGAGCTGGTTAATATGGCCTTAACCCAGGAGGATTGTATCATGGTACATCGTGCTGACAAGAAAAGAAAGATCCCTACGGGACCCTCGAGTGCTCAATCACCAAGATATCGGGTTGTTCCTAACACCCAGATAAGAGCACCACAGAGGAATGCCCCAATTGGCCGATTGGTTTTTAGGCCGCCCCAACAACAAGGAAGATATAGACCTCCTGCACCTCCACAACAACAGCAGCAATTTGGCCTAAGGCCAAATGTGCGGCAAGCTCCACCAAAAGGCAGCAACTATCGCTGTTTCAATTGCGGGAGTGCAGATCATTTCATTAGGGATTGTCCACGGCCTAAGAACCCTAATCAAGGGCAAAGCTCTAACCAGGGTAATCAGAACAAGGGTAAAAGGCCACTGATGCAAGTCCGGTAGGGGTAAATTAACTTTACCACCCTTGCGGAACTTCCGGACGGAGCCCCTGTCATGTCGGGTACGTTCTCTATCTATCACAAGCCAGTTGTTACATTATTTGATTCTGGAGCAACTCATAGTTTTATTAGTAACAACTGTAGTACCCGAATAAGACTTGATCCTTGTCCCACCCAAGGATCATATATGATTTCCACCCCTGGAGGCAAGATTACCTCTAATCAAATGGTTAAAAGTGTGCCAATTCGACTAGGCAGCCAAGTGATTAAAACTGATTTGGTATTACTAAATCTAGAGGGTATTGATGTTATACTCGGGACGAACTGGATGACTGAACATAGAGTACTATTGGACATTTCTTCCCGAGTTATTGAAATTGATTCACCATATAATAGAGCCATTACCCTCTATCTGCCCCAGCAGGAATATCTGTATCCCTGCACTTATGCTGTCACAGACATTAAGGTAAAAGATATTCCAATAGTCTGTGAGTACCCCGATGTCTTTCCAGACGATTTGCTTGGAATGCCACCGGACAGAGACATTGAGTTCATTATTGAACTCAAACCGAGCACCGCTCCTATTTCAAAGAGGCCATATCGTATGCCCCCAAACGAATTGGCCGAGCTTAAAATTCAGCTTCAAGATCTTCTTGATAAAGGTTTCATACGCCCAAGTGCGTCGCCTTGGGGTTGTCCCGCTCTCT
Source organism: Panicum hallii (assembly GCF_002211085.1). Classification (NCBI taxonomy): domain Eukaryota; kingdom Viridiplantae; phylum Streptophyta; class Magnoliopsida; order Poales; family Poaceae; genus Panicum; species Panicum hallii. The sequence goes on along the minus strand of NC_038047.1, from coordinate 20,131,322 downwards.
TCGTCAAAAAGAAAGACAATAGCCTAAGGCTATGTGTTGATTATCGTCCACTCAATGCGGTCACTATCAAAAATAAGTACCCACTTCCCCGCATTGATATTTTGTTCGATCAATTAGCTGGAGCTAAGGTCTTCTCAAAAATTGACTTACGCTCTGGCTATCATCAGATCAAGATTAAGCCTTGTGACATCCCAAAGACGGCTTTCTCGACCAGATATGGGTTATATGAATATCTGGTTATATCGTTTGGACTTACTAATGCACCGGCATATTTCATGTATCTTATGAATTCAGTTTTTATGCCAGAACTTGATAAGTTTGTCGTGGTCTTTATCGACGATATTCTAATATATTCCAAGAATAAAGAGGACCATGCCAATCACTTGCGTGTCGTTCTTCAACAACGACGTGATCATCACCTTTACGCCAAATTCTCAAAGTGTGAATTTTGGCTGGATAGTGTAAAATTTTTGGGACACACTATCTCTAGTGAAGGCATATCGATTGATCCAACTAAAGTCCAGGAAGTTATGGATTGGAAGCCTCCAACTTCGGTCCATCAAATTCGAAGTTTTCTTGGATTGGCAGGGTATTATCGCCGATTCATCCCAGATTTCTCCAAGATAGCCAAGCCCATGACTGAGCTACTTAAGAAAGAAGCTAAATATCAGTGGGACGATAAGTGTGACGAAGCATTCCATACCTTGAGGAAGCTTCTAACAACTGCTCCGATGTTAGCTCAGCCAGATAATACCCAACCTTTTGATGTCTACTGTGATGCTTCTGAAACTGGTCTTGGTTGTGTTCTAATGCAAAACGACCGAGTCATTGCCTATGCATCCAGAGCACTCCGGAACCATGAGCAAAACTATCCAACTCATGATCTAGAACTGGCAGTCGTGGTTCACGCCCTTAAAATCTGGAGACATCATCTTATGGGTGCTAAGTGTAACATTTACACTGACCATAAGAGCCTCAAGTATATATTTACCCAAGCGGATTTAAATATGAGGCAAAGACGATGGCTAGAATTGATCAAAGATTATGACCTTGAGGTATATTATCATCCTGGTAAAGCCAATGTGGTTGCAGATGCACTTAGCCGCAAGACACATTGTCACTGTTTATCTATAGCTGCTATCAGTGACACTCTCTATGATCAGATGGAAAGACTCAATCTAGAAATCATCCCCCAAGGCAGTCTAAATCTTTTAGCTCTGGAGAATACCCTTTGGGATAAAATCATCATGTCACAGCTACATAATGAGGGTATCAAAATTATCAAATCGAAACTATCTCAAGGAGAGGCTAAATACAAGTGCTTCCATACTGATCCTCAAGGAGTCCTGTGGTTCAACAAACGCCTTGTTGTACCAAAAGATCATCAACTTCGAAAGCAAATCCTTGATGAAGCTCATCTATCCAAATTCTCTATTCATCCCGGTAGCACCAAAATGTATCAAGATCTATGACAACATTTTTGGTGGACCAGGATGAAAAGAAAAATTGCTAAGTATGTATCTGAGTGTGATACATGTCAGAGGGTCAAAGCTAGTCACTTTAAGGCCTCTGGTACACTCCAACCATTACCCATTCCGTCGTGGAAATGGGAAGACATTAGTATGGATTTTATTGTTGGTCTTCCTAATACATCTCAAAAACATGACTCCATATGGGTAATCATTGATAGACTCACAAAAATGGCTCACTTTATTCCCGTACATACTACTTACTCCGCCAAGAAATATGCTGAGGTCTATCTTGATCAAATTGTTCGGTTACACGGTGTTCCTAAGACCATCATCTCTGATCGAGGAGCACCATTCGTTGCACGCTTCTGGGAACAATTGCAGTCCGCTCTCGGCACCAAACTGATCCGAAGCTCTGCATATCATCCTCAGACAGATGGACAAACTGAGCGAGTTAACCAAATTCTTGAAGACATGCTCCGAGCTTGTATCATTCACTACGGAACGAGTTGGGACAAATATCTTGCCTTGGCCGAATTTTCTTACAACAACAGTTACCAATCCAGTCTTCAGATGTCACCTTTTGAAGCATTATATGGTCGCAGATGTCGAACTCCTTTGAGTTGGTCTGAGACCGGTGAGCGCAAGATTTTTGGACCGGATTTAGTTGTTGAAGCCAAGAATAAGGTCAGAATTATTCAAGCCAATCTTAAGATAGCTCAATCTAGACAAAAGAGTTATGCGGATCGAAGAACGAAACCCTTGCAGTTCCAAATAGGAGATTTTGTATATCTCCGAGTATCTCCTACCAAGGGCGTTCAGCGTTTCGGCATAAAAGGAAAACTGGCACCCCGATATATCGGACCCTTCAAAATTCATCAAATTTGTGGCCCAGTGGCTTACAAACTTCTCCTTCCACCTCAAATGGCTACTATTCATGATATTTTCCATGTCTCTCAGCTTAAAAAATGTATTAAGGTACCTACGGAGATTATTGAAACCCCAGCTATTGAGATCGAACCCGATCTATCCTATGTTGAACAGCCTATTCAAATCTTGGATACCAAAGAAAGAGTTACTAGAAGGAAAAGGATCAAAATGTATAAAATCTTATGGGATCACCATACCAAAGAGGAAGCAACTTGGAAAACAGAATCTTATCTTTAACAAAATTTCCCAACTTTTCTTTTAACCAATTCCCAAATCTGACCATTCAATCATCTTCTGCCTCTGAATCTCGGGACGAGATTCTTTTTAGGGGGGAAGACTGTGACATCCAGGTAATAAGAGTCATAAATACTAAACCTTGGGTGAAATAGACATGGTTGTTAAGGGTTGTAATAAGAGCTAGGGGTGTATTTGAAAATTTTCATGCACTATAGGTCTTTAAGTGCAAGGTGTGTGCTTTGGATATGATCATAAGGAGAAATAAGCCCTTAAGCATGGATAAGGACCTATGTGTAAATAAATATAGGTTATAGGGTTTTTTTTGTGCAAATAGTTGAGGAATAAAACTAAGTTTCATGCTTACCAGGGGGACCTCTGTGTGAATCTTTCTATTATTGCATGTATTAGATGTTGCTAGCTTGTGGAATTCATAACAAATTGTAGAAAATTCCAAAAATTGTCAAATTAATTTTGCTGGAAACTAGATTTCAAACCCTACAGCTTTTGTTAATAAAGTTTGGTGTGAAACTAAATATTTTTGGATCTATTTTAAATTCAAAATAAAAGGATAAAGGATGCATAACTTTCACATGATTGCTTTGTTGCTTGTAATTTTTGGTTTGTAGCTTCCATAGGTTATATATGAGCTTAGGTAAAAGTTTTAAACCCAGTAAGGTTTTGTAGTCTAAGTTCTTTTAGACTTGGGCATTTCAAATTTGAAATGCTATGAATTTGATTAAGTGTTTTCCTTAGACTTATTGTAACTAGATCTTTTTACCATGATCTAATATGTTAAAAACCAATTTATAGTTAAATTTTCAAGACTTGATAATTCTTTTGTCCAAAATTTGAACTTAAATTTGAAATTAATATTCAAATTCAAATATATTAGTCCCTGTTTCAATAAATTTAATACTGTAATTAAGACTTAAATAAGAGTGCTAACCCAAAACTAAACCCCCTCCTGTATCATAAGTTCATGATATTTATATATGTTAGCTGTTTAGGTTGCAACCTCATTATGAAATAAAATAAAAAGAATATGCATTTCTTAACCTTATATTATTGCATATCATGTAGAACCGTTTACTTTCGCCGACGGTGATTACGAGCTAATCGCGGACCAAGCCGAGGAGACTCCTGCAGATCCCGGAGACACCGTCGAGAATCTAACTGAAGCTCCGAACCAAAATTCAGAAAACCTTGATCCTACTGCCCCCAACCCTACACAAGAAGGCAAGCCCCGGACATAAACCCTAATTTATTTACACTGCACCTATGTTATTTATATCTATCTTTGCATTACGTTCTTAGGAATTGCTTGGAACCCTAGATGCATAAATCCTAGGAACCAATGTATTGTACCTGAGTCCTTATCGCATAGATGCTCCGCTAATAGGACCGGTAGAAGTCGGGTGATTTCCTGTCACTCGCGCGATATAGGAGTTGTAATGCTTATATTCCTGTTACCACTATAAGGACAACGGACGGGGTTATGTGCAGTACCATGGAAGGGCATGATACCCCGTCTGTGTTGTTGAATTTTAATAAGGTCGCAGTGTGTGGTGATTGGGGTTAAGCGTTTGAAAGTACTAATCACATGCCGCGAAATATGGTAAGCGGTAAGCCTAGTAGCCAATCGGCCTGAGGAGTGGACATACCTCCCACCACTCGTCTTGCTTCTTCTGGTTACTTATGTTCGACGTGTGGGAATACGTGTTGCAAGGGCAACCAGGAGTACGGGTTTTGTAGTCGCGCTACAGACGTACGTCCTGCACTTTGGAAGTGCGTATGGTCCTGCAGTCGCTTGTGGTGGATCTGATCCACGAGTCGGAATGAAAGGCAAACGGTTGCTTCGGAACGACCCTTTGGTGTTCCAAGCGTGTGAGTTAGGTTTACCTTGCAAGGTTAAATTCGATTCAGAATCGTCCGCTTCTCACGAAGATTGAGACTGCTTGATCCCTTTGTCACATTGAGTAACAAGAGTAATCGTATTATTATTATCAAAAATAATGATTGACCAAAGATTATACCATGCTTGTATAGATTTAGGTTCTTACCTAGAATGGATATTCAATTAGAATTTGAAAGCTAAAAGTTGAAAATAAGGATCTACTCTTAGTTGTTTTTCTGCAGAGAAATAAAACCATATCCATTACAAGTCTTCATGAGTCTAGTTATTTGGCTATGTATACCATCACCGGGTAAGCCTTGCTGAGTATTAGAATACTCAGCCTTGCCTTGTAAATTTTGTTCAGATAATCCTCCTGATGACTCAGCTCCGCCTGTACCGTGGCCCTATCCTCTGCCTGATGGTTGGTCCGTGGAGTGGGACCCGTCCCCGGCCAACGCAGACCCCTCCGAGTGATGTCATGTAAGGGCAAGCATGACATCTACACTGACGACGCGTACAAGGCCGTACTTTAAAAACTCCGCTGCATGACCCAAAAACTTATGTCTGTTTTGTAATAATTCCCCTGGTTGGGAAAGTTATGTTACTTTTAAATACTCATGTGTTATATCTGCCTGTGATGTAAAATGTGATGGCCTTTATATCTCTGGACACGCCTTCGTGCGGGGTACCTTGTTTGATCCTGAATTCGGTGGTTTATCGGGACGTTACCCGATAGACCAAGGATTATATCGTTTGAAGCACATTGTAGCCCTCAAGAGTGGATTCGCGTGCTTGAACCGGTGTAATTCAAGTTGGTTCTACCACACCCACGGCGGCCGAGGTAGCGGCGAGGAGGGGCTCGTCGGCGAGGGGTTTCCCGGCAAGGAAGGCGGCCAAGTTCTGGTCCAGTAGCTGCAGTAGGAGGAGAAAAAGCCACTGGGGTTGTTGGATTGGACGGAGAAGGGGCAGAGGGATGGGTTCGACGGGAACAGAAGCTCACCGACGAAGAGGTAGTGACGGTGAGGTGGTTCTGGTGGGGGTCCGGCCGCGAGGAGTGGCCTGGGAGTATCAGTGGGGTGAGGGGAAGCTCCCCAGGGGGTTGTAGTGGTGCGGGGAGGGCTAGGGTGAGCTGCCCATGACGCCCAGTGGCTCGCCAGCGTGGAGGCAAAGTGGCGGCAGGCGCGGGCGCGGGACAAGGCGGCGGCGAGGTGGCGGCCGGCAGGAGCTCTGGTGGCCGTGGCACTCGCGGAAGAGGACAACAGGGGAGGGGAGCAGGACCGGGGAAGGGGAGGGCGACGCGTGGAGCGGCCAGGAGCTGGAGGTGGCGCCGGGGACGGCCGGTGCTCGGCACATGGCCGGGGAAGGCGGTGGCGGCAGACGCGAAGCAGAGCAGAGCTGGAGGTTGAAGACAGGGACTGACTCATGATTTTCCAAAAATGCAGGGACTCCAGTGTAAAGTCTAGCTAACTTTCAAACCATAGCTCAAATGAAAATGTGCCCAAAAGCAAAAGTGTAGAGTTCAACACGATCTACAACTTTGCTTTAAGGTTCAGTTGCAAAAGAGCTAAGGATTTGAAACTAACATAAAACTTGGCAAAGCTTTAAACTTTAAGTAAATCCCATTTAAAATTCTACACTACACTTGCATCCTATGGGTAGTTTCACCTCTATTTGTGGTTTAAAAGTAAGTTCTTGACTTTTGCAAAATAACCTTCATAAGTTTTGATTTTACCTCCCATTCTTACGCATTTAACACTAAAGAACCAAAATTTCTTACAATTACACAAATACCCTTTTCCCCTTTGCATTCAATTTTTAACACACACACTTTATACTAGAATCTAGTGTGTCATAATCCTAAGTACCTGAATGTCACAGTGTTGCAGGACCTTCCAATTATTCTGAGGCTATTACTTCTACTGATTGCAAGAATTGGATGACTGCTATTGTGATATCCAGGTAGTTAAGACAACTAGGTACCAAGTTTGGGTGTATAATGTATGCATGTTATAATATATACAAGTTGTATCAGACATCAGGGGTATAATTGTAAATTAGGAATTGTGTAATTACTTGAGTATAAGTGTGTAAAAGTACTTTTAAGTGGTAAAACTAAATCATGATACAGAAGAACAGGGCAAAAGTTAAATAAAACATAAGAGAAAGGTACTTTATTGGAAACTAGGGATCTATGTGTAATTAACACAAAATATAAGGGGTTTACATGTGAAATGGTTAAAAGGTAAAAGTAAAACTCAGTTTTACTTAAGGACTAAAATGTAAAAAGAACTAGTAATGATGACTGTAGGAAAACTTGCAAAAAGACCCTCAACATTAAAGCATTATGTTTGAATTACAAGACAAAGTTTATAATTTGAATTGTGCTTTAAAGTTTAAAATAAAACTATATTCTTTGAGATTTTGAACTTGAACCTTAAAGCATTCTTGTAGGATTTGAAATTCTCTACAACTTTGCTTTAGGCACTTTTCACATTAGGCTTTTGTATCAATGGGAATTTTTCCTTTACCGAGGAGTCCCTGGAAATTTCAAAAATTGCAAATCAGTCCGGCTGACACCTGCTGCTTCTTCTTCCTCTGCCTGCGCTGCTTTTCCTCTGCTCTGCGCCTGCCGTCGCCGCTCACCGTCGGCGTAGTTCCCCTGAGCACCACCTCCTGCTAAATTTCTCTCCACGCGTCGCCCCTCGCTCTTTCCACTTCTGCTTCCCTCCCTTTCTGGCGTTCCCTGCGCTTGCCACGCGCACGACGTCGCCGTTCGGCCGCCACCGAGCTGCCGCCGTGGCGAGCTCCAAGCAAGTGCCCAACCCCTGTGTTTGCGGGCGCATTAGTACCACTAGGACCTCCTCAACCTATTCCCGCCATCAATTCGTCACTTCCTCGCCCCTAGCCCCCGGAACGCCGTCGCCATTGCCTCTGTGACACCGGCGAGCTCGGCGCCACCGCGGGCCCGCTCCTGCAACCCTTCTCCGCCCGAACCACCACTCCGAGAAGCTGCCTCTTAGTCCCCTGAAGCTGTTGGACCAAACCCGTGCCGCCCCACTTGCCCGGAGCGCCGCCGTCGAGCCTTTCCCCGCCGCCGGCCATCTGCTCCCCGCGGGCGGAACTCTACACGACCCTAGAAGCCTAATCGAACCCCTCCCGAGGTAGCCCCCGATCTCCTCTCGCTAATCCCCCTCTTCTCCCCCACAATTGCGACCCGAGCATCACGGATTTGGCCGGTCAAATGCCGCCGCCCCTCTTTGACTGCGGCCAAGGACTCCAATGGAGAAGACAGTAAAGTTTCAGGGGGTTTTGTGCTAAAGCTAGGGGCTGTTTTGTAAATCTTATTTGAAATCTCTGCTGTGAACTTTGAAAATGCATAGAAAACAGTAGAAAAATCAGAAAAATATGAAATTGGTTGGGTTAGAAACCTTATGATAAGCTCTGCAACTTTTATTTTATCACCATATCATGAAAGTACATGGTTTGTTCTGTATTTTAAATGCTAGTTAAAACATGCATTAATTAAATCTTGTGATCCATAGCTTTGTTGCTGTTAGTTTTTGGAGCATGTGTTGTAGGTAATATAAGTAGCTTTGTATAAATTTTTGAGACCTAGATCAGCTCTCTAGCTATAGTATTTGATTACTTTTATTATAAGTTAACAAAAACTTGGCAATTTAATTTCAGAAGTATCTATGCATAATTAGGGATGAAATTTTTACTATAGTCTAGTCTTTATGAGTGTAATATAACATAAAAATTTGAGAAACAGAAACCTAATATAATTTGAGTTATAAATTCAAACTTAAATTTCAAGATAAATCATAAATAATAATTAGAATGCATGAAAATTTATGAAACCTTTTTTTGGTATGCTAGACTTAAGTAGTTTATGATGTCTTTAAGTTTTAAACCCTAATTTTAATATAAAACTCTAGTTATAATTACACTTTGAAATTTCACATTTTGATCTTGTTTAAAATTAAGTAAGTTGTTATTCATTGTATAAAATATCTAGAGTAATGTTATTTCAATTAAACCCTCTTAGGGTAATTTCCATAAGTATTAATTTAATTTTACTAAATTATAATTTGCTTAAGATTAATTCAAGGTTAACCATAATTGAATAATAACATAAAGTTAATTACAATATTTAGCTAATAAATGGGAATTGCTAAGAATGTGTAGTATTGCTTAAGGTAATTAGATACACTACCCAATATAGATAAATTGGATGTTTAGGGTAACCCACCCCGGCTGCCTAACGAAACTAATTAGTTTAATTAGTACTCGATAAATGACTGCCCAGTACGGGGTAGTTAGATTATCGTCGTAATGTAATTTTCTTTAAGTTGAATTGCAACTTTATTGTGAATTAAATATAAAATACATGTATTCCATGAGTTATAACTCTGCATCTCATATAGACTCGACCACGCTCGCTGACGGGGATTATCAGCTGATCCCGGAACAAGAAGGAGGTTATTCTGAAGACCCCGGGACTCTCGTCGCGGATTTCTCTGAAGCCCCGAACCAAGGTTCGGAAGAAACTAGTTTGACTAACCCCAACCCCACCAGCGAAGGCAAGCCCCGGACATAAACCCTACTTGATTACACTGCAACCTATGCTATTATTTATGTATTATTTTATGCATTACGTTCTTAGGAGTTGTTTGAAAACTTAGTTGCATTATTCCAAGAACCAATGTAATGAACACTAGAATTGGAGTCCGACTAGCTGCTCTGCTTATAGGACCGGTAGAAGTCGAGTGATTTCCTGTCACTCGCGCGATTTAGGAATTGTAATGTTTACAATCCTGTTATCACCATAAGGATGCCGGACGGGAGTTTTATGAGGTATCATGGTCAAGATGATACCCCGTCTGTGTTGATGAATTTGTTAAGGTCGCAGTGTGTGGTAGCGGTGGTTAAGCGTTTGAAAGTACTAGCCACATGCCGTGAAATATGGTAAGCGGTAAGCCTAGTAACCGATCGGCCCGAGGAGTGGACATACCCCCCACCACATGTATTTGCTTCTTTTGGTTACTTTGTTCGACGTGTAGGCATATGTGTTGCTGGGCAACCAGGAGTACGGGTTTTGTAGTCGCGCTACAGACGTACGTCCTGCACTTTTGTAGTGCGTATGACCTGCAGTCGCTTGTGGTGGATCTGATCCACGAGTCGGAATGAAAGGCAAACGGTTGCTTAGGAATTACCCTGTGGTATTCCAAGCGTGTGTGTTAGGTTTACCTTGCAAGGGTTGAATCTCGATTCAGAATCGTCCGCCTCTCACGATGTATGAGACTGCTTATCCCCTTTATCACATAGAGTAACAAGAGCAATTATGTGATTATTAAAGATAATGTTTGAGTAAAGATTCTACCATGTTTGGATAGCTATAGGTGCTTACCTAGAATGGTTAATCAACTAGAATCTGAAAACTAAAAATTGAAATTAAGGATCTACTCTTTGTTGCTTTTCAGCTGAAAACCCTACCCAAAGCTAAAAGCCATCATGAGTCTAGTTATGGGCTAAGATATACCCAATTCCGGGTAAGTCTTGCTGAGTATTAGTATACTCAGCCTTGCTTTGTTGATTTAATTCAGGTAACCCTTCTGAGGAGCCCGCATTCATTACACCATGGCCTTACCCTTTGCCTGATGGTTGGTCCGTGGAATGGGATCCGTCCCCGGCCAGCACAGACCCCGCCGAGTGATATTATGCTAGGGCTAGCATAATCACTGTAATGACGCTGTGTATATCAACTCCGCTTTTCAAATTCCGCTGCTTAAACCAGAAACCCGAACTTGTGTTGTAATAAACTCTCCTCAATGAGAACAAACGTTATTTTGTATATTTTTGTAATATAACTGCCTGTGGTGTAAATTATTTTGGCATTGTATCTCTGGACTCACCTTCGTGTGAGGTACCTTGTTGGATCCTGAGTTCGGTGGTTTATCGGGACGTTACCCGACAGACCAATAGTTTTATGCCGGTTGAAGTACGATGTAGTCTTTCAGTGAGGACTCGCGTACTTGAACCAGTATAATTCAGGTTGGTTCTGCCACAGCTATGCAAGATGAGATGGAGTCACTTAAAAAAGAATGGTACTTAGGATTTAGTCAAATTGCCCAAGGATAAAAAGCGGGTCCATTGCAAATGGATTTTCAAAAGAAAGGAAGCTTGATGAGGACATGACACCCATGCATATGACCATGATTGGTGCATCACATAGAAAAGGAGTCCAACAAGGGTGTCCAAGTAAAGAAGGAGGCCCAAGACTAATTCAGTTCGAGCCGCCAAGGTGGAGGCCCAAAAGAACTCAAGTTCGAGTCCACCTCGGGGTCCAAGAGCAGCACGCACCAAAAATGACGCCCATGTCGCATACGGAGTCCATTTTGGACATTCTTTATATGAATGGAAAAAGAATTTCATAGAGCTTCCAATGGTACCGGTCCCACATCAAAATTCCATATGAGTCAACGGAAATTGTCGAAACAAGTGGATGTCCAGAATGTGTCAGGGTGCTACGCCGTCGTCTTTTGGGCTGTTGGCACATGTATCTAGGTCGACCCTTGGAGCATATATTTAGTAGCTACCGCTACATTATTGTTTGGATTTTGTTTAGTTCTAGTTTTCCATCAAGAAACAGATACCTTTCATTATAACTGTGACGTCGAGTCCTTTTACTGTGAATCAGGGCTCCCGTTTTTGTTCTACATCATTGTGGAGATTAGTCCTTTTGTGTTTAGAGCTTGAACCCCATATTTATCTTTGCTTCATACATATTTGCAATTTCAGATTGCGTGTTTATCCTTTCTTGCTTGTGTTCTTCAATTCCCTTGCAGGGAAAAGCCTTCTTGGTGAGGTTAATCGAGTTGTACTTGGTTGATAACCAATAGAGCAGTAGTGTAATGGTTGCAGGGGTTCAAATCACATCTGATTAGAAGTCTGAATCCCAAATCGCCAACATCGAGTTCTCCATCCATCGAGTCTATCATACCTATTAGAAGATCGGGCTAGTGCTACATCAAAGCTATTTCTCCAAGTGAGCCAGCAAGGTATAAAGCAAGGTTGGTTGCTAAAAGCTACAGTCAGATTCCAGGTATTGATTTTAATAATGTCTTTTCCCCAGTTGTGAAGCTTAGTTCTATTCGCATATTACTCAGTATTGTTGCTATGTATGATTATGAACTGGAACAATTAGATGTTAAAACTGCTTTCTTACATTACTATTTGTAGATTAAAGAAATCTCTTTATGGCTTGAAACAATCTCCTAGGCCATGGTATAAGAGATTTGATTCATTTATGCTCTCTCATGGTTTTAAGCAATCTAATTATAATGGTTCAGCTATTTATTTGCTTCTTTATGTTGATGATATGCTGATTGCTGTAAAAAATAAATCAAAAGTAGCATTGAGTGTTGTCAATAGATACATGGCTAATCCTGGCAAAGAGCATTGGAATGCAGTTTAGTGGATCTTCAGATATTTGCGAAGTACTTCTAGTCCTTGTTTGCAGTTTGGGAAATATAGAGATGGACTTGTTGGTTATGTTGATTCCGGTTATGATGGTGATTTGAATAAGAGGAGGTCTCTCAGAGGTTATGTTTTCACCATTGGTGGTTATGTTGTTAGTTGGAAAGCAAGTTTGCAGGCTATTGTTTCTTTGTCCACTACTGAAGCTAAACATATGGCTATTTCTAAAGCTGGTAAAGAAGCTATTTGGTTGAGAGGTTTATACTCTGGGCTTTGCGGGTTTTCTTCTTGCATTACTATACATTGTGATAGTCAAGGTGCTATTTGCCTTACTAAAGATCAAATGTTTCGTGAAAGAACAAACTACATTGATACGAGATATCATTTATTTGAGGTGTTATTGCTAAAGGTGATGTTAAAATATGCAAGATAAGTACTCATGACAATCCTACTGATATGATGACTAAGCATGTTCTTGTAGATAAGTTTGAGTTACACTCAAGCTTAGTTGATGTTAAAGTTTAAGTCCTAGTGACTTTTGGCGTCGGCGATTATTTATTATTGAAGTGAGTTCATTGATGATACTTCATTTTCTACAAGATGGAATTCATCTCAAGGTGGAGTTTGCTGGATGTGATCCGAATTATAACATGTGTCTTGTGGGGACGCCTGGAGGGCCTACGGTTCAGATTATGTGTTTAGCGGATTTTTTTTCCATATTTCACTGCAATCAGTTCAGTCTGCCCATATATACATCTTGTAAGCCGCATGGGAAGAGTTGACGACTCATTGTATTTCCTGCGTTGTAACTCTCTTATTGTAGTGAAGATCGCCGGTTGGCGTCCGTGTTTTTTCCTACTAAGGTTTTCCACGTAAAAATCGTGTCTCGTGTTCTATCTCGTTTTTGCATTATTTGCTAACATCACCAATTTGAGTTTCCTCCTGGAGTTTTTTGGTTGAAAAATCATGATGCTGATGTCACGCAAGACAAGCAAAGATTGACAGCGATCGCCTACAAGGAGGCAAAGCTTTCCTTGCGTTGGTGACCAGTGGGCTGGGATAGATCGGTCGTGGGTGTTGGGAATGGGAAAGAGAAGAGAAACCCTAATCATTTCTCAATTTATAAGGTGAAGATTTTCAATAAAACCACCCACAAACCACTTAATTTGAAAATATATGTCTACTTTATCAATTGTATATTACTAAAATCCACCTCTAAAGAACACAAATTTGAAACCAATCCGCATATGGTGCTTCCCAACAAATAAACTACAACTATCAAGTAAAATAACTTTGTGATAAACGCATGGGTGTGATGCACTTAATGCATGCCCTGACTTAGTTTTTTTTTCCTTTTGCTCCATGTCCTTCCACACTCGTCCTTACAAGTGTCCCCGGATCTACAAACCTACACTATACACGTATTCTCCAACTCTTGAACTAATTGCCTTTGGCTATATCAATGATCCGTTCTATTAATGTTTGATGATATAGCTGGTTATCATTAATATATCAGTATTATATACTTTATCAAAAAAAATGTTCAACTATGCATGACATATTCACACATGTCACTTATCAGAGCTCACCAATATGGTTGATAGCCACCATAGTTGCCGCTACACAATGAACACTGGTCCACAATTCCACAAGCATCACCACAACCTGCAAACCAACCTCACATGCTCAATCCTAGTCATTTATCAGCCTATACTGCTCTAGCACCACGAATTCAATTTTCGTCCACTATGTTCTATAGAACCACTAATGCATCCACTTCCATATAATTTGTTCTAGTCCTATGAACATGTTGACTTGTTTAGTTTTAAATTCATTTTTAACCCTCTAACTATAGATAGAATCCAATTTTGGCCCTCAAACCCCAACTATCTTTGGCACTTCGATGGTCAAAATCGTTTTTCATGGCCAGTTTCAATGGTGGCTTTGTTGGTTCCAAAGGTGGTTTAGGTCGGTTTTTGCACTACGTCACATGCCAAATCATCTATCACCGCCACTTTAGCATGGTCAAACGTACTAGTACCTGACCTCTAGCAAAAGGGAGTACGGTCATCAGGAGAAATCAACAAAAAGGAGGACCTAGAGAAAAATATTATTGAAAAAGGTGCATTGTGGTCGGCCACATCAACATCATGCAAGATGGAGTGGTACGCAACCAGACAAAATCACCTTTGGAATAGGCCAAACGCGCAAAACAGATGTTATTATAGTGAGACTGGTTTTCATGTGCATGTGGCATCTGCCTACTGTCCGATTAACGTATGTGGTGGTAATTCACCTTGAGAGGCTAATGCCGTCAGCACTCACAGGCCTTCGTACATGATGTCAGACCCACAACAGATGATGTCAGACCCACAACAGCCACTCGCTAGCTGCTTCCCATATGTTCGTTCGGCCCCACGTGTGTCAGTCCCCCCCCCCCCCCCCCCCGGGACACACACACACACACTTTCATCATAATCTCATGCTGTGTTTCGGTTTCTCTCCCTTGAAAAAATCAGCTCTAGAAGTTGCCGCTGGCAAGGAGCATATCGCCCTAGCTCAGGATCGAGCAAAGGATCCAGGTGTGGTGGAGCCATGTGTGACTGCTGTTGTGCCTGATGGTGAAGGGCGCAGTGGCGGAGCTGGATTGGCTGCCTCTGGTGAGCTGCGCACCAGTCTCAGCGAAGCGAGCTCGGGAAACTACAGCGATCTCATGTCGGTCCAAGCTAGGTGCAGAGTGAGCTACGTGGCTGACCAGGCATGATGGAGCTCCCCGCACTAGAGCTTTGCCCCCCAGCTCCAGCTCTTATTTTGGATCTGCTTTTGTTCTGAGGTACGTTGATATGCTTTTGTATATTTTAATTTTATGCAGTTTTATGCATTATGTAAGCAAACAATTCAGATTGAGCACTTTCGTGAAGTTATGATCCAAAGCAGTTGATGTTGACATACTGACAACATTCTTATCAGATTGTTTGTGATGATTCTTGTTTCTTGCCTGTTTTGGTTCTCGTCAAATTCGTTCATGTTCCAATCCCAAATTTTATTTGACTCAATTTCAGACTGGAAAATGCATGTCATGTATTATTCATTTCCATGCATCAATTTGAGTTTGGAAAAGGAACTTCTTGGACAAAATGTTTGAAATCACTTTTTGTCAGTAGTCAATGGTAACCTTTCAAGGGGTACTATGCTTTTTGTATATTTTGATTTTATTAATACTCGGTTCAATTAAGTATAGTCTTTCTTTCATTTTTACTGACTCTATATGTGACAAGGATGAGATTAGCCTGCCTTTTCTAAATTCAGGGACCTACATGCAGAGATGGATTTCTAGCATTCAATTCTGGATATGAATTTTTGCAGTCTAAATTGGATATCTGGATTCATGTGAAATTATTGGTTAGGATTTTTGCAATATAACTGCATCTGGACTTCAACAATAAAAATGCTACAAATCAATACAAACAGAATCTATATCCTGGATGAAATTTAAAACATCAATAATAAGATTGCTAGATATCAATTTTCTGCTCGCAAGTGAAACAAAAGTGTGTGAGCATGGCGATAGAGAGGAAACAACGATAGAGTAAAAGACCATCAACTGCACAATTACATTATACGAAGGTACACCAATGCAGGCTAGCACCACCGAGTGAAGGGCTCTTCATGTGTACGTATATGTCAGCATTTGGCCTAGGGTACACATGCCCACAAGGGCACATGAGAATTTTTTTTATTATAGCTACGGAACCAAAGATACCTTGGAAGTCGGAGGAGCAAAATCAAACTTTGGCGTTAGTTGTACCATCAAACATGGACTTCTACCTTAATTTTATTTTACACAGATATAGTGGCTGAAGTCAGTGATACAAAAAAACTCGAATACGGTAGAAATGTGGATATATCGAATAGAATAAAATGATGAAATCTCCTGAATATGCCGAGATTAGGCAATTTGACCACAAGGTTCATCGAGCCCAGCAACCACAAGCTAAGGTTGATCAAACCCACGTAGTGTTGTGGCTTGCATGCCTAGCTGCAGATTCCGTCCAAGTGAACGCTCAGAACCCCCAAATATAGATGTATGCCAATTGTCAAATATTCCTGTTCCTCCACTTGTCCTCCCACGAAACAGAATCAAAGAGCAGACAACAAGATGTACGTCCCAGAGGCCACACTAGATTCTCACTCAAATATAGGATATATACTAGCTATTTTGGTGAGAGGAGACGAGCCAATCAAACGGACGAGGCACTCAACCTACGGCGTCGTGCTCATCACGAGCACCGGGGCGGAAACAAAGGGAATTCTCGGCAGCTGGGCGGACAGACGGACTCCGACGAGCACTTCCCGATGGTGAAAACCGGCGGTAAAGAGAAACATAACCGGCAACTCGATCGATCCGGTTGAAATGAAATTCTATGGATATTTTCACGTGCATTCCCGTTCCAGACCACGAAGAGGTGAACGAATCAACGTAACATTGATTCGCAGGCGAGGACGACGAGGAAGAGGTGAACGACCACCCGATCGAGGAGGTCCGGAACACGGTACCAATCAGCGACGACCCGTCGGAGCCGTGCCTGACGTTCCGGACATGGGTCCTGGGGATGTCCTCCTGCGTGATGCTCGCCTTCGTCAACGAGTTCTTCAATTACCGCTCCTCCCAGCTGAGCATCGGCACGGTGGTGGTGCAGATCGCGTCGCTGCCCATCGGGCGGCTTATGGCGTCCACGCTGCCAGAGCGGCCGATCCGCGTGCCGCTCACCGGCGGCAGATGCTCCTTCTCCCTCAACCCGGGCCCCTTCAGCCTCAAGGAGCACTGCCTCATCATCATCTTCGCCGGCGCCGGGTGCAGCGGCGTCTACGCCCTCAACATCATCGCCATCGTCAAGGTCTTCTACAAGCGCCAGACCAACCCCTACGCTGCCATGCTGCTGGCGCAGACCACCCAGGTAGATTATTGAGGCGGGAAATTTCACTCCAATAGGATTCGTTCATGCCTCGCTCTCACTCAACTATATATATATATATATATATATGGCTTTTATTTGTAGCTGCTTGGATACGGCTGGGCTGGCCTGTTCAGGAAGTTTTTGGTTGATTCGGCTTATATGTGGTGGCCTATCAACCTTGTCCAGGTCACCCTCTTCAGGTCCTAGCTAGCCTTTTGTGGCTTCTTCACCTACATTTCGAAATCAAATCAAATGTTGTGTTTCCATCGTCGATCTCATCTCGGTCGACTAGCTAGAATCAAATAAATTTTATCTCTGTCGTCGCTGTTCTCGATCTGTTCTCTTCATCGTCGATCTCATCTCGGTCGACAGAGCAATGCACGAGGAGGAGAAGCGTCCCAGGGGAGGGCTGACGCGGCTGCAATTCTTCATCATCGTGATGATCTGCAGCTTCGCCTACTACCTCATCCCCAGCTACCTGTTCCCGACGATCAGCACCATCTCGGTGCTCTGCCTGGTGTACAAGGACTCGGTCACGGCGCAGCAGATCGGGTCCGGCCTCAAGGGCCTGGGCGTCGGCTCCTTCGGCCTGGACTGGAACACCGTGGCCGGGTTCCTCGGCAACCCGCTGGCGTCGCCGGCCTTCACCATCGTCAACGTCATGGCCGGTTTCGCGCTCAGCACCTACGTCGCCGTGCCGCTGCTCTACTGGACCAACACCTACAACGCCAAGCGCTTCCCGCTCATCTCGCCTCACGTCTACGACGACGCCGGCGAGGCCTACGACACCAGCCGCGTCCTCGACCCAAAGACATTCGCCCTCAACCTCAAGGAGTACAACGCCTACAGCCGCATCAACGTCAGCGTGCTCTTCGCCATCAACTACGGCATTGGCTTCGCCAGCCTAATGTCCACGCTCTCGCATGTCGCGCTCTACCACGGCAAGTGAGTGAGTAAGATCAGTCGTCGTCTCGCCGTTTCTTCATTTAATTCATTCAGTTGCCACGCTAGCTAGCTCCTGCTTGCTTGCTTCTCATGAATTTATTTATTTTATTATGGGTGGTACGTTCAGAGAGATTTGGGACCTGTGCCGGAAGGCAGCCGCGGGGAAGAAGGCGGACGGCGGTAAGGAGCAAGACGTGCACACGAGGATCATGAAGAGGAACTACAAGCATGTGCCGCAGTGGTGGTTCCTCCTCATGCTGGCCATCGTCCTGGCGCTGTCCCTCTTCACCTGCGAGGGGTTCGGCCGGCAGCTGCAGCTGCCCTACTGGGGCCTCCTCCTCGCCTGCGCCATCGCCTTCTCCTTCACCCTGCCCATTGGCGTCATCTCCGCGACAACCAACATGGTGAGCGAGAACAAACGTACTGTACTGTATTGTACTGTACTAGGGTAGTAGATAAATATAATTGAAGGAAATTGCATTGATCCCTCCGTCCGGCGATTTCCAATGCTGTCTGCTGCGTTCAGCAACCCGGGTTGAATGTCATCACGGAGCTCATCATCGGGTACCTGTACCCCGGGAAGCCATTGGCCAACGTGGTGTTCAAGACGTACGGCTTCATCAGCATGGGCCAGGCGCTGGCGTTCGTGTCGGACTTCAAGCTGGGGCACTACATGAAGATACCCCCGCGGTCCATGTTTTTCGCGCAGCTTGCCGGCACGCTGACGGCATCCACGGTGCACTTCGCGACGGCGTGGTGGCTGCTGACGACGGTCAGGAACATCTGCGACGTGGAGAAGCTCCCCGCCGCCGGCAGCCCCTGGACGTGCCCCGGCGACGACGTCTTCTACAACGCCTCCATCATCTGGGGCGTCGTCGGCCCGCTGCGGATGTTCGGCCGCCTGGGCAACTACTGGCAGATGAACTACTTCTTCCTTATCGGCCTCCTGGCGCCGGTGCCCGCCTGGCTGCTGCAGCGCGCCTACCCGCGCAGCCGCGTGCTCCAAAGCGTCAACCTGCCGCTCATCTTCGCGGGCGCAAGCGGGCTGCTCCCCGCGCGCACCGTCAACTTCCTCATGTGGGGACTCGTCGGCTTCCTCTTCAACCACGTCGTCTACCGCCGGTACAAGGCCTGGTGGATGCAGTACAACTACGTGCTTGCTGCGGGCCTCGACGCCGGCGTCGCCTTCATGGGCGTGTTCACCTTCGTGGCGCTGGGCTACTTCGACATCTACGGACCACAGTGGTGGGGCGGTGTCGCCGACGACCACTGCAACCTGGCGCCGTGCCCCACGGCGCCAGGGGTCGTGGCCAAGGGATGCCCGCTAGTATAGCTACCACAACCATGTGTGCATACAAATCAAGATGAAGAATCTGTGTAAATTTTTTAGTTCAGTTATGCAACGATCATTATTGATTCGTGATAAAGTACATGTAGGTACGGATGAAGGGGAAAAAAATCCACACAAGCTACGCTCTGAACTCAAATAGTTTTGGTTTAAAAACATTCAAATGCCAGACGAACAGGATTGGCTTGTATTAGGAGATTTTAACCTGATAAGGTCTCCAAACAATAGGAATAGAGATGGTGGTGACATCAACGAAATGCTCCTTTTAACGAGGCTATTATTGCCTTAGGTCTCCTAGAGATACCTTTATTTGGCAAGAAATTCACCTGGACTAACAAATAACACCCGTCACTTCTTGAAAGATTGGATTGGTTTTTCACCTCGGCCTTCTGGTAACCTGCTACCCAAGTACTAAAGCTTATACTCTGGTCTCAGAAGTATCGGATCACACACCTTGCATTGTGGAGATTTCAACTGACATACCTAAAGGCAATCTCTTTCTGTTTGAAAATTACTGGATGGAGCATGAGCATTTTTTTTCAGGTGGTTATGCATGGCTGGTTCCTACCTACTTTTCACAAAGATGCAGCAAAAATTCTGATGGCCAAATTCAAGAATCTCAGGAGGGTTCTAAAGGCTTGGCAAAAACATATTTCCAGTCTATCTGCCAACATAGAGAATGTTAAATCAGTCCTATCTCTGATGTAAATTCTGGAAGAACATAGGGACTTAACAGTAGAAGAATGGAGCTTCAAAAATCTTTTAAGCGACAAGTTAAGTTCCCTGCTGCACCAACAGAAAATATACCGGAAGCAAAGAGGTACAGTCACGTGGGTTAAGTTTGGGGATGCAGGGGCCAAGTTCTTCCATACTAATGCAACCATACGACATAGAAAAAAACTAATCACTTGCTTGAAGACCAATGATGGAACTGAGGTTTATAACCATGAGGCTAAAGAAGAAATGTTATGGAATGCCTACAAGGACAGACTTGAAACTTCCAACCCTATGCAAATGCCACAACAACTTGAAGATCTCATCATTATGGCAGAGAATCTGGATCTGCTAGACATCCCTTTCAGTCATGAAGAGATAGACATGGTAGTGAACAGCTTGCCTACTGACAAAGCTCCTGGTCCAGATGGTTTAACAATTACTTCATAAAAATTGTTGGCATATCATTTCAGAGGATTTCTATGCCCTTTACGAGGGGTTTCAGAAAGGAGAAGTGTGTTTGCAGAGCATCAATGGATCCTATATAACCTTGTTACCAAAAGTCGACTCACCTCCCAGCATAGGAGATTACAGGCCCATTTCTCTTCTAAACTGCTCAATGAAACTGATCACCAAACTCTTGGCAAACAGGTTGCGGCAGGTGATCATGCAATTAGTGCATAAGAATCAATATGAATTCATCGGAACTAGGACTATCCAAGATTGTCTAGCTTGGTCCTTTGAGTATCTCCATTTGTGTCATCGGTCCAGGAAAGAAATCATTTATCTTGGAAATGGATTTTAAAAAAAAGCTTTTGACAGAATGGAACATGCAGCTATGTTGGAACTCATGAGGGTCAGAGGTTTCAGTAATAACTGGTTAAGCTGGATGCAAAATATTTTTGGCTCAGGAACTTCTTCAGTTTTGCTCAATAGTGTACCCGGTAAAACTTTTTACTGCACAAGAGGGGTTAGGCAAGGTGACCCTCTTTCTCCTCTCCTTTTTGTGCTGGCAGCAAACCTGTTACAATCTCTAGTCAATAGAGCTGTGGGTCAAGGACTTCTCAACCTGCCAATCCCTTGTACTTCAGATACAAACTTCCCAATCATTCAGTATGCTGATGACACCCTAGTCATTATGGAAGGATGTTTGAACCAGCTACAGGTCTTGAAGGAACTTTTAACTGTTTTCATAGAAGCAACAGGCCTGAAGGTGAACTACCAAAAATCTTTGATGATCCCTTTAAACATTTGAGAACTCACCTTGGATACTTTAGCCACTAGCTTCAATTGTGCAAAAGGAAGCTTGCCCTTTACCTACCTTGGTTTGCCCCTAGGAACAACTAAACCAAGAGTTGCAGATTTCTTACCTCTGATATCTAAATATGAAAGGCGTTTACAAGCCACCTCCATGTTTCTTTCCCAGGCAGGACGTTTACAAATGACAAATGCAGTTGTCACAGCACTACCAATGTATCATATGGGGACATATCTTCTGCCCAAAATAGTGATTGAACATGTTGACAAATACAGAAAACATTGCTTGTGAAGAGGTTCGGACATAAATGCAAAAAATCCACCAAAAGCAGCTAGGCACATGGTTTGTCTGCCAAAAGATGAAGGGGGACTTGGGGTTATCAACCTCAAGACACAAAATGAAGCTTTACTACTAAAAAATTTACAGAAGTTCTTTAATAAGACTGATACCCCTGGGTGAATTTAGTTTGGGAAAAGCATTACAGGGATGGCAAACTTCCAAATCACACTCAGAAAGTCTCTTTCTGGTGGAGGGACAATCTCAAACTTCTGGATGCATATAAAGGAATGGCTTTGGTTAATTTGCAGAATGGATTGACATGTCTTTTCTAGCTCGATTTGTGGGGAGGCTTGGTGCAACATCAGCAATCATGTTGGGTGAAGCGCTAAACTACAGTATTTTCAAAAGTAAAACTAATTTTATTATACTTATCAAATAAAAGTAAATAATAGAAAAAAATTCTTAGAATTAAAATGAAAATATATTCATACCCACTGACTATATTCAAATTACATCTGTGCATTCACATTCAACTTGACATTTCACATTCACTATTTCTAAACCCTAATTATTTTGATACTCTTTTGTTTGAGGCGAACACTCATCATCCCACGGCGTATGGGATGCAATCCAAGTTTGAAATATTTATTCAGGCTCTATATGCAAAAACCATCGAGAAGAAAATAAATCTTTATTTAGGAATATGTATCTATCGTTAACCTTGATTCTGCGGTGATGATATCATTTGGGGCCAACATTGATATCCGTGACATGGTGCGGTACAAGGACGTGATGAAGGAGTATGGCCTTGGTCCCAATGGTGGCATCCTCACCTCGCTCAAAGGTGATGATTTTTCCATTGCGACCAAGACCGTACTCCATCATCACGTCCTTATACCGCACAGTATCGTGAATGTCATTAGCCCCAAACGACAGTGTCATCACCGCATGGTAAAGGTTAATGACGAATACATGTTTCGAAATAAAGATTTTTTTACATCTCGATGGTTTCAATGGGAGCTTGAATAAATACATCATTAGAGTGTCAAAATAATTCCTTCATAATACAAAATAAATACCAAGTATATGTATTTTTTCACTTTGAAAATTTAGATATTTCCCATTCACTAATTATACATTTCACTAGCTTCAAAGCATAACAGTAATGGCCGCCCTTGGAAATACACATGTCACTTGAAATTAATTAAAAATAAATATTAGCATAATGATATATACACACATGTCACTTGAAATTAATTGAAAAAAATCAATCTACATTTCCCATATGCAAACTAACCACAATCAAATTCTAGTCATCGCTTCTAGCTATATATCTCAAATGAATGTGTCAATATCAAAAAAATCATGCTTATTCTCACTCTTTCTAATAATCATAAATTTCTCTAAATATAAAGTATGAAATGAAGCATAAGGACCATTAAAGAAGAGAGGATGAAATTCCCACCAATCTTGAGAAAAATGGGCAGCACCTACTCTCTAAAACGCCATGGGGAAGAAGAAGCCTGACCTCCAAATGAATGGCTTGGGCTCGGGGAGGAAGAAAGGTGATGATATATACACGAAGACACGTTAGTACCAGCTGGTGGCTTAAGCCGATACTAGATCTCTCCATTTAGTATCGGCTCGAGCCTCCCGCCGGTACTAAATATCCTCGGCACCATTTAGTACCGGCTGGAGCCCCCAGCCCAGTACTAAAGTGGCACTAGCCGTTGCCCCCTGGCGTCGGTGGTGCACTTTAATACCGGCTGAAGACTCCAGCCGGTACTAAATAGCTCCCCGGAGCACCGTTCTTTCGACCCGGTACTAAATGCAGGCCTTAGTACCGGCTCAAAATGCAACCAATACTAACACCAAGGACGAATACTTCACTGGCTTTGTGAGGAATAAACAAATATCTTTTAAGAAAGCAGTAGCCACAGAGCCCTTTCATAGGCTCTTCCATTTGCCACTCTCTGTAGAAGCCTTTGGACACATGGAGTCTTTACAGCAACTACTATAGAATTAACCATGATGATTGGTGGCACTATATTTGGGGCTCTCCTCATTTTTCATCAAAAAAGGCATATTTGCATCTCACTGGACATGCTCTTGTACATCCGATCTTCAAATGACTGGGGGACTCAAGCTGTCAGAATAAACATGAAGTCTTCTTCTGGTTGCTGCTTAAAGACCGTCTAAGCACCAGAAATTTGCTCCGAAGAACAATGGAATTGGATTCGTACACATGTGAACTTTGCACTTCAGGGGCTGAGGAAAACCTTGGAACATCTGTTCTTG
The DNA here is from genome assembly GCF_002211085.1 of Panicum hallii. Lineage (NCBI taxonomy): Eukaryota > Viridiplantae > Streptophyta > Magnoliopsida > Poales > Poaceae > Panicum > Panicum hallii. The sequence continues at coordinate 20,107,513 of NC_038047.1, read as the reverse complement.
CAGTGCCCCTTTGCCGCAGCATGCTGGAATCTGATTCACTTAACAGATCTCCCCACAAGCGATAATTTTTGATGCCATGGACAGCTTCAAGGCCCAACTTCACACACCTATCTTTTTAGACTTGGTCATCATTTTATGTTGGCAATCTGGACCTCAAGAAATGGTGTCATCTTCCAAGCACAACCCATGTTGCTATCTTCTTGCAAGACCTTTCAGAAAGAGCTCTCTTTGCTTATGCACATAGTAAAAGCAAAGCATAAAAAGTGTTTAGCAGAATGGATAAACTGATTTGGTTAATTTTGTTTGTCCTCATTTTCTTTCTTTCTTCTTTGTGTCCTGAGTCTGGTTTGTAAAGACCTTTTTATTTCTCTTTTAATTTAATTATATTCAGTAGGGGATGAAAATCCCCTCCTGTTGCTTAAAAAAAATAACCACTTGAGACAATTCAACTTCAAAATGAGTTCGATTAAGCATCCACCAACAGCGCAGAAAAAGGAGGTACAGGCGATCAGCTAACTCCCTAACCGACACTAGCAGCAAAACCATGAAAAGCTTTCTGTCTTCTACGCCTTCCTGGGTGCAATTTGGGTCTCCGCCTGCAGTGCATAAACATGGCATCAATAGTCAATCACCAAGTTCAAACACGACAACATTATGCTATGACAAATAAGCTCTATGAAGAGCATGTACCTGTTTCTTGACCGGCTCTTCCTTCTCGGATAGGATCAGCTCGATGTGGCATGGCGAGGACATGTAAGCTGCAAGAGGTAATCGAGATCGTGAGAACATTCAAAATGCTATAACGAAGTTAGATAAACATTTATATAATATTTTAACTCACGGTTGATTCGCCCGGCGATTCGCCCGGCGATGCTATACGGTGCTGAATGTTAGCCATAAAAAGGCGACATGTCCAGCAACTGAGCGTAGCAGAGATGCGTATGCTGCGTTGGTTCTGCGGGTATACAAGAAGGGATAGAGTCCGGAATGAAGAGATTCGAGATAGGGTCGGGGTGGCACACATCGGTTGAGATGGTTTGGACATGTACAACGGAGGCCTCCCGAGACGCCGGTGCTTAGTGGAGTTTTAAAGCGGGACGATAATGTAAAGAGAGGTAGAGGTAGACCTAGACTAACTTGGGACGAGACGGTTAAGAGAGACCTTAAGGAGTGGAATATCGCTAAGGAATTAGTTATGGATAGGAGCGCTTGGAGATTAGCTATTAACGTACCTGAACTAAGACCTTTGTTACTTTTTGTTTAACCCTTAACTCTTCCTTTGTCTTGTGCCCTTTTTATGTTTCCTATTCTTGTTTTTTGTGGGTTTCATCTCTAGCCTACCCCAACTTGCTTGGGACAAAAGGCTAAGTTGTTGTTGTTGTTGTTTAACTCACGGTTGATGCGCCCATGAGCACGGTAAGTCCGACGCCGCTGCTTCTGAGCTTGGTTCACCTGAATATGCGACACATAGAGTGTGTCTACATCCAAACCCTTAACCTACAGGCAAAAAAAAGGCTACATTCAGGAATCATGCAGTATGCAACAAGGACAGTTCAAAGGAGGTTATAGCAAGACAGCATACTTCAGCATTGCTCTCTGCATTCTTGAGAAGGTCCAAAATGAATCTAGCAGACTTGACAGGCCACCGTCCCTGACCATTTGAGTGGCGAGACTTAGCTTGGGCCGTACGTCCAACACCACCACAATACCTACCGAAGGAATGGCCTGCTTGTGGACAATCACATCTTCAATATACCTTTTTGCCTTGGCGAGCTGCAGCTTCCTGATGGCAAAAGCTGTCTCACGTGTGTTCTGAACAAATTGAGCGCAAAAATATCAAAGATGGTACTATTCAGTATGATATAATTAAAGTCTTAGAATTAACAACATGAGTGAACAAAATACTGGCCACAACAATGCCAGTTCCATTAGTTTCTCAAAAAAGTAAAGGAAATAAATCATGATACTTCGGTTTCTCATCATTTACTGAACCAGCTATCATAGTTTACCCAGAGAATGTTATAATATAATTTTCCTAAGGCTTGTAAGAATAGTCTCAAGAAAACAATATACCATGTTTTAAGCTTAAGAACAAGACAACACTGTTACACATAACATATTACGACATACCAGTGAAGAGTGAACTTGTAAATAACAAGTAGGTACTACAAGAATAATTTCATTGACATGGATTCACCCATCCAGTGGCCATAGTATGACCAATGGTTGAATCAAGAACAAAGTTTTTTCCCAAGATTCTACTTATAATCTGATTCAACTTAGGATATTCAATTACAGTTAGAACAGACCAAAGGACATAGGTAACTAAAAACCAAACAATGATTTTATTGATGAATGATCAGGACGGCTAATGCTTCGTTGCAGTAATTCAAGTTCTCGCATGAGTTAAATATAACAAAGTGCTAGCAAACGAACATGTGACATTTGATGCATTTGTATGTCTCAATGTATCAATCTTGACTAAACCTATGGCAATGGTGGGTCCGATCTGACAGTTCACCCAAAAAGGTGAATATGGTATCCTATAATAGAATAATGCAAGTAGAGAAAATAACATCCTATTTTTCATGTTGTAAAGTTCAACCATTGAAAAACCAAAGCTATCGCCATTAGACAATATGAAACAAAGGAGGAGAGGGATAGCCATACAAAATTCAAAGATTAATCTTTCCAGAATAAGCATTCTCATCCAAAGTAGACACAAAGTTTCTAGGCTGATGGGGTTGAGGAAACATGGTAACTCCCTGCAAGAGGTTTTTATAAGGTGGGGACGAAAATGACCCCATGTTCAAGGGACCGGGTCAATGTTCCCATGTCAAAGAATGCTGCCTTCGACCCCATTCTCTACAACTACCATGCCAATCAAAACCTTGAATCTATTCAAATCACTAGTCTTGAGAAATGAGAAATATGGCCTTATATTATGCTATTTTTCACTCCTTTCCAAATTATAGGCAGTTTTTACTTTTCTAGATACATAGTATTTGCTATGCACCTAAATATACACAATCTAGATAAATGGAAATATTATGTATTTTGAAAAGCCAAAATGACCTATAATTTGGAATGGAGTATTTGCTAAGGCAGTGGACATACCATGATAAATAGCTCATCCAGGAAAAATGAAAATAGCTTTCCCAAAGATGAAATGCCAACCATTACAGAAAACAATAGACAGTTTCCACTTTACGTTGGTAACCAAAATGTGGCAAAACTAACACAGCAATATATCAACATCGGAAGCTGATCCCAAGCTATGGTTAGCAAATTATGAGCGTGTAGCTAATGCTTTATTCCTAGGGATGTAAACGGTACGGATATTTCCCAACCGATCGACTGACCGAGAGGGGTCGGATAGTAATTCGGATATTATTTTCGGATATCCGGATATTTTCTCAAATATCGGATTGAATCCGGATACTTTTTTCGGGTATCAGATTCGGATACAAGAGCAGTATCTGTCAGATATTGGATATCCATTTGGATAATCTGGATAGTGAACTCGGATATTGGGTTCCAATAGTTGTATTATATTAAATATATACATTAATAAAAATCTGGTTTAATCTCTAAATATTTATAACTAATTCATTTCAAATCAAAAAATTATAAAACTACCACCAAAATTTTTTCTAAAAATATAATCTATGTATTGACGATGTATTTGGAGTTTGATCTTATTTGTTCCTAGTCTTTTAGTTCGAGGACTAAATTCGAACTGTAGCATTAGTTTGATAGTCAAAAATAGACTTGTTCTATATGAATAAAAACTGAAAAGGTTTCCAGACTAGTAAGTGAAGTGAGTGCAAGTTTTTTCTAAAGTATTTTTCTATCTATTCTAAATTCAACATTTTCAATTAAACATCCATTAATATGGTTGATTTTATTTGGTACATATATCTTGACTTTTCGTTCAAGTATCATATAATTTTATTCTTTCACCACAAACTAGTTATAATTTATGCTAGTCGAGTGGATAAACAATTACAGCAAGCGTGATATATATAGTTACTGATACATTCGTATTCGTAACCGAGGTAATCCGTATTCATATCTACATCCGACTGGTATCTGTGTCCGAATCCGACTGCGGTAGAAAATATGAAAACAAATATGATATCAGTGATATCCGTCCGTATCCGATCCGTTTACATCCCTATTTATTCCAACTATTTATTCCAACAAACACAGCTTAAATATGGGCAAGAGATAGTTTAAAAAAAAGCTGAGAGGTCAAATACAACTGTTGAATTAAATAGATTTTGCACCTGATCATAATTTACAACATTTCTAAATCAAGTGGGTATTTTGTAACTACAAAAACGAAATATTGCAGGAGGACTACGCAACTGAAAGAAACACATGTTGATTGAAATTGCATCGGAACAGAATCTCAGGCATTCTGTTAAAATGAATACCATTCAATTATACTTGTTAAGTCAATTTGAGTACACTTGTGACATCATCAACTGAAAGGCTCAAACTATCTGCATATTCTGTCAAAACTTTTCATCTAATAATATGAAGCCATATCTAAAGGGTAAAGTTTCGCATCGTACTGCTTAAAGAGAACAAAAATCTCAGATAGAACTATTCCCATTACACTTCCAAACTAGACATTTCAACTGCCACATGCACCTAAACCCATCTCATATATACCTAATTGCATGCATATACAGCAATACGAATTATAAAGCACAAAATAGAACAAACTGGCACGGATCAATTCTTTATTTACGCAAGAACTCACCTTAAAGTGCACACGCAAGTCCCGGCCCATGGCCTTGGCGGCTGAAAAAATAAAGGCAAGCGTCGTCAGCTTCGAGATCAAGATCCCTTGTACAAGGTGCAGCCACAGGAATTAGAGAAAGGATACGAGGTGAAGACGCTTACACTTTGTGAGGTTGGACGGCTCCCTCGAGTACCCTGCCTACAACAGGGAAAACGGGGATCAGAAGATCGCAGCAAAAACGGGGGAGGGGGAGAGAAGAAGCACAGATAGAGATCTACTGACCATGGTTGCAGGCCGAGCGGACCCGAGGTGGAGGTGGCGGCGCGTCGGCGAGCGAGCGAGGCGAGCAATGGCCAAGAGAGCTGTTCGGAGGAACCCTACGATGCCTAGAGGGAGTAAAAACCCTACTGGGCTTCAGTGGCGCGCCCGAATCATTGGGCCGCTATTATGCGGCCCAATTACGAAGTCACAGCTCAGAGCCATCAATCTACTGGATTTGGAGAATGGGAGGAGCTAAATTGTTATGGCTTCATGGCAGCAAGCCAGCAACGATAGGATAAGGCGATAAGTGTTGTGAATGGTGAACAATGAATCTTATGGAAGGGGCCGTATAGAATAAAACTTACAGTGATCCTACCCTCTGTTAAAAAACAAGTCATTCTAGCGTCAGAAACTTATCCTAAAAAACTCATTATAGATTTTGGGGGGTCTTGTGAATATTAAACAACTAATGAAAGCAGGTTCTATAATGGGTGAGTGCATGGAGATTTTTTTTTCTATTAGGACAATGACTGCATAGCACCAAGAGGACCAGGGACGGAAACTACTACGTGGTTTCCATGCAATGCAATTGGTTGACCGCAATTGAGAACAAGCGCTGAGCAAAGTGGTGCGACTGTCGGTGGATAGCCTACCGGTCTCGGGTTCGATCCCAGATAGGATCGGTAGTTCTCGCCGAGGTCTGCCCCTATTAATATTCATGAGTAAATTACACCACAAGTCTCTAAACTTGTCTTGCAGTTTCACCTATGCCCTAGACTCTCAAATCGTCCATCTGGATTCCTAAACCGTGATAAATGCTCCATCCAAGATCCCAAACGCGCCACGTGAGTTTCCGACGCCGACGTGACATGCCACGTGGTGCCACGCTGGCAAATATTTACAAAAATCCCCCTGCATAGTCTTATCTTCTCCCATTTGCTCCTCTCTCTCCCTCTCCAATCTCTCTTCCACCCTCCGTGTGTGCCCGCCGCCACATCCGCTTGGCGCTCGCCCGCTCCAGCTCGGCCAGCTCTGCGTGCCACCTCGCTTGCGCGTGGGCCTCGTCCGCCGCCGCCTTCAACGCCACCGCCTGCCGCAGCAGCTCGTGCGCCTCCTCCTCCTTCTTCGCCCTTGCTGCGGCTAGATCCGCCTCGTGCCGCGCCCGCTGGCGTCCCTGGTCCCGCCATCGCTGACGCCGATAGATAGCTAAACCTGCATAGAGGTGATGGCGTCACCCCGTGAGGAGACGGCAGGCGATGATAGGAGGATGAGTCCCAATCTTCCGAGAGGTACGGTAATCTTGATCGGTGGAGAACTTGATGTTGATGATTCAAGGCTCCGAACGAATAGAACCTCGCAATCACTACACACTGCTCCATTGGTTATTATCCGTGTCACACGAATGACCTCGCCATGAAAGCTTATCCTCGCAAGCGCAATCAAGAACACAAGCAAGAACAGGAGATGCAACCAAACAGACTTGATTACAAGATGGGGTCTCACAAACCGATGAACGGCGATACTGTTCTGGGACAGATTGAATCTAAGCAAAACCCAAACCCTAAAGAGGCGATGGCTACTGAATAAATGGGAGTTAGGGGCGTGCAAGTCCCCTGCATGCAACCCTAACGGGCTCCAACATGGTACACGGCCAACGGCCTAACAAACGGTTACACAGCACCCTGACAGATTCTGGACGGCCTCTTGTGTCGATGATTCCCGTCGACTCAGAAGGAATTTTGAGGTGGAACTAGTGCCATTGGAAGCTCTATGAAATTATGGTTCTAACTATATGTAGAACGTCCAAATCCGACTCCGTATGTGGCCAGGGCGTCAGTTTTGGTGAAGTTAGGTTCTGGAATCCGAGGTGGAGTTGAAGTCGAGTTGGACATGGACTCCTCCTTGGTGTGGACGTCCTAGCTCCTCCTCCTTGACCCCTTGGCCTTCTCCAAGTCCTTGCTGGTCCTTTCCATTGTTCCTAATCAATAACACATGCATGCAACCAAGCGTAAGTTCTGAAAAACAATTGACAAGGTTAGCACGTACTTGGAGATCCAACTGTCGCACACATGCTCTAGTGATCGGTGCTTGCATTGTATGCAAAGGAGAGATGTCCTCATCATCCTCCCCCTCTTGAATTGGAGTCGTCCTCAACTCAAGCTCATCTTCCTCACCCAAGTATGGGTTGAAATCTGAAATATTAAATGTGGGAATAACCCCAAACTCGGAAGGCAACTCAAGTTTATAGGCATTATCATTTATCTTCTCAGGAACCTTAAAAGGTCCAGCGGCGCGCGGCATGAGATTGGACTTTCGCAAATCCAGAAACCTATTTTTTCTCAAATGAATCCACACCAAATCATCGGGTTCCAATTTTACCTCCTTCCTACCTTTACTAGCAGCAATTCGATACTTTTCATTCATTTTTTCAATTTGCAACTTAGTAGTTTCATACAACTTAAGAATAAATTCAGAACATTGTGTAGCATCTAAATCACAATTTTAGAAGGTGGTAAAGGTAGCAAATCAATTGGACAATGAGGATTGAAACCATATACAACCATAAATGGACTTAACTTGGTTGTGGAGTGAATAGATCTGTTATAAGCAAACTCAATATGTGGCAAACACTCCTCCCACAAACTCTAATTAACTTTCAAAACAGCCCGCAACATAGTAGACAAGGTACAATTAACTACCTCCGTTTGCCCATCAGTTTGTGGATGACAAGTGGTAGAAAGTAACTTTGTTCCCAATTTATACCATAAAGTTCTCGAAAAATGGCTCAAAAACTTAGCATCCCTATCAGAAACAATAGTATTTGGAACACCATGCAAACGCACAACCTCATTAAAGAACAAATCATCAACATGTGAAGCATTGTCAGTCTTGTGACAGGGTATAAAATGTGCCATTTTAGAGAAACGATCAACAACCACAAAGACGTTATCCTTCCCCCTCTTTGTTCTAGGCAATTCTAAAACAAAGTCCATAGAAATATCCTCCCAAGGTGCACAAGAAATAGGAAGAGGCATATAAAGACCGTGTGGATTAAGTCAAGACTTAGCTTTGTTGCATGTGGTGCAACGCGAGACGTAGCGCTCCACATCACGCCGCATCCGTGGCCAAAAGAAGTGAGCGGCCAGCACGTCCTTCATCTTTTTAACACCAAAATATCCCATCAAACCACCGCCATGCACCTCCAAATCATTGAAAAGTATCTTTGAAGTCCAAAATCAGTAGCATATAATCCCTTTATGGTCTCCAAACCAAAGATTTTATGAGAAAGTTGGGACCGCATGGTATAACATGTAGATAAAGCATCGGCAATCACATTGTCTTTCCCTTTCTTATGTTTAATGATGTAAGGAAATGACTCTATAAACTCAATCCATTTAGCATGACGTTTGTTCAGATTAGCTTGCCCTTTAAGGTACTTCAAAGATTCATGATCCGAATGTATGACAAATTCTTTAGACCATAGATAATGTTGCCAAGTTTGTAAAACTCACTCTAAAGCATAAAGTTCTTTGTCATATGTAGAATAATTCAGCAAAGGACTATGCAATTTTTCACTAAAGAAAGCAACAGGTTTACCTCCTTGTATGAGCACTCCTCCAATACCAATCCCGCTTGCATCACACTCAAGCTCGAAGGTCTTCTCAAAATCAGGAAGTTGCAGCAATGGTGCTTGTGCGAGCTTCGATTTGAGAGCATCAAAAGCTTGTTGTTGTGCTGGTCCCCATTGAAACGGCACTCCGTTCTTTGTGAACCCATGGAGAAGTGCTGCAATGGTGCTGAAATCCTGCACGAAACGCCGGTAAAATCCTGCAAGACCAAGAAAACTCTGAACCTGCATGACCGTAGTCGGAAGTGGCCAGCTTGTGATGGCAACAATCTTTACTTCGTCCACCTCAATGCCCTGCGATGTAACAACATAACCAAGAAAAGACACACGATCGGTGCAAAAGGTGCACTTCTCAAGGTTACCAAATAAACATGCATCGCGCAAGACATTAAAAACAGCACGCAAATGTTCAAGATGTGCATCATATGACTTGTTCTACATAAGGATATCATCAAAATAAACCACCACCACCCGGCGAGCTCGGCGCGCCGCAGAATGTCGCCATTCCCGATGCACCACCCCCCGTGGTGCTACAAGACATCGAGTCAGTGGTGGCGGGGTGAGGGGCGATAGAGAAAGGTCCAGGTAGGATGAGGGTGGCAGTACTATGCTCACCGTGGGCTCAGCTCGGGTGGAGAAAGGCTAGAGGAGGTTTGTCAGCATGCGGCTCGGAGCTCCGACAGATTTTCCATGGGAAGAAGTTTGCAAAAAGAGGGGCGCCAGTTGACAAGCCTTTTGTCCTGAAGCAAACCCTCGGAAACAAGATTCATGAGTTCGTTGTTGGAGCACTTACTATAAGTCCACTCCCCAGATGGCGGCTGTGACTCTTCCCCCTTCCCATCCTTCTTGTTCGATCTCTTGGGCGCCATTTCTAGATCTTCTTGCCACGAGTTGCTCGGGGGCTGCAGAGAAGGGGCGGAGGGATTCTGCTAGTTTGGGGGCTTGACAAAGGGGGTGAAGGCGGAGCACAGATCTGATTGGGGATCTGGAAATCTCTTGGCGGATTGAAGATTGAAAGCACGGGTTTTTACTTCCGGTTACCGCGGGGTTAAATAACCAGCGGTTGAAGCTGAAGAGTCATCACAGGGAATATTCGGAAGCCGAGGGGTCATTTGGTGGATTTTTTAGATAAATTATCCGATTAACCATTTTTCAGGGTTAATTGTCCTGAAAAGGGGTTTTTCAAATTCCAAATCTAATTTCCATCATCTGTGCCATCACACCAATTATTTCTCAAGGGAAGATTTTTTCACTGCATGCCACGGCCATTGGATCCTTTTTTTCCAAACCTGAGAGATTTGGATTCAAGGCTCGGGGGCTGTGGGATACGTGGCATCGACTACTTATTTTTCGAATTTATTCGAAAAGTAAGTAAGGAAGATTCAAGACTATTGTGACCCTCAGCCTAATTCTTCGATTCAACCTAAGGCTCGGGGGCTACTCCATGTGGAGTGCGATTTTTCATCGCACACCATATCAAAGAAGTAATTTGGGGCATGAGCAACTCATAGCTTCGATGTAGCCAAGGAAGTACTCGAAGAAGAACTTCAAGACGAACCTTCATAAGAAGCTAAAGTCTACTTCAGAAGTAGTCGAGGAGCCTGCAGTACTCAGCTACGAAGAGCTCGGGGGCTTGTCAGACCCGGGACTACGAGACTGCGTACATAATATAGTTCATACAGGATTAGGGGATAGGACATGTCCTATACCTTATCTATGTTGTACTCTACTTGCATGCGAAGTAGGACTAACCGATACAGAAGGAAGCTACTCAAGTTGTACTCGAGTACGGTTCCTAGGCTAGTGTCGGACTGGGATTCATGTAACCCTGTCCACCCGAATATATAAGGGCGGGCAGGGACCCCCTCAAAACATCAATCAACACCCAAGGGAATACAAACCACCAAACAGGACGTAGGGTATTACGCACATCACGGTCCGAACCTGTCTAAACCTTGTGTTGCTTGCACCTTCAAGTTCCTGATCTCGGCGTCACCCTACCTAAAACTTATCACATCGGGTTGTTGTCGGTCAAAACCCACCGGCGAGCAGCGACAGGCAACACGAGGAGCCAGGAGGCTCCCGGGACTGCTAGTGGGTCCCGGTCCCTCGGTCAACGGCCCAGAAGTCCGGCACACACCCTGGCTTAGTGAAGTGCTAGGCGTGCCACCTGACCTATACCTGATCAGGAAGGTGTAGAAGTCGTTATCAGTTATTTTCCTGCACACACAGCCACGTCAAACATTAGTCCGAGCCGCGACCGGCTCTTAACATGACTCCCAAGATCGGCTAGAAGAGCCGATGGAACCTCTGCACTGAGTTGGACCTATCTTTGTACCAGGTTGGACCTTCGGGTAGCCCTCAGAATCGGCTAAAAGAAGCCGATTGCACCCGTTTAACAGATCGGATCTATTAATATTTGAATACTCGTGCAAATCCGATAGGAAAGATAAAAGCATGCTTTGTAATCACCAATCTAATCCAATCTACGACAGTAAAAGTCTTCATCGTATGACTGGAACATCCTACGTGTGATTAAGCCTAACGAACATGAAAGGTAACAAGACGCTAACCCAAAATGAGGCCTAAAAACCAACTAACAAGCCGATTCCCGGAACAATCCCTCCTTAGATTAACATAAAGCACCAATCATGCAGCCGGAACGTTCAACCCGTTTGAAGAGCCTAATCATACGGATATTAAACCGAATTCTTATAGTGCAAAGAACTACCGTAACAGATTAGATCTACTAAGCGATGACAGAGCAAGATACTGCCCTTGCATTCGAAATCACGTACATGGGCAACTAAACGATTACGAACAGCAAGCAGAACATAGATGGACTATTCGGAACTAACGCTGTACATAATCGTTTAAGATAACTAGTGTTAGTCGCCATCAACAACGCTTCAGTACGAGAAACACAAAGATAAGCAGATAAACGCAATGCTGCTCCGATCATGTGGAACATGACTGGAGCAGCATGTCGATTACCTGGAGAAAGCCCTCGAGGAAGGGGTGGCGGTGCGCCAAGAGTTTGTTGTGAATGTTGATTATTTATTGAATCTCACGATATATATTTATAGTCCGGAGACTTGATCTTTTCTAACTAACCCTAGCTGATTACGATACAATCTCTAACTTACTATATTTAAACTATCCTTACTAGATACATGGCCATCCTGGCCCTTGACATGTTCTCACAGAAGCCGACTCGCAGACCATTACGATAATTTCCTTCAGCCCATGTTGCTCTCGGCCCATCCCTTGGCCCAATCAAATTATGGCAATAACACATGCCCCCCTAGTTTTGGCAATCATAATTCCGAAACCATCGCCTCTTCGACTTCTAAAATTTGTACACGCACATGCCGCTCCCAATGCCATCGGATGCGACCCCTCGGCTTCTAGGGCCTGTACGCGCGCGCTGCCTTCCAATGCCATCGGACGCGACCCTTCGACTTCTCCCTCGGAAATCGCCACAGCGCTGCTTCACCTTCCATCTCCGCCCTTATAAACTGGCATCGGCGGATTTACTTCTATCCATCTTCTTCCTCCGTGCATTAACCGCACTAGCATATTCTGCATCCCCCGACGATGGCTTCCTTTTCCTCTGCCTCCTCCAATTCCTCTTCCACTATAATCTCCATCACCTCTCCTGACTCCGAAACCTCCAGGGAGGCAACGCCAGACTTCGACCCAGTAGCTTCATACGAGGCTCTCGCTCCTCTGCATTGGGATGTAGAGGAGTGGGACTTCAGCATTTGGTATGAGGATGATGAGTCCCTGACCGACGATGAGGACCTCCAGATTCTCCTTCATGGGGATCTGGACGAAGGCGACGAAGACTCCTAGGATGATGACTTGTTCTCTTCCTCGAAAGAAAATGCCAAGGACACTTCCACCGACGACGACTCGGCAATAGGAGGATTCCTGCATGGTGGATCGTCAACTTCAGAAGATGACGGGGACGCCAGTGACGACACCGATGATAGCAGCGATGATGGCGGCAACAGCAGCAGCAACGGCGGTGGTGGCGAAGGCAGTGGCGACGATGACACCAGTGCGTCTCCCCCATACAAGCGCCACAAGTCCTTAGGGACCTACTGGTGGTAGTTCATAGGGTCTTCCGCCATTATGCACAAAGCCGGTAGATCGGCTTCTTTTTGTAATAATTTCTCGTAGATGAACCCCTTCATTTTAGTATTCAGTAATTCAATACCTGAAAATCCAATCATCTAAAGTCCGATGGCATCGCATCGGCCTTTCTCCTTGGATTGTCCGATCCAATCCCAAGCCTTTCCTTTATTCCGGATCAAATATCTTAGAGATCTTCGAGAACTTGAGTACCCTTCAAATGAGTTCGCCAATGTAACACCCTAATGTAAAATTCCAAGATTTATAATGGATTTAATTGGGCTCCATTAATTTTCTAAGGATTTATTGTGCCTAGCTTGCATTTAATTTAATTAAATTACACATGTAATTAAAATTTATTTTTAGGTTCAACATGATTGTGCGTTCATGCTGATGCATAAGATTTATTTGATTGTGTGGTTAGAGTTGGATTCGAATTTGTTTGAATTCAATAGGTTGAGTTTGAGTTTGGAAAAGAAAAAGGAGAAGGAACTCTCTCTATTTTCCTTGGGCCGGTTCCTCTCCTTGCGGCCCAATCTCTCGCACGTGGTCGGCTCCTCCTCTTCCGCAGTCCATCTCCCCCTTAGCCCAGCTCGGCCCGCGAGCTCGTCAGCCCCTCATCTCAGCCATCCGCGTGCGCTCGCCCCTCTCCACTCTTTCCCTCCCTCCTGGGCCGGCCGCTTGCCCCGGCCCAAATCAACAGCTGCGCCTCCCCTCTCTTTCCTCTGACATTCCGGCCCTGCCCGTCAGCTTCTTCTCCTTCCTCCTCGCACCGTCTCTGCTCCACTGACCTGCTCCACCCTGGCTGCGCCTCTGCACCCTGGGCCCTCTCCCCCGCACTGCACCCGGCCGAGCAGCGCGCCGGCCTCGACCCATGCCTAGACCCCTCTAGAAGCCCACCCGAGCTCGGATTTGAGCGGGCTGCAACGAACCTGTGCGATGCGCGGAATCCGTTCCACGGTGACCTGCACGCCGAGGCCGTCCCACCCCTTCTTAGCCGCAGCCATCCCTCGCGCCCACCCTAAGCCGCCTCCGCACCCCAGCACCGACCGAGCCCTTGTGCCATTGCCCGGACCTAGGTCTGCGCCGCCGCCGCAATTTGACGTCGACGCCGCCGTGGTTCGGCAGTTCCGCTGCGCCTCCAGCCGATTCAAGCCTCGGTGAGCACCACATGTTCCTCCTGGTCCTGTTGCGCTAGTTTCCATAGGCCGTAGCCCACCCCTGCATCCGGAACATCACCACCGGCGCTCTGCTGCCGCTGCTCCGACGCGGTGACACCCCGGCGGCTCTACACAGCCCCGCTCAGACCCGATTCTGGGTTGTTCTTGCACGGCGCATGCACCCACAACCTTTTGCCTCCGTTTTCGGGTCCAGAGCAGCGTGTGAACGCACACGCCGGTGAGTCACGCCGTGCGGACCCGCTGTCGCCCGTGGGCTTGCCACCCAGAGCCTCGGCGAGCCCCGCTGTAACCCTAGGTGGGTTATGCGTGTTGAGCCGAACCTCCTTGACCCTTTTCCCGCTCGGATCCCAGCCCGGAGGGCCAAGTTTGGCCAGCTCCGGCGAACTTCCACCGCGGGAACCGGATTCCGGCGACCTAGCGCCGCCCCCTCGCTTGCATTAGACGCCGGCCGTCCGATCCCGAGCTGCGGCCGAGATTAGATCGTGCTAAGAGCTAGTCAGAGCCGCCAGATCTCGATCCAACGGTCTTGATTAGAAGATACCGGTTCAGCCTGGCTGTTTTGTTAAAGAGCCCCTGGGCTTTCCCGAAAACAACCCGCAGTCCAGCGCAGTACGAAAGTATTTGCAGATCAGCCCAGTTTTTAGTGTTTAGGTCCCTGTTCTCTTTAGAAATAGAACCCGCAGTCCGGTCTCGGTAGCTTTGCGCGTTAGACCCTGCGTCTAGGGTTTAATTATGTTTAGACCCTCGGTTTTAGCACAGAAGCCTCTGGAAACTTTGGTTTTCTCGCAGTTAAGCCCCTAGATCCTGTTTTAACCCTAGTTTTCGCGTCTTAGCTCCGTTTTAGGTGGTTTTCGTGCTCGCGCGATTGTCATAATTCATAGAATAGTTTTAGCTTAGTTTTGTGTGCTGTTTTACTGTATTGTTGTACTATTTCTTATCTTTTGCCCTTGTTTGCATGTATGTGCCTATGTGGACCATGCTTGGACGTTACGATCGTGAGTAGACGTTGAGCCACCGGAGGAGTACCAAGAGCCACCTTCTTCAGAGCTCTTTGAGCAGCAGCAGGAGAACTTTGAGGAAGGCAAGTATAACATGAACATCCTATCACTTTTAAATATAATTTCATACTACATTTTAATACTGTATACCTATAAGGATTTTCTAGCCACTTTTATCCTTCATATAAATACCTTGGGTTGCATTTTGGTTAAGTTGTGCTAGGTGCTGTGCTCTCACACATTATGTCCTTTTTAATTAAATTTGATTAATGATATATGCAACTTGATTCTGAGAGTGGCCCTCTATGCTGTGTCCTTGAGCGGCTCACGTCTCGTTAAAATATGTTTTTATGGAAATATGGTTTAGGGGGCCAGTACTGTGCTTAGTGCTTGGTTGGCCACTCTCCATAAGGACCGGTTCATAGAGCGACAACCTGGGACAACCGCGCAACCACAAGACTAGAATGGGACGGTCTTGACTTACTAATTAGGGCATTTTGGTTTGGGAGTAACTTACCTGCGGGGAAAGATGGGTGGTAAGCTTCAATGGTTCCTGCTCCTCCGGCTTGGTCTGTGTTGTGTGCTTGTACCCCCGTGAGGTGGGCCCCATCGTCGCCGATCCAGAAACCTTAGCGGTTACACCTTACTAACGTGATCCTTTATAACGGTCTCGTAGTGCGCTTGCTAGTCATCTCACCTAAGGAAGTGTGGTGAACAACTAGCGTAGCTCACGACTTGTGGGTAAAGTTGTGCAACCTCTCGAGAGTGTAAAACTGGTATACTAGCCGTGCTCGCGGTCATGAGCGGCCCAGATCCTCCGTCTGATTAGTGGGGTGTATCTTTGGTGGTTTGGTTTGGTTTTCAGTAGACTCATGATGAATCCTAATTATTTATTTATATAACTTGGGTTATGGTAATTCATCCACTTGTAGTAAATAGCTTTAATAAAATTTGCCAAGACTAAAAGCTAATGCAGTTAAGTCAGCTAAACGTAGAGCCTCATCATTCGTGTTATACTTGTTGAGTACAAGTTGTGTACTCACACTTTCCTTCTCTACTCTTCTGTTCTCTTTGGGATATCTTCGACTGCTGCTCAGTACCAGGTGACGTGGAGGACTGTATCAGTGGGTTCGACGATTTCTAGGCATTTGTCTCCCAGCCGATGTCCTTGTGGCGCCCTGTTCTTCATGTATTTATTTTACGCTTCCGCACTCCTTGAACTGATTCTTGATTCAGTTGTAATAAAGATATTCATTTATGATTTATACCCTTTTATTTCATGATATGTGTTGTGATATCTTGATAATTCTGTTGTATATATGCGTGACTTGATCCTGGCGCATATATGATTGCTCGGTTTATGTCCTTGTAAATTGGGTGTGACAGGTTGAATGTCTGCCCTTGAAAAGATCTTCAGGGTTGAGGGCAATCCTTGATGAAATGGGACGGGCTGCCACAATTGAAACAACGATAGCTGTTGTTTCCCTGGTTGGACGGCGGAAAGCTCGGCTGCGGGCCTTGCTGCTGTTGCTGCTGGGGTTGTGGTGTCAGTGGTCGACTGAATCGAGCCTGCTGGGGTGGCCTGGCTACCCATCTGCCTGGTATATTATTTCGAGGCGGCGCTCGGGTAGCACTGTTCTGGACCAACCGATACCTTGGTGGTTGCGCAGTTGAGGGTCTAGTGGGTGTCTTCCCTTTCTTCTCAGATGGTTGGCTGAGAAGCAATCCTCCTGGGTAATGGCCATATTGACCAATTCATTGAAGTTGTCAGCCCTTACCAAATTTAGTCGTTCCTTAAGCTTGGTGTTCAGGCCTCGACGGAAGTGATCTTGCTTATGGGCATCAGTGTCCGCATGATAACCTGCGTACCAGCACAAGTGATTGAATACTTGTGCATATTGCATGACGGTGCGGGTTCCCTGAGTCAAATTTAGAAATTCATTGAGCTTTCGCTCAATGAGTCCCTCTGGAATGTGATGCGCTCTAAAAGCGGTCCGAAATTCATCCCAGGTGACGACATGACCAGCCGGCTGCATGGCATGGTAATGGTCCCACCATATGCGGGCAGTGCCGCGAAGTTGTTGAGCTGCAAAGAGGGCCTTCTTCTCATCTGAGCATGGCGCAAACAACAATGCGAACTTAGACTCCATAGTACAGAGCCATGCATCAGCGTCAAGGGGCTCATCTGCCTTATGGAATAATGGAGGCTGGGTGTTGAGAAAATCTTGGTAATTAGCCGATGGGTGTTCATCACGACCTCGGGACTGGTGATGAAATTGGCCCATCTGAGCCTGCACTAGCTGGTTGAGGAGTTGTCTGTCGGGCCATGACCTCTGCTAGATTTGGCGGGGCTGGTGGCGGTTGTTGGGAACCGCTAGCTTGGTTTGGCTGGAAACCCTCCGGGGTTCCACGTGTAGCTCCAACCATCTGAAACAAAGGAGATGTCCATTATTAACCACATATCCTTACTCCCATTTTCAGAAGATATACCACTACTAGCAGATATGTAGTTCACATGTTCCATTCAACCAACTCATTTCAGATGCAAGATATTGAACAAGATGGCAGAACACAAGGCTCAGATTACAACGTAGATATTGGTTGTTCTTAACATCGTACATCAGGGTGGTCCGATTGCTACAGGTCAAGGCATACGTACACAGGCCATCTATATTACAACAAATGGCCCTGAGTCTAGGTAGACTACTCACTACCTATGTCACAACATTCTACACTAGGTACATCTGAAAGATCGACGATTTGGGTGAACTAGAAATCGTCGAGGTTGCCTATAGAGGACTGGCTGCTGGAAGAGGAGTGATCTGGCTGAGGATTGGGTTCTGGGTCTCCATGCTCAGAATCGAGATCAGAAACTCCTTCGATTCCCTCTGGGTCTTCTTCTTCGCCTTCAGGTGCTATAGGTACAGCAGGAGGTACTGGTTGCTGTTGAAGTTCGTCGATGTGAGCATGGGCGTCGTCAACCTCAAGGATAAGGTCATGGATTTGCTCCTGGAGGAACTCAATGATCGTGTTGCGTTGAGTAATTATTGCATCACTCTCATTGATCTGATCCTCCCGGTGAAGAATGGTCTCATCCCGTGCTACGATAATTTCCTCCTTCTCGGTAACCAAGGCTTGAAGCTCTACAATCTGAGTGACCTATCGATCAGCATTGTGATAATGACCTTGAGCTATGCCAATCAACTGACCCATACCACGGCGTAGCAGAATCTGATAGTGGTGCTGGACATTCATGAACCTGATGGTACCACGGAGCATTTCTTCGGCTGAATCCCCTAGCATATGACCATAATGGGCTATCCTGAAATTCCATTCAGGATTACTGAAATCTATTGCAGGGAATAGGCCAATGGGATGCCCTGCAACTTCCATGGGATGCTGGTTGCAGAAGATGTGGATGGCCTCAAGAGCTGCAGTCTCAATGGTGTCGACGAGACGATAACCAACCACATCGACCTCGATGGGCTGCCACTGAAAATGAAAAGGGTGCTGAGGAATAGTCATCTTGACTCTGCACCGGGGAACACCCTCCTCTCTATACTCTACTCCATCATACTGGGGAGGCTCGGTGTAGAAGAATAGACTAAGTGATTCCCATAAAAGACGGGGAAAACCATCCCAGTGCAAGGCATTGGTATGGAGATGCTCTGCATGATCCCAAAAGATGTTTGAAGGAGCCGCCATCTGTCCTTAAAAGAACAACACATTCAAGCACTCATTTTGTTTGTTAATGGATTATGCATACACGTACTATTCAACCTCACAACCAAAACAACTGCCGAATATCTTCAGACTTACGGGGTTAGTTTCGGTGGCATAACACATACGGCTCTCTCTAATAACTATTCGATAAATCCCATCCATCTTAACCTATTAATCGTGGTTAGTGTACCTGCAGAAAACTACATTTATATAGTATGAACCTTTCATAGCAGCACGACATGAAAGCATTCCCAAACAGTACTGTTCACTATAGAAACAGTATCCGTACAATTTCCACCGTACGGACAACGTTAGCATACATCATCGAAACAACGTATTCACGGGGGTACCGCAAAATGCGGGGGTATGAACAGCGATCGCCATACCCTGCGCCGAACCATATACTCCCAATATATTCAACCTAAGTTGATATATTGGCAGCATCTCAAGTAGGCCACTGCTTGAGAAACAGTGTTCGGTTCGCATCACCAACGGGAAGGCCAAGCTCCCTCAGTTGGCTGAGGATCCTTACCTTCTTACCTTATCATCGAAGGTGTCATTACAGAAAGTAAAGTTGGGTTGTGCATGAATTTAAGTTTTGACAGAAAGTCGTGCTACAAGTTAGAGCTATACTCTTTACATATATATATTAGTAGCCACCTGATTACTACCATATAAATCCCTAGGGCTTTGCATTCTAAGCACCAACCTTAACGAATCCAACGTACTTCGTAAATTCATTTGTTAAGCAAGTTTTTATCCTAAAACATTTTAAGAGCTGCCGCAGTTGTAAAAATAAACCTACAGCTCTGATGCCAGCTGTGGCAGAACCGCCTGAATTATTCCAGCTCAAGTGCGCTAGTCATCGCTATACAGCCGATACTAACTCAACACACTTCAAACGGAACAACCCATTGGTCTGTCGGGTCTCCGCCCGATGCAACCGTGGTTCAACAGGATCGAAGAAGGTTTACCTCGCATGAAGGCGAGTTTACAATTGCACAACAGCTCACCAACTTTTAATTTACAGGATATTAAACATTATTACAAACATTTCAAATTTAAGTATACTTATACAAACATTGTTTGAAAACCACAAGCTATGCAAGCTTGTGTAGAGTCACAGCGGAAGAAATTAACACGCGACTACTATGTCGCGAAGGTTGACACCATGTTTAGCCCGAAACTTGGTGTCATTCCGGAGGGTCACTACTAGCCGGGGACGGATCCCACTCCATGGACCAGCCAAACAGAATAGAAGTTGGCCATGCAGAACTATCCGTGGGATTCTCAAAGGTCATACCTGAAAAATTCACTAGCAAGACTGAGTATACTAATACTCGGCAAGGCTTAATCGCTTCATAGTATACTTAGCCATGTAACTAGACTCATGAAGGCTTGAAATAGTTCTGGGTTTAATTTCAGCTGAAAAGCAACGAAGAGTATGAGCTAACTTTCATATTTTAGCTTTCAGATTCTAGTTTCATTAACCATTCTAGGTAAGCACCTATACTAGACAAACAGAGTAGAGATTAACATCCATCCAGATTATTCCATAATGGTTACTGTTCTTACTCTATGTGGCAGAAGGAATAAGCAGTCTCAATCTCCATGAGAAACGGATGATTCTGAATCGAATTTCCAAACCTTGCAAGGCAAACCTAACTCACATGCTTGGAACATCCACCGATAGTTCCTAAGCAACCTTTTGCCTTTCATTTGGACTCGTGGAACAGAGCCACCACAAGCGACTGTAGGACCATACGCACACCAATTGTGCAGGACATACGTCTGTAGCACGACTACATGACCATACTCCTGTCCGCTGTGCAGAATGTACTCCCGCACGTCGGTGCGTGAGAAAAACCAAATTATGAGTGGTGGGAGGTATGTCCACTCCTCGGTCCGATTGGTTACTAGGCTTACCGCTTTACCATATTTCACGGCATGTGGCTAGTACTTTCAAATGCTTAGCCACCACTACCACACACTGCGACCTTATCAACTTTTATCAATACAGACGGGGTAACCTTTTGAGTCATGATACTACGCATCACCCCGTCCATGATCCTTATAGTGATTGCAGAATAGTAAACATTCAACTCCTATATCGCGAGAGTGATAGGAAATCACCCGACTTCTGCCGGTCCTATTAGCAGAGCATCTACTCGATATGGACTCAGGCACAATACATAGGTTCCTAGGATTCATGCATCTGGGGTTCCAATTCAACTCCTAGACGTAATGCGAGATACATAATATAAGTATAAAACTGTAGAAATATAGTAATTTGAAATACTGGGTTATGCACTGGGGCTTGCCTTCTTGAGTGGGGCTGGGGGCAGGAGTGTCAAAGATTTCCGAACTTTGGTTCAGAGCTTCAGTTAGAGTCTCGATGATGTTTACTGGGTCTTCAGAAATCCCTTGCTCAGTTTCCGGGACTAGCTCGTAGTCTCCGTCGTCGAGTGTCGTTGACTCTACATGATATGCAATGATTTGATTTAGATGGTTCTCGAGTTAAGAGTTTTATTTCATAATAAAGTTGCAATCCAATAGATTAATACACATAAATTCATAAAGCAAGAGGTTTTAGATATAAACTTATTATTGGTATCCTAATTCAATTATCCTAATTAGTTGAATTAATTGAATTAGGTTAACAAGTTTGATTTTTAATTTGAAATTCATAAAGGCTATGGCCTTGAATTTTTGTGGATAAGCTTATTCCTAGTGGATAAGCTTACTATGTATTTTTTATAATTTTCAAAAAATAGACACTAGGGTATTTGAATTTAGTTCAAATGTTAGGTTTAAATTCAAATCTTAGGTAAAACAGTGCTATAAATTCTTGAAGAATTAATTATGAACTAACTATCCACATATCAACATATGGTAAAAAGATCTAAGCATGAAAAGCTTAGGAACATGTTTAGATAAATTCAAATCCTTTCAAGCTTGATTTGCACAAAATTAAAGTAGCTGAAGCTAGGGTGCAATACTGGTGCTGAAATTTTTACACAAGCTTGTATTCACCTTAAACCCACAGCTCTGATACCAGCTGCGGCAGAACCGACTGAATTATTCCAGCTCAAGTGTGGTAGTCATCGCTATACAGTCGATACTAACTCAATGCACTTCAAACGGAACAACCCATTAGTCTGTCGGGTCTCCGCCCGATGCAACCACGGTTCAACAGGATCGAAGCAGGTTTACCTCGCACGAAGGCGAGTTTACAATCGTACAACAGCTCACCAACTTTTTATTCACAGGATATTAAACATTATTACAAACGTTTCAAATTTAAGTATACTTATACAAACATTGTTTGAAAACCACAAGCTATGCAAGCTTGTGTAGAGTCAACGCGGAAGAAATTAACACGGACTACTACGTCGCGAAGGTTGACACCATGTTTAGCCCGAAACTTGGTGTCATTCCGGAGGGTCACTGCCAGCCGGGGGCGGATCCCACTCCACGGACCAGCCAAACGGAACAGAAGTTGGCCATGCAGAACTATCCATGGGATTCTCAAAGGTCATACCTGAAAAATTCACTAGCAAGACTGAGTATACTAATACTCAGCAAGGCTTAACCGCTTCATGGTATACTTAGCCATGTAACTAGACTCATGAAGGCTTGAAATGGTTCTGGGTTTAATTTCAGCTGAAAAGCAACAAAGAGTGTGAGCTAACTTTCATATTTTAGCTTTCAGATTCTAGTTTCATTAACCATTCTAGGTAAGCACCTATACTTGACAAACAGGGTAGAGATTAACATCCATCCAGATTATTCCATAATGGTTATTGTTCTTACTCTATGAGGCAGAAGAAATAAGCAGTCTCAATCTCCGCGAGAAATGGACAATTCTGAATCGAATTTCCAAACCTTGCAAGGCAAACCTAACTCACACGCGTGGAACATCCAACAATAGTTCTGAAGCAACCGTTTTCCTTTCATTCGGACTTGTGGAAAAGGGCCACCACAAGCGACCGTAGGACCATACGCACACCAATTGTGCAGGACATACGTCTCTAGCGCGACTACATGACCGTACTCCTGTCCGCTGCGCGGAACGTACTCCCGCATGTCGGCGCATGAGAAAAACCAAATTACGAGTGGTGGGAGGTATGTCCACTCCTCGGGCCGATTGGTTACTAGGCTTACCGCTTTACCATATTTCGCGGCATGTGGCTAGTACTTTCAAATGCTTAGCCACCACTACCACACACTGCGACCTTATCACCTTTTATCAACACAGACGGTGTAACCTTCCAAGTCATGATACTGTGCATGACCCCATCCATGATCCTTATAGTGATTGCAGAATAGTAAACATTCAACTCCTATATCGCGCGAGTGATAGGAAATCACCTGACTTCTGCCGGTCCTATTAGCAGAGCATCTACTCGATATGGACTCAGGCACAATACATAGGTTCCTAGGATTCATGCATCTGGGGTTCCAATACGTAATGCGAGATACATAATATAAGTATAAAACTGTAGAAATGTAGTAATTTGAAATACTGGGTTAGGCACCGGGGCTTGCCTTCTTGAGCGGGGCTGGGGGCAGGAGTGTCAAAGATTTCCGAACTTTGGTTCGGAGGTTCAGTTAGAGTCTCGACGATGTTTACTGGGTCTTCAGAAATCCCTTGTTCAGTTTTCGTGACTAGCTCATAGTCTCCATTGTGGAGTGTCGTTGACTCCACATGATATGCAATGATTTGATTTAGATAGTTCTCAAGTTAAGAGTTTTATTTCACGATAAAGTTGCAATCCAATAGATTAATACATATAAATTCATAAAGCAAGAGATTTTAGATATAAACTTATTATTGGTATCCTAATTCAATTATCCTGGTTAGTTGAATTAAATAAATTAGGTTAACAATTTTGGTTTTTAATTTGAACTTCATAAAGGCTATGGCCTTGAAGTTTTGTGGATAAGCTTATTCCTAGTGGATAAGCTTACTATGAATTTTTCATAATTTTCTAAAAATAGACACTAGGGTATTTGAACTTAGTTCAAATGTTAGGTTTAAATTCAAATCTTAGGTAAAATAGTGCCATAAATTCTTGAAGAATTAATTATGAACTAACTATCCACATATCAACATATGGTAAAAAGATCTAAGCATGAAAAACTTAGGAACATGTTTGGATAAATTCAAATCCTTTCAAGCTTGATTTGCACAAAATTAAAGTAGCTGAAGCTAGGGTGCAATACTGGTGCTGAAATTTTTACACAAGCTTGTGTTCACCTTAAACAGACTACACACAGAAAATCACAGGAAAAAGAGCTAGCATGCAAAAGTTATGCACAAGATACCCTTTTTCTAAAGTTTAAAATAAATCAAAAAGTATTTAGTTCCAAACCAGACTCTATTAACAAAAGTTTTAGAATTAGACTTCTGGATTCCAACAAAACTGGTTTGGCAATTTTTGGATTTTTCTACAAATTCATATTCATTTTCAAATTGGGCTGATTTAAATTAGAGAGGGGTACTGATTTCCTACAGATAGGCCCCTGGAAAGATTTGAATCGTTACTAGACCCTTGGTCGGGTTTTACACAGGGGGCAGATCGACGGCGACCAAATCCGGCGAGGGGGCTCACCGGCGGCGAGGGGCAAGTGAGGGGAAATGTTCAGGAGCTCACGGCGGTCTCGTGGGTGGCCGGGTGTTGAGGCAGACAGGGGCTGTGGCGGCGTATCGACGGCCAAGCCGAGCGGGCGGCGGAGCTCCGAGGGCGGCGGCGGTGTTCCGGTGGCTGGGGTGCCGGAGGGCAGTGAAGAAGTTGCTGGGAAGCTACTACGGGATGATGTGGTGCTGCTGGTGCCCTCGGCTGGGGCTAAGGGCTCTGTAGCGGCGAGTCGACAGCGAGGCCGAGCGGCGGCGGAGCTTGAGCTCGTCGGTGCTATGGGGGACGACGCTCGGGTGTCGGGCCAGAGGCTGCGTCGGAGGTCCGGTGAGGTGCGGTGGTCGGGATAGAGAAAAGTGAGCAAAATGGGCGTGTGCAAATGCAAGAGCGAGTGCGTGGGGAGCTCCAGGATGTGCTCGGGGTCCAGAAGAAGGCATGGTTGCACGGGAGTAGGAGTTGGCAAGCCGGCGGGAGGCGTGGTGGCTCGGGCGGCGGCGGCGCGAGGTGGAGAGGCAGGAGCAGGCCAGCATGGGCCGGGGAAGCGACGGCGCGGGTGCTGGGGCGGCACGTGGCACGGCTTAGAGCGGCGCGGGGGTGGCCGGTGCGTGGCACATGGCCGGCGTGGGCGGCGGGGCGTCGGGCACAGAGAAACAGAGGAGCCAAGGGCTGGAGGCAGACGAAGGGGACCTGTTTGCAATTTCCTGAAAGTGCAGGGTCTCCACTGTAAAGCCTGGATAACTTTCAAACCATAGCTCAAATGAAAATTTGTCCAAAAGCAAAAGTGTAAGGTTTAGCAAGATCTCCAACTTTGCTTTAAGGTTCAGTAGCAAAAGAGCTAAGGATTTGAAATTAACTTAAAACTTGGCAAAGTTTTAAACTTTAATTAAATCCTATTTAAAAACTACACTACACTTGCATCCTTTGTGTAGTTTCACCTATATTTGCGATTTAAAAGCAAGTTCTTATCTTTTGCAAAACAACCTTCATATATTTTGATTTTACCTCCCATTCTCACCCACTTAACACTAAAGGACCTACATTTTTCAAAATTACATAAATGTCCTTTTCCCTTTTGCATTCAAATTTGAACACACATACACAAGATCAAACATGCACACTTTATACTAGAATTTAGTATGTTTATAACCCTAATACCTGAATGTTATAATTTCGTCTACATTTTCCATGGGAAAAGGTTCGCGAAAAGAGGGACGCCAATTGACAAGACTTTTTTCTTGGAGCAAACCCTCGGAAACAAGTTTCATGAGATCATTGTTGGAGCACTTACTGTGAGTCCATTCCCTAGACGGCGGCTGCGACTCCTTCCTCTTCCCATCCTTGTCGTTGGATTTCTAGGGCGCCATTTCTTGATCCGCTCGCCATGAGTTGCTCGGGGCTGCGGAGGAAGGGGCGAAGAGATTTGGCTAGGTTAGGGCTTTCCAAGGGGGTGAAGGCGGAGTGCGGCTTTGATTGGGGGATTCGGAAATTTTTTAGCAGATTGCAGATTGGAAGCACGGATTTTATCTGGCATTACTGTGGGGTTAAATAACCAGCGGCCGGGTACAGGTTTACTGTTTCGAAGTTCAAGAGTCATTTTGGGGAATATTTGGAAGATGAGGGGTCGTTTGGTGGATTGTTTGGATAAAACATTCGATTAATCATTTTTTCAGGGTTGATTATCCTGTAAAAGATAAACACAGGGATGAATATGTGGATGGTGAAAAACTGTAACAGATTGAAAAGGGTGGGAGGGTGGGTGATAAAAAAAACGAACCTACCGTGACAACGATAGCTCTGATTACCACATGATATGCACCGAATTGGTTCGGCGAAGGGTGGCCCGATCTTCATGACAGTAGGTTTTGGTAACGGGAATAACTTGCTGAAAAAAAATTCAGCGGGGTAAAAGGCTTTACACGTGGCCAAGGTTGGATGCGACCAAGCGACGGGGAGAGAGACACCGAAACCGCGAAGACTTCGACTCGATCTCCGAACGACCGCAGAACCACAACCGGAGCTAATCCACACAAGACGGGGCAGCCGTACTGGAACCCGCAGAGCACGAATTAGTGGATCTGAGAGAGATCTCTCCACAAGTTCAAGAAGAACAAGGAAGAACAAGGGTTGAGTAAGACACTCAAGCAGCTCGGCTGCAAATATCACTGGGATAATCTTAATTCATCAAAAAAAAAGTTGTTCTTGGCTTACAAATAAGGGGTATTTATACTAACAACTAGTCTCTAAAAATAGATGTGAATTAAAAGAGCCACGTGGGAAGGTGGAAGGCCAACTGGCTTGATCATTCATGCAGTGGTCGTCAATTTCCCGTGTGTCTTCTGGCCTTTTGAGTGGCCTTCAATGTTTTAATCATAACTCCACCTAGGAACATCCAAAAGACGCGGGACCAGATGCGTTGGAAAGCTAATTTGATAACCTTTCACACCATGTGTAGCATGCTTCACGAAATATTGTAGAGTGATACAGTTTCTCACGGAAACTTGGATATCAGGCTGACTATTGATCTTCTGAACAGTCTGCACCAAAAGCACTCTGCTGCCAAGCTGGAAGCTCTAAAGCACTCGGCACTTAGTGGCATTAGAAAGTTGACTTCAACACCTTTCCAACAAGTACTCATGGACCTTCACAGCTTCTATGAATCAAGAGATATGACTGTTTCTTCATGACAGTTCTGCCAGGCCGAACTGGTTCGACGTAGTTCTCCTCTCTGGTTCAGTCTCGGCGTGTCCTTGTCATCCTCCTTGGTGACCCTGAGTAATAGCAACATGCACGATTTAGGAAGTATATAATTCTCATTAATAAATGGAATTTCACAAAGTAGCGCGTGCACCTCTTGTTGTAGCTGTTTAGCTCAGCTACGAGTAATTGGTCTATCAAAGACATGAGCTGGTGCAGCTTAACTTAATGATTGTTCCATCTTGCTTGATGTAATCGGTATACTTGATGGTGTGGTCGGCGTGGGCATATCACCACCACCTCCCCAGCGCTGCTGTTGCAGCAAAGAGGGCTCGCATAGCCCAAGCTTTGCACAGCAGCGAGTCCACGGAGGAGAGAGCCCCCTGGAAGCTGAAGGGGAGGCGAGGAGGGACAAATCCTCTGGGCCAGCCGTGGAGTTGACCGGAGATCTGCCTCTGGTGCCATAGGGTCGTCGGGTAGTGCACAAGTGAAAGGCGCAGGAAATCGAATCTTCCAGGTGCTGGTTTGCTGTTTTGTTGAAATTACTGAACATCAGTATTGTTACGTGCTGACAGTATCCACTTGTAGTCCTTCTGCCTCTTCACCCAAGACCGAGCCCGAGGAAGTGGGGGCAGCTCCATCTGCCACCACGGCCGTCACCATCGCCATGGCGGGGACCGCGTCACCGGCTGGTGAAACCCCGCCTCCAGCAACAGAAACCCCGCGACTGGCCTTGCAGGTGAAGAAAGCCATCAAAAAGAAGTCTGCACTGTAAGTTTGCGTCTGGTTGCACAATAAATATTATGCTCCTTTCGGCTTGTGTGATAACGAACTCGACTTCATCAGGGCTGCAAGCGCCGTGAAGCTTCAACTGAAACCAGCCACGACTACCCCAGCCCCCGAGTCCTCAACCCAAGAGGCGCAGGGCCGGCCACAGCCGACCCAGCCCCCAAGCCATCAGCCTCTAGTGGGTCGATGCCCGCGGAGCCAGCCCCCGAGGCGGACACGACGCTGCCCGACTTGCCGCCTCCCGAGCTCCAACAAGGCAAAGCCGGACCCGGTGGCGAGGAACAAGTCGAGGCCCCTGTTGCCGCTCCTACAGATGGCACAGGTAAGCGTCTGACCGCCCACGGCTAGCTGCCTAGAAACAGGCGTTCCATGCTAAAAATACCCGAATTTGCAGGTGTCCAGTAGCCACCACCTGAAGGAGCTGCGGGAACCTCAAGGAGATCTGATGAACTGCTGATGACCGGGTCCAGGTATCAGGATATCATCGCCACCGACCTGGTGGACGATCCGATGCTGATAGACAACAACATAGAGAACTTCAAGAAGGCGTATGACTTTGCCCTGGTAAGACCTGAGTACTTTCCTGCTGGTGAACACTGTCGAGTTGCTTATCTGAATCCCCCTCCTTATGCAGGATGTAATCACCCACTCCCAGAAAAAATCAGAGAAGCTGAAAACCGTTGTGGGTGGTCACCAAGAGCTCGCCGCCCTGGAAAAACGCGTCTCTGACGAAAAGACGAAGAACCAACTCCGAACTCCAAGAAAAACTCGAGGTGCAAAGGAAAGCGCACCAAGAGCAGCTCAAAGATCAGAAGAAGGCGCACCAAGGTAAGCCATTCACTTGCTTCGGGCACTTTCCCTTTAAAAGGCTTCTTTGGACACTAAAAATATCTTCACCGCAGAGCTTAGGAAAATCTTAAAATACAAAGAAGATCTGCTTACTGACGTGAAGAATGTGCTATATCGCCGTACAGATGACGTCGAGAGGCTGCAGAAGGTAATCGGCGACACTGAACAACAGTTCGTCGACTGCCTTCAACAAGTCAAGACGCTGGGCGAGAAGGATGAGCAGTGACAAAAGGAGCTAAAGGACCTCAGCGGGGCCGCCCAGGCACTAATGGACATGATGGATCCCCTAGAAGGAGGCGAAGCGAGTCCGCGGCCCCTGCTAGAGTGACTTCACGGAGCCCCGCAGAAGGTGGTCAAGTTCCTCTCAGAAGCCCCGGTGGCGTGTGTCAGCCACGCCCTCGCCTTCGTGAAGTCCTTTTTGCCGGAGGCGCAACTAGGGATATTTGCTCAGGGCATGGCTGCAGATTGCACCGAGGACCAATTCGACCAATACCTCCAAGCAGCCCATCCTGTAGAAGAACAGATAGTCCAAAGTGTGCTGCAGGATTAGGGTGTAAAAAACAAGTACTTACTTCCTTGTGTATATATTTTATTTGATGTCACCACTTGTGTGTGCCTTGGCTAAATTGTCATCCAGGCCTAGAGGCTAAGTAGTAGACATTACCCTGGGTGCAGCGACCCTGGAAGTAGCCATAGCTCCAAGTAGGAACTCATCTAATAAGTTAGCCGTAACCCGATCGGGCGGGCCTAACCTAATAGGAAAGAAAGCGAGAATCATCGCAGGGCTGCCAAGCTTAAGGCAGAGAAAAAAAATAAAGCTACCCAGAGTGCGTCGACTCTGGATGTAGTCGAGGTCGCTCCTCATGCGAGCGCGCTCCTCATGCGAACTTGTTGGGAGCGAATGCGGGCATCACCGCGGGTCTGCCGTGCTTTTGGCAAAAAATGAAACTACCCTGAGTACAATGACTCAGGATGTAGTCGAAGTAGCTCATCCTGCGAGCCCATCCAACAAACTAGGAATCAGCCAGTCGAACGGATCGATCTTGTTGGGATAAATGTGACTACTGTCGTGAGCGACCATCCAAGGTCGCGGCGGAAGTCGATTCGTAGAAGATATGAATAGAGCCGAGGCTTCCTTCAAAACATGAAGTCGATAAGATATGAACGTGGCCGGAGCCTCCGTAAAATTCATGACAGGAAGTCGATTTAGATAAATGATACACGTGGCCGTAGCCTCCGTGTGTTCAAAGAGAAATTTGCAACCCGAATCTTGTGGCACGTAGCCTCCAAATTGATTCGAGAAAAGGAGACCGTCTAAGCCCCCGGAGATTCAGCTATCTCCAGACATCTTCTCATGGGTAACACTTGCGTAGGTTCTGAATATTCCAAGAGTTCGGAACATGTTGACCCTCGGGATATTATAGTCGATATGACCCTAGTCTTGTAACCTGCTTGACGTCGAACGGACCCTCCCACCTTGAGTTGAGCTTGTGTAGGCCGGATTCGTCCTGAATGCGATGTAGGACCAAGTCACCGATGTTGAATGATCGTTCGCTCACGTTGCGATCATGATATCGCCGGATCCCCTGCAGGTATTGGGCTAACTGAACAAGAGCGGTGCAGCGAGCCTCTTCAACAGAATCGAGCTCTAATTGCCTCGCCTTGTCCGCCTCTCCTTCGTTGTACATTTCAACCCTTGGGGATTTCCACATGATATCGGACGGCAAGATAGCTTCGGATCCGTACACGAGAAAGAACGGAGTTTGTCCTGTGGCTTTGGACGACTGAGTCCGAAGCCCCTAGATGACATGTGGCAACTCGCGTATCCATTTGCCGCCCTTCTTGTTGTTTTCATCATAGAGTCTCTTCTTGAGGCCATCGATGATCATGCCGTACGCCCTTTCGACTTGTCCATTGGCCCTTGGGTGTGCAAAAGAGACATATTTAACCTCGATGCATGCATTCTCACAGAACTCCCAGAACTGGTTGGCCGTGAAATTTGATCTCAAGTCCGTGATGATGGTATTCGAGAAGCCGAAGTGATGCAAGATATCAGAGATGAAATCAACAACCCGATCTGGTGTGAGCTTGGCTATCGGCTTGTACTCGATCCATTTGGTAAACTTGTCGATAGCCACCAACACATGGGTGAAACCGCCTGGCGCTGTTGTGAAGGGCCCGATCATGTCAAGGCTCCAGCAAGCAAAGGGCCAGGATGGTGGTATGGTGATGAGGCTGTGGGCTGGGACATGAGACTGTTTGCCGAAGAATTGACAGTTTTGGCATCTGCGCACCAGATCCTCCGCGTCGGATACCGCTGTGGGCCACCAGAAACTGGCCCTGTACGTTTTCCCCACCAGCGTTCTTGAAGCTACGTGGTTGCTGCAGACACCTTCGTGTATCTCCCGCAGTATGTCGTAGCCATCTTCCTTTGTGATGCACTTCATGAGGACACCTGACCGGGCGCCGCGCCGATAGAGCTTACTGTCGACTAGGACAAAGCCTTTACTTTTGCGCATGACACGTGCTGCCTCTATGCTCTTTGCGTTAATTCCCGCCGGTAGCCTTTGGTCCCAGATGAAGTCGATAAAAGCCTCTCTCCAGTCCTCACCCAGCGCCATAACCTCCCGATCGGGTTGTTGAGGACCCACATCGGTGGTTACCTATGGCAAAGACCTGATGGATGGCTGCTTGAGTTCCTGGACAAAGACTCCCGGTGGAACCTGAGCACGTGTTGACCCCAACTTGGACAAAATATCTACGCCAACATTGTGCTCTCGAAGCACGTGATGAACCTCCAGGCCAGAAAATTTGTTTTCCAACTTGCGCACTTCCTGAACATAGGCGTCCATCATCTCCTTGTTGCAGTCCCACTCTTTGTTGACTTGCTGAATGATAAGAAGAGAATCACCATACACAAGTAGTCGCTTGATCCCTAGTGATATCGCCAAATGAAGCCCGTGAAGCAAGGCTTCATACTCGGCTTCATTTAAGCACTTGGTCCTGTTTTAGCCGTTGCTCATAGCGTGTATGAGATCTTTGTCTCATGTACGCGTAGAGGCCTTAGGCGTGACAAAAGAGCCGAGGTTTCACGGATTAAGGCATGTGCTACCCGAGTAGATTAGCGACCGTTAAGAGGAGACACGCGCAGAAAGTAGTTGTCATGCGACAAAGAGGATGCGCAGTGCGCAAAGGTAGTCGGCGAAGTGTAGCTCTGGAGGGTTTCATGCCCATCGAGAGTCGTACACGGATAAGTAGTCGGCGAAGTGTAGCTCTGGAGGGTTTCATGCCCACCGAGAGACATACACGGACAAGTAATCGATCATAGTGTAGCCCCCGAGGGTTTCATGCCCGTCGAGAGGCGTACCCAAAATGGTAGCCGATCTTGTGAATAACAAGTCGGAAAAGGTTTAAATCACTTAGCTTGATTCGTGGACGAATGTCGACGAAGCCGTGGAGCTCGTTGATGAAGCTGTGATGATTTGTTGATGAAGCTCGACTAGTCGGAACCGATTCCGACTAGTTTTCAAGTCGAGAAGAGTAGTTGATGTAGTCGTCGGTGAGCTGCCGATCGTCCTCGTGAAGTCGAAGTAGTCGAACTCGTTGCTGCTGTGTGCGGATATTGCGGCACAAGCCGAAGTTGAGCCGGGTCGTTGAGGTCGGCGGTCGCGGTGCATCAACGTTGCAACGCAAGGTGAAGTCGAGCTGAGTAGTCGAGGTCCGCGGCAGCATGTCGACATTGCAGCGCGAGCTGAAGTCGAGCCAAGTAGTCGACGCATGGTTGTAGATGAGCGAAGAGATTCCGATCTTATTCGTGCATCGTGCCTCAGCAGATTGCTAGCATCTCATTAGCATGTGTGCACTCACGCCTCTGGCAGCGCATGCATGGGTTTGCATGCGAGCGCATGCCTAGGTGCCTGGTTGCAGATCGACCCCCGGGCACCGTGCGGCTTGTCGGGTCGTCGGCGCCATCGCTGCCTCCCGGCTCCTTGTTGATAGTGAGCTCGAAGATGATGAGGACAGAGGCCGCCGCCGGCGTGGTGCAGACTTGGACGATGCAGATCGGCAGATGAAGGTGCAGGCATGAGTTCGGCTCCTCCTTTTCCTCTGCTCCCCTTGTGCCCACGCCTGTATAAGCCAGCCGATCATAACAGACAGAGTGTGTCGCTGCTGCTTGATCGGAGGGGATCCATGTTATATGGATCTGGTTAAAGATTACTGCCATCAAGTTCGCCGGTGGATCTTCGATGTGCTCCCCTACCTGGTGCGCCAGCTGTTGGTGTTTTACCGGCTGCCCACCAAGGGGTGTACCCAAGGTGGTAAGTTTAGGTGAGGAGATGCCGAGATCAGGGACTCGAAGGTGCAACGAACACAAGATTTAGATAGGTTCGGGCCGCAAGGTGCGTAATACCCTACGTCCTGTATGGTGGTTTGTATTCCCTTGGGTGTTGATGTTGTGTTTTGGATGGGTCTCTGCCCTCCCTTATATATCCGGGAGGTCAGGGTTACAAAGATACTAACCAACACCAGCTAAGGAATCATACCAGAACATGTCTCGGGTAGATTCCTTCTGTATCGATCAGCTCTATCTCCTACTTAAACGGGATAAATAAGAGATAAACGAGATAAACAAGAGATAAGACGGACTTAATCTCTTAAACCTCTTTGAATTACGTTATGTACACAGTCTCGTGGCCCCGGTTCTGACACCAGTCATCTCAAAACTGCTGGTACTCTTCAACCTTTACCCATTCCTTCTTGGAAGTGGGAGGATATCAGCATGGATTTTATTGTTGGCTTACCCAACACTTCTCTAAAGCATAACTCCATTTGGGTAATCGTTGATCGATTAACCAAGACTGCCCATTTCCTTCCCGTGCATACTACATATAATTCCAAAAGGTATGCCGAAATCTATTTAGATCAAATCATTCGTCTTTATGGAGTGCCCAAGATGATCATTTCTGATCGTGGAGCACAATTCATCACTCGGTTCTGGGAGCAACTTCAATATGCTCTTGGAACTAAGTTAATCCGAAGCTCCGCATATCACCCTCAGACAGATGGACAAACTGAAAGAGTAAATCAGATTCTGGAAGATATGCTTAGAGCCTGCGTACTTCAATATAACAAGAATTGGGACAAATGCTTATCATTGGCAGATTTTTTGTACAACAACAGTTATCAGACAAGTCTCAAGGTGGTCCCGTTCGAAGCATTGTACGGTCACCGCTGCCGAACTCCTTTGAGTTGGTCACAAACCGGCGAGCGTAAAATCTTTGGACCGGACCTTGTCACTGAAGCCGAGGAAAAGGTGAAGACCATTCAAAATAATCTCAAGGCCGCCCAATCTCGACAGAAGAGCTACGCTGACATGCGAAGGAGACCGTTACAATTCCAAATTGGAGACTTCGTATATCTTCGAGTATCTCCTACTCGAGGTATTCAACGGTTCGGCGTAAAAGGAAAGCTTGCTCCTCGATACATTGGACCCTTTGAAATTCTCGAAATCTGTGAACCCGTAGCTTACCGTCTTCAACTTCCTCCTTAGTTTGCGGCCATCCATGACATCTTCCATGTATCTCAACTTAGGAAATATGTCAAAGTTCCTACCGAGATCATCGATCCTCAAGCTATCGAAATCGAATCTGATCTAACCTATACAGAACATCCAATCAGAGTGCTAGACACTAAAGAGAGAAGTACTAGAAGAGAAACCATCAAGTTGTTCAAAATTAAATGGGACCATCACACTGAAGAAGAAGCAACTTGGGAAACCGAATCCTATCTTCAGCAAAATTTTCCAGACTTCCTCCAAGCTAATCCCCAAATCTGATCGTCCAATTCCATTCTATTCCGGAATCTCGGGACGAGATTCTTTTTAGGGGGGAAGGCTGTGACATTTAGATAATTGGGGTTAAAAACACACTAGATTCTAGTATAAAGTGTGCATACTTAGTTTTGTATATGTGTGTTCAAATTTGAATACAAAAGAAAAAAGGATATTTAAGTAATTCTGAAAAAAATTAGGTCCTTTAGTGTAAAATGGGTGAGAATGGGAGGTGAAATCAAAATATATGAAGGTTGTTGTGTAAAAAGTCAAGAACTTACTATTAAACTCAAATGGAGGTGAAACTACACATAGGATGCAAGTGTGGTGTAGAAATTTAAAGGGGATTTACTTAAAGTTTAAATCTTTGCCAAGACTTGTGTTAGTTTCGAATCCTTAGCTCTTTTGTAACTGGGCCTTAAAGCAAAGTTGTAGATCTTGTTAAACTCTACACTTTTGCTTTTGGCCACATTTTCATTTGAGCTATGTGTGACAGTTCGTGTATTTGTAATGCTAGGCATATATTTTGTTAGTGTGAAATATGTATTTGTTAGTATAAAGCTTGTGTATGTTTATGTGAAGCTTTTGAAAATTTAAAGTGCAAGTAGAAAGGGTATTTTTATAATTATAGAAAAACCTAGGGTTGTTTTTGCAAAATGTAAGTGGATTTGGGTAATTTCAAAATGAGTGAAATATGTTTTTCTTACTTTATGTCTTGTAAAAATATGTATTTAATCAAAAGTTTCATCTGAAATGTGTGTGGTGAAGTGTGTAACAATTTTGGATAAAGTGGTGAAAATAAGGGTAATTATGTAATTTTATAAAAGTACAAGTCCTTTTATGCAAATGTTTGATTTACAAAAGTAACTTTCAAAATTACTTAGGGTTAAAGTGTAAAAAGTGCAAGTCATCATGACATGTCTATCCAACCATTATGACGAGTCTATCCCGTCATTATGACGTGTCATAAATGCTTGCATTTAGATCCTGAATTTTATAAAGTTTCATTCTTTAGGACAAAAGCAATTCAAATCCGACTTTTGTTCAAAAATTCACGTGTAAAAATATAAGTGTTGAGTTTTTGAACTTGGGACCTAAAGCAATGTTGTAGAGTTTGAAAAACTCTCCAACTTTCATTTTGGGCATTTCTTTATTAGAGTTTTAGATTGATAAGAAATTTATGTTTTACAAAAAGGTCCCTGTTGTTTTTCTAAATTGCGCACAAGTCCTTGGAAGAGTTCCACTTTCCCTTCTCAGCTTTCCCCTTTCCTGGTGCTCTTCCTTTTCTCCCCACCGGCGGCCAATCTTTTTCCTGGCTCCATCCTTATCCCCTACCTTCCTTCCTCTCTCTGCCCCAGGCGGCTCGGGTGCTAAGCGGCGTAGGGAGCGAGCAAGCAGTGGGTGGGCCGCGGCAGGCGCGCGGCCCAGGCGCGCGTGGGCGTCGGGGCAAGTGGA
Organism: Panicum hallii; assembly: GCF_002211085.1. Classification (NCBI taxonomy): domain Eukaryota; kingdom Viridiplantae; phylum Streptophyta; class Magnoliopsida; order Poales; family Poaceae; genus Panicum; species Panicum hallii. The sequence goes on along the minus strand of NC_038047.1, from coordinate 20,071,576 downwards.
GGCGGCGGCTCGGCGCTGCGCTAGGCGGGCTGGCGGCGGATCCAGGAAGGGGGCGACGGGCCCGGGTGAGTGCAGGCACACGGTGAGCGGTAGGTCGGCTCCCAGGCGCGGGCGTGCGGCTTGGCAGGCGCCTGGGCGAGCGCGGTGCGGAGCGCAGGAGTGGCGAGCGCGGCAGCGGCCAGGCACAGGCGGCATGCGCTCGGCCGGCTCGTGGGCGGGCGCGTGGCGCGACCCAGGCGGCGCGCTCGCGCGGGCATCGCGGGAGGCGGCGCGGCCCAGCTGGCAGTGGTGCAAGCGGGGGCGAGTGGCGCGGCTCGGGTCGAGCGCGCGGGCGAGCGAGCCCAGGACGGTGCGGGCGCGTGCGCGCAGGCGCGCGGAGCGGGAGGAGGTGCACGGCGCGGGCGGGCCCAGGGGCAGAACGCCGGCGCTGAGCTGGGCTTGGCGGCGCGCATGAACTGGCGGCACAGGAGTGGATCCAGGCGCGGAGCGGCCGGGCGAGCGGCTTGGGTGCGGGAGCATGCGGCGCTGGGGTAGGCCCGTGCGAGCTGGTGGCGCGGCGTGGAGGTGCACAGGCGTGGAAATGCATGAGAGCGAGGCCGCGGCAGGCGATGGCGCGAAGGCACGTGAACGCGGGGGAGGTGCGGCGTAGTACTGGCGGCTCGGCGTAGACCGGTAGGGAAACAACAAGACCCCCGTGTGAAGGAGCTGCGGCACATGCGACGCGACGCGGACGCTGGAGCGGAGCTCAGGACCAGCGGCAGCATGCAGACGCACGCGCGGATGTAGAGATGCTGCAGCACGACGGTTCGGGGCAAACCCGCCCAGGGGGCAGTAGAGTCGCGCGTGGAGGACGTCGGAGGCCGTTAAAGGGAAAGCAGCGGTTGAGATCAAGCGGCACTGCGGACTGCTCACGGAGGATATGGAGATGGCCCCGATACGAGCGGGCTTCGGTTCTCGGGGAGGCAGAGGGGGCAAGTGTGACGCGGCTAAAGCGAAGGCGGAGGTCCGGGCTAAATTGGACTAGCACGTCCGCAAGTGTGGAGCGGAAGCGTTCTGCCCGCGGCGGTGGTAGTCCGATTCGGATGGCGTCGCAGCTGGCGGGGAAAGGAGGCAGAGCTACACCTTGTGCGAGCGAGAGTGACGCACCGGAGCTGCAGCCAGGTACGGCGGCCCTGCAAGTGACTGCACGGGCATATCGGATGTGTTTCTGCGGTGCATGAGCATGAGCAGAGAAGGCTCAGTCCGTGAGCAGGAAGACCCTAAGATTCGCAGAGAAGATGGCATAGCGAACCAATCCGGCCCTATCGGCTTCTCCCATGAGTCCACGACATCCAGCAGCACCTTTCCCTCGTCGATCGCCGAGCAAGACCACAACACCTCAAGAAAGCTCGTGAACCCTCTCATCGAGCTCTTCTCATCGCCAATCTTGTTCGCCACGGGCAATCACTTTCCGTCTGTTCTTCTTCACAACCAAGGTTTGCCCCGATTCTCTGAATCTTCCTAATGCCGGCGATTCCTTTGCTGGAATATCATCGTTAACTTCCAGTTATCTATTTTCCCGGACCAGGGACTCAATTGCTTTAACCTGAAAAGTTCTAGGGTGTTTTCTATAAGATTTTCAAAGTTTTCTTTATTTCAAATCAATGAACTTCTACATTTCATGGATTTTCGTAAGAAGTTCATAGAAGTGTAAAATCAGTTTCGTTTGAAACCCTAAGTCAAAACCTACAAGTTTTATGTTGTAATCTTGAGTGAAAGTCTTTGATGTGTGGTTTAGGTCAAATGTTAGGGAATGAATGTTTTATTGTGCTTTATATTGTATGCTTGTGTTAGTAAGCCATAGAATATAGATCTTAAATAGAAATATGTGATGTTTCGTTAAACCTTTCATATGAGTGCTTTTATCCCTGCCATCCAAACTTTAACCTGGTCTCGATTGCCATTTCCTTAGGATCCTTTTCGTAAAAGGATCCCTGTTAGTTTGTGTATGTCTGCTGCTTAGCCAAAACATCTCAACAGCTATGCTTCAATATCAGGTTATCAACCCAGCCACTTAGTATCCATTTTCTTTGAGTCTAGGATGTTTCTGTGTAACAGCTGTCGATCGATACTTCTACCATCGGCTGGTTAGCTGATACAGTTGTTACCTTTCTAGTATTGGCTGTTGCCGATACAATTCCTTTGTTTTGTCCTATGTCGGCTGCACCTAGACGCTGTATCAGAGTTGCACGCACGACCTTAAGATTCTTTCTTTCGGCCGATCCAAGCCGATTCTAGTCGTTTTCCGAATCGGTCAAATATGACCAATCAATCCTTAGTTTTCCCCATCCTTGCCCAAACACTTCTATCAGCCGATTTATCGACTGAGAGATTGGCCGCATATCTATTGGTCACATACCCTTAACCACACTCCAATTGGCTGTACGTCACTCAATAGTTGTGCTGACTTAATCGAGTCGATACAACCACACTTAGTTACCTAGAATAACACTTAAGCACATCTCAGTTAAGACACAACTGCTTTAGGAATCACCCCTCTGCTGAAGTAATCGATGTTTTCATCGATCGTCCAGAAACTGGTGCACCTATCAATCGGCTACACAGGCCAATGTACACCACCCTAGATCCATAAACTAACACAACAGACACGCCTCTGTTAGGCACAACCTAAGCACATCAATCAGCTAAACCCCCGTTGTTTCCCATCGGTTCTGCTGTAACCCTCAACCAGTAGCCGATCCTATTTAGATGTCCTCTTGAAGCTCTATCTAAGTGTAGTTTCAAATCTTTTTGTTTGTTATGTAAGTAATATGTTAAATGAGTGTTGAATTGCAACTTTGTCATGAAGAAAAATAGCCTTGTGTGCACACTTTGAATGTGATGTTGCATTACATGTAGATGCGACTACATCGGCAACGGTACCTACGAGATCTCCCCGGAGTCTACGGAGGATGTTCCTGAAGACCAAATGAATGTCACCAAAGGAGTATCTGAAGCCCTGAACCAAAGTTCAGAAGATATTAACATTTCTAACTTCAGACCCACCAGTAAAGGCAAGCCCCGGACATATCCCACTACTTTATTTACACTACATTCTATGTCTATTTATCTATACTTATGCATTAAGTCTAGGAGTTGAGATGAAACCCTAGTTGCATGATCTCTTAGGATTCCACTGTATTGAACCCGAGTCCTTACCGCTTAGATGCTCTGCTAAATAGGACCGGTAAAAGTCGGGTGATTTCCTGTCACTCGCGCGATATAGGGGTTGCTTGTTTACAATTCTGCAATCACTATAAGGATGATGGACAGGGTCATGTGTTGTATCATGACCTGAAGGTTTACCCTGTCTGTTTTGTTAAAAGTGGATAAGGTCGCAGCGTGTGGTAGTGGTGGCTAAGCGTTTGAAAGTACTAGCCACATGCCGCGAAATATGGTAAGCGGTAAGCCTAGTACCCGAATGGCCCGGCAAATGGACGCGTCTCCACCACTCGACTTTTATTTTATGTTTACACGCACCGACGTGTGGGAGTACATTCTGCATGGCAGACAGGAATACGGGTTTTGTAGTCGCGCTACAGACGTATGTCCTGCACGAGTGATGTGCGTACGGTCCTGCAGTCGCTTGTGGTGGCCCCGATCCATAACCCGGAATATGAGGGTAACAGTTGCTTCGGAACGCCCTGTTGGTATTCCAAGCGTGTGTGTTAGGTTTACCTTGCAAGGTTAAATTCGATTCGGATCGTCCACCTCTCACGAGGATTGAGACTGCTTATCCCTTTTACCACAGAGAGTAAAAAGTGAATTGTTGAGAAAGTAATCTTGATGAATGATAATATCTACATTGCTTGTTTAGTGCAGGTGCTTACCTACAATGGCTAATCAAACTAGAATCTGAAAGCTAAAACCTACAAATAGAATATACTCTTAGATGCTTTTCAGCTAAAAATAACCCAGAACCTTACCACGCCTTCATGAGTCTAGTTATGGGCTAAAGTATACCCAATCCCGGGTAAGCCTTGCTGAGTATTAGTATACTCAGCGTTGCTAGTTTTATATTTTTCAGGTAAAACCTTTGAAGACCCTACTCTTTCCCTGTCATGGCCCTGTGCTCTTCCAGAAGGTTGGTCCGTGGAATGGGATCCGTCCCCGACCAACTTTGGTGATACCGAGTGATGTCGTGCCTGGGCTTAGCATGACATCCGTCTTAACGACGTGTTGTAATCGTCGCGTATGTTTTCCGCTGCCAAAAACCATAGCTTTAATGGTTTGTAATCTTTTCTCTAGATTTGAAACTTCATACTTCTTTTGGAAACTCTTGTAATGTAATTCCCTTCGATGTAAAATATGATGGTGACTGTATCTCTGGACTCACCTTCGTGTGAGGTGACCTTATTTGATCCTGTGTATCAGTGGTTTATCGGGACGTTACCTGACAGGCCAAGGGATTATACCGTTTGAAGCACGTTGGAGCCCTCAGGAGTGGACTCGCGTACTTGAGCCGGTATAATTCAGGTTGGTTCTGCCACAGCTGGTATCAGAGCTATAAGGTTACCCTGGAGATACATTTTACCTTAAAAAAATGCTTTCAGTATTAAAGTTTGACCAACAAAATGTTTAGCAAAGCCGCGTTGGATTCGTTAAGGATTGTACTTAGTACGTAAAGCCCTAGGGTAATGCTTATAAGGGAAATAGAGGTGGCTATAATATATATATATATATAACCCTAACTACCAGCATTACTTTTCTGTCGAAACTTAAATTCATGCACAACGCAACTTTACTTTCTGTAACGACATCTTCGATGGTGAGGTAAGGAGGTAAGGATCCTCAGCCAACTGAGGGAGCTTGGCCTTCCTATCGGTGATGCGAACCGAACGCTGTTTCTCAAGCAGTGGCTTACTTGAGATGCTGCCAATGTACCAACCTCGGTTGACTACATTGGGAGTATATGGTTCGGCGCAGGGTATGGCGATCGCAGTTCATATCCCCGCATTTTGCGGTACCCCCGTGAATACGTTGTTTCGAATAACGTATGCTAACGTTGTCTGTACGGCGGTAATTGTACAGATGCTGTTTCTGTAGTGAACAGTAATGATTGGGGACGCTTTCATGACATGCTGGCATGAAAGGTTCAATATATACATATTGTGTTTTCTGCAGGAATGCTAACCACGATTCGATAGGTTCTGAACGGTTAGGATTATCGACTAGACATTATAGGGAGAGACGTATTTATATGTTCCACCGTAACTAACCACGTAAGACCAAGATTACTTGGCAGTTATTTTTGTTTGTGAGGACGTGTAGAACGTGCATACGTCATGTTATCGTGGATTGATCTGATTGCTTTGTTTGTTACGTTGATGTACTGAAATTTGTGCTTGTATGTGAATGCTTGCCTAGACTTTGTGTTGAAGGGGCCAATGTATTTTGCTAGGCTATCTTAGAGTTAAGAAAGTCCTTTGTGAATTAAGTGGATTGGGTTATGTTTGAACCCTATCACCGATCCTAGCTTGACAGCCAAATCAAACCCTTGATCTTGTTTTGAATCTGCTTTGGTAGAAACATTGAGCTTCTCCTTTGATGATTGAACCTTGATAACTATCATCAAATCCTTCAATCCATCATCTAGTGATCTATCTATCCTCTCTTGGTGTTGTACCTTATATCGTTGGCTAATCTGGTTACAACATCTGAGAGCTGCACCTTCAATTTTTGCTCAGATGATTTTGGATAAATTAAAAAGGATTTATGATAATAATTACTTTTGAATACCATTCTCTTAGCAAAAGTCATGCATCATAACACATACCATCTTTGGTCAATGCATGGTGTTGCATCATCATCGAAAATCCGAAGACTAACTAACGGGTGTGCCTTCGATACAACTTCGGGTTATCTTAGGTTTCCTAAGATCTATCTTGTTGCTGTTGGCACTACAGGGTTGCTATTCCTCTTTTGTGGTGGTGTTTAATCACATGACCATGATGCCGTGTCGGAACCTAAGGCCTCATGTGCGCTGCAGCCATATGATTGAGCCATTAGGGGCGCACTGGTGACTAGGTAAATGTGACGTAACCCCACTGCAATCTCTTCTTATGCAACCTTACTAGTGTCCTAACTGTTGATCCTCGCTCAAGGATATAGAACTACTCAGGTGTTAGTTACGAGAGAACGGTTGTAGGGTGCGAGTCACGTGCATCATCAACCCATGAGGGTATGCATCATACTTCATGCATTTCATACGTGCATACATTGCAAGTATCATCATCCTTGCATCATGGTGTATGCATCATTCGGTCAGCATCATGGTAATTGCATTGTGTCATATGCACCATTTCGATCGTGCATGGAATCCTCCATCCTCATGTTGCATCATCATTGCAATCATACATCTCAACAATACATCACATTCATGGTTATATATCAAGCATTGCACTTTGAGTTGGAGCATTTTGTCATTACCCCTTGATTGCATCGATATAAATGAGCATGTTTTGCAATCAATATCATGTAAATCATTTAGGTAATGAACTCTGAGCAAGGAATGTTTCAAACATCACTTATCAACCTCTTGTGTTATCCTCATTTGCTATCCATGAGCTTTGTGATGAATGTCGCCGACATTTATCATCCTCATGTGGTGATCTTAGCTTTATAAGAACTTGATCACCTTTTCCTCTCTTATCTTGTCATACTTATCCATGTATAATCTATCCATGCTCTCGCTATACTCCTCTCAACATACTCCAATGGCTTCTATCATCAATCCTCAAGTTTCTCTGGTGTGATTGTTTCTTGCCACTTTTGATGTGTGATTTGCTTCCCTTCCCTTAAGAGTCTTTCGTCCGAATCTCGGGACGAGATTCTTTTTAGGGGGAAGGCTGTGACAGTTCGTGTATTTGTAATGCTAGGCATATATTTTGTTAGTGTGAAATATGTATTTGTTAGTATAAAGCTTGTGTATGTTTATGTGAAGCTTTTGAAAATTTAAAGTGCAAATAGAAAGGGTATTTTTATAATTACAGAAAAACCTAGGGTTGTTTTTGCAAAATGTAAGTGGATTAGGGTAATTTCAAAATGAGTGAAATATGTTTTCTTACTTTATGTCTTGTAAAAATATATATTTAATCAAAAGTTTCATCTGAAATGTGTGTGGTGAAGTGTGTAACAATTTTGGATAAAGTGGTGAAAATAAGGGTAATTATGTAATTTTATAAAAGTACAAGTCCTTTTATGCAAATGTTTGATTTACAAAAGTAACTTTCAAAATTACTTACGGTTAAAGTGTAAAAAGTGCAAGTCATCATGACATGTCTATCCAACCATTATGACGAGTCTATCCCGTCATTATGACGTGTCATAAATGGTTGCATTTAGATCCTGAATTTTATAAAGTTTCATTCTTTTGGACAAAAGCAATTCAAATCCGACTTTTGTTCAAAAATTCACGTGTAAATATAAGTGTTGAGTTTTTGAACTTGGGCTCTAAAGCAATGTTGTAGAGTTTGAAAAACTCTCCAACTTTCGTTTTGGGCATTTCTTTATTAGAGTTTTAGATTGATAAGAAATTTATGTTTTACAAAAAGGTCCCTGTTGTTTTTCTAAATTGCGCACAAGTCCTTGGAAGAGTTCCACTTTCCCTTCTCAGCTTTCCCCTTTCCTGGTGCTCTTCCTTTTCTCCCCACCGGCGGCCAATCTTTTTCCTGGCTCCATCCTTATCCCCTACCTTCCTTCCTCTCTCTGCCCCAGGCGGCTCGGGTGCTAAGCGGCGTAGGGAGCGAGCAAGCAGTGGGTGGGCCGCGGCAGGCGCGCGGCCCAAGCGCGCGCGGGCGTCGGGGCAAGTGGAGGCGGCGGCTCGGCGCTGCGCTAGGTGGGCTGGCGGCGGATCCAGGCAGGGGGCGACGGGCCCGGGTGAGTGCAGGCACACGGCGAGCAGCAGGCCGGCTCCCACGCGCGGGCGTGCGGCTAGGCAGCCGCCTGGGTGAGCGCGGTGCGGAGCGCAGGAGTGGCGAGCGTGGCAGCGGCCAGGCGCAGGCGGCAGGCGCTCGGACGGCTCGTGGGCGGGCGCGTGGCGCGACCCAGGCCACGCGCGGGCATCGCGGGAGGCGGCGCGGCCCAGCTGGCAGTGGCGCAAGCGGGGGCGAGCGGCACGGCTCGGGTCGAGCGCGCGGGCAAGCGGGCCCAGGACGGCGCGGGCGCGTGCACGCAGGCGCGCGGAGCGAGAGGAGGTGCACGGCGCGGGCGGGCCCAGGGGCAGAACGCCGGCGCTGAGCTGGGCTTGGCGGCGCGCATGAAATGGCGGCACAGGAGTGGATCCAGGCGCGGAGCGGCCGGGCGAGCGGCTTGGGCGCGGGAGCATGCGGCGCTGGGGCAGGCCCGTGCGAGCTGGTGGCGCGGCGTGGAGGTGCACAGGCATGGAAATGCATGAGAGCGAGGCCGCGGCAGGCGATGGCGCGAAGGCACGCGAACGCGGAGGAGGTGCGGCGTAGTACTGGCGGCTCGGCGTAGACCGGCAGGGAAACAACGAGACCCCCGTGTGAAGGAGCTGCGGCACATGCGACGCGACGCGGACGCTGGAGCGGAGCTCGGGACCGGCGGCAGCATGCAGACGCACGCGCGGATGTAGAGATGCTGCAGCACGACGGTTCGGGGCGAACCCGCCCAGGGGCAGTAGAGTCGCGCGTGGAGGACTTCGGAGGCCGTTAAAGGGAAAGCAGCGGTTGAGATCAAGCGGCACTGTGGACTGCTCACGGAGGATATGGAGATGGCCCCGGTACGAGCGGGCTTCGGTTCTCGAGGAGGCAGAGGGGGCAAGTGTGACGCGGCTAAAGCGAAGGCGGAGGTCCGGGCTAAATTGGACTAGCGCGTCCGCAAGTGTGGAGCGGAAGCGTTCTGCACGCGGCGGTGGTAGGCCGATTTGGATGGCGTCGCAGCTGGTGGGGAAAGGCGGCAGAGCTACACCTTGTGCGAGTGAGAGTGATGCACCGGAGCTGCAGCCAGGTACGGCGGCCCTGCAAGTGACTGCACGGGCATATCGGATGTGTTTCTGCGGTGCATGAGCATGAGCAGAGAAGGCTCAGTCCGTGAGCAGGAAGACCCTAAGATTCGCAGAGAAGATGGCATAGCGAACCAATCCGGCCCTATCGGCTTCTCCCATGAGTCCACGACATCCAGCAGCACCTTTCCCTCGTCGATCACCGAGCAAGACCACAACACCTCAAGAAAGCTCGTGAACCCTCTCATCGAGCTCTTCTCATCGCCAATCTTGTTCGCCACGGGCAATCACTTTCCGTCTGTTCTTCTTCACAACCAAGGTTTGCCCCGATTCTCTGAATCTTCCTAATGCCGGCGATTCCTTTGCCGGAATATCGTTGTTAACTTCCTGTTATCTGTTTTCCCGGACCAAGGACTCAATTGCTTTAACCTGAAAAGTTCTAGGGTGTTTTCTATAAGATTTTCAAAGTTTTCTTTATTTCAAATCAATGAACTTCTACATTTCATGGATTTTCGTAAGAAGTTCATAGAAGTGTAAAATCAGTTTCGTTTGAAACCCTAAGTCAAAACCTACAAGTTTTATGTTGTAATCTTGAGTGAAAGTCTTTGATGTGTGGTTTAGGTCAAATGTTAGGGAATGAATGTTTTATTGTGCTTTATATTGTATGCTTGTGTTAGTAAGCCATAGAATATAGATCTTAAATAGAAATATGTGATGTTTCGTTAAACCTTTCATATGAGTGCTTTTATCCCTGCCATCCAAACTTTAACCTGGTCTCGATTGCCATTTCCTTAGGATCCTTTTCGTAAAAGGATCCCTGTTAGTTTGTGTATGTCTGCTTCTTAGCCAAAACATCTCAACAGCTATGCTTCAGTATCAGGTTATCAACCCAGCCACTTAGTATCCGTTTTCTTTGAGTCTAGGATGTTTCTGTGTAACAGCTGTCGATCGATACTTCTACCATCGGCTGGTTAGCAGATAGAGTTGTTACCTTTCTAGTATCGGCTGCTGCCGATACAATTCCTTTGTTTTGTCCTACGTCGGCTGCACCTAGTGTCGGTGTTTAACCGGCTGCCCACCGAGGGATGTGCCCAAGGTGGTAAGTTTTGGGTGAGGAGACGCCGAGATCAGAAACTCGAAGGTGCAAGGAACACAAGACTTAGACAGGTTCGGGCCGCACGGAGCGTAACACCCTACGTCCTGTATGGTTTGTATTGTCTTTGATGTAGAATGACCTAATGATCTTCTGTTTTGAGGGGGGTCCCTGACCTCCCTTATATATCCGAGAGGTCAGAGTTACAAAGATGCTAACCAACTCCCGTCGAGGGATCACACCAGAACACATCTCGAGTAGATCCTCTCCGTGTTGGTTAGCTCTATCTCCTATTTAAACGGGATAAACAAGAGATAAACAAAATGAATAAGAGATAAGACAGGCTTAATCTCTTAAACTTCGTAACGTGCCCAGCTCGGTGGCCCCGGGTCTGACAAGCCCCCGAGCTCTTCGTAGCTGAGTACTGCAGGCTTATCGAGTACTTTCGAAGCAGTCTTCGACTTCTTCTGAAGCTTCATCGTGAAATCCTCCTTCGAGTACTTCCTTGGCTGCATCGAAGCTATGAGGTGCTCATGCCCCGAATTTTATTTCTGCTATGGTGTGCGATTAAAAAATCGCACTCCAAATGGAGTAGCCCCCGAGCCTTAGGTTGAATCGGAGAATCAGGCTGAGGGTCCCATTAATCTGTAATCCTCCTTATCCTTCAAAGAAATTTGAAAAATAAGTAGTCGATGCCACGTACCCCGCAGCCCCCGAGCCTTGAATCCAAATCCCACAAAATTGGAGATAAGGGTCCAACAATCGTGACATACAGGCTAAACAATGACACGTTAAGGGGAGACCAAAGTGATGATACAAATGATGTAATTAGACCAAAGATTTGAAAAACCCCTTTTTTCGGGCTAATTAGCCCTGAAAAAATGATTAATCGAATATTTAATCCAATCAGGTCACCAAATGACCCCTCACCTTCGGAATATTCCACAAAACGACTCTTGGACTTCAGAACAGTAACTTTTCCCCATCCCGCTAGCTACTTAACCCCGCGGCAATAGGAGGGAAAATTGTGCTTTCAATCCGCGTTCCCCCAAAAACCACCAAAACCCCAATCTGAGCCAACCGCCGCCGCCGTCCCCTCAAGGAGATCCTCCCGCTCCAACCTCCCCACCCCTCTCCCCGCAGCCCCCGAGCATCTCGTGGCTTAGCGCTTCGGAGATGGCATCCAAGAAGTCGGAGATCGAGGAAATGGAGAAGGATGCGGAGCCATTGACGACGGGGTGGACACACAGTAAGTGCTCCCTCAACAATCTGAAAAAATTGGTTTCCGAGGGGTTGCTGCAAGAGAAGAACCTTGTCAATTGGCGCCCCTCGTTCCGTGAGCCCTTCACCATGGAGAATGTTGATGAAATTGTCACATTCTTCCATTTTGCCGAACGGGGATTGGCCCTCCCCACTTGTTCCTTCTTTCGTGGCCTTCTTTACTACTACGGGCTTGAGCTCCATCACCTCAACCCAAATTCCATTTGCCATATTTCCATTTTCATTCACTTCTGCGAAGCATTTCTCGGAATCGAACCCCACTGGGATCTGTTCCGCTTCCTCTTCCGCGTCAAACCCCAGCCGACCACAAAGAAACTTGCCGTGGTGGGGGCGCCGGCATCCAACTGCGACAGCAGGCCGGCGAAAAATACCTTTCATATAAATTCCCCTCAAACCTTCCTGGATGGAAAAACCTATGGTTTTACATCGAAAACCATGCTCCCCACCTGCCGACGAAGTTGAGCAGACCGCCAGTGGTGAGGGGGGAATGGAACCTTGAACCCTCCGGCATGGAGATGATACAGGTCAGAGAACTGCTGGAGGCCATCGAGGCACAGAAGAACGAGGGAGTGACCGGCGCCTCCGTCATGTTCTCATTTTACAAGCGCCGCGTCCAACCCATCCAACAGCGCTGTTGCCTGGGCTTCGAGTACACCGGCCCCGCTGACCCTTCTCGCATGTGCACAGAGGAGGTGCCAGACGAAGTCGCACTCCAGCGAGTTCAGCGGGTGCTGCTGGACGTGAACGCCGTGCCGTACGTGCCCACCTTGTTCTCCGCGCGAAACCCGCCCCCGCCGGTAAGTATTCAACTTCTTTCACTGAAGAAATCCGCTACTGCACCGGTACTGAACTGAAGAACTTTCTGCAGGGACACTCGGAGCTGTACTACAGCTACCCGCCGCAGCCGGACCTCCCCCGAGCGTATCACCTCCTCCCTTCTGCAGCCACGGCAGCCAAGAAGGCTCACCTTGCTGCAGCTCAAGGCAGCAGCGAGTCCGCCGAACGCGTGGACTCGTAGGCGGGAGGAGAAGCCGAAGGAGAACCGCGCCCTGCTGCTGCCATGGCGGCCAAGAAGGCTCACCTTGCCGCGGCCCAAGGCGGCAGCGAGTCCGCCGAATGCGTGGACTCGCATGCGGAAGGAGGAACCGAAGGGGAACCGCACCGGGACAACTCCTCCGACCGGAGCGTGGAATTGGCCGGCGCTCTACCTCCGGTGCCAAAGGGCCAGCGGCAAGTGCGCAAACGCAAGGTGCAAGAAGATGAGTCCTCTAGGTATCGAGTTGTTGTTTTGGCGAGTTGCTAAGTATCAATGGGGCTGAAATACTGACAGCGTCCCCTTGCAGTCTCCCTGCTCTGCCACCCGGGAATGAACCCGAAGGGGTGGAGACAAGCCCCTCCGCCACCGCGGCGGTGACAATTGCCGTGGCGGGGACCCCTCCATCGGCCGACCAGGCCTCGCCATCAGCAACGGGTATTCCTCGACGGGCCTGGCGGGTGTGACAGTTCTCGTGTTTGTAAACTAGGCATATAATTTATTAGAGTGAAATATGTATTGTTTATATAAAGCTTATGTGAGTTTATGTGAAGCTTTTGAAAATTTAAAAGTACAAGTTAAAAGGGTATTTTTGTAATTACAGAAAAACCTAGGGTTGTTTTTGCAAAATATGTTTGGATGGGAAGTAATTTCGAAATAAGTGAAAGGTGGTTTTGTAAATATGTTTTTTCTTATTTTATGTCTTGTAAAAATAAATATTATTTATCCAAAAGTTCCGTTTGAAATGTGTATGTTGAAGTGTGTAAAAATTTTGGGTAAAATGGTAAAAACAAGGGTGTTTATGTAATTTTATAAAAGTATAAGTCCTTTTATGCAAGTTTCTGATTTACAAAAGTAACTTTCAAAATTACTTAGGACTAAAGTGTAAAAAGTGCAAGTCATCATGACATGTCTATCCAATCATTATGACGATTCTATCCCGTCATTATGACATGTCATAAATGCTTGCATTTAAGTCCTGAATTTTATAAAATTACACTTTAAGGACAAAGGCAACTCAAATCCAACTTTTATTCAAAACTTCACGCGTAAAAATATAAATTTGGAGTTTTTGAACTTGAGCCCTAAAAGCAATGTTGTAGAGTTTGAAAAACTCTCCAACTTTCATTTTGGGCATTTCGTCATTTGGGTTTTAAATTAACGGGAAATTTTGATTTACAGTCAGACCCTTGCAGTTTTCTATATTTACGCAAAGGTCCTTGGGGAAATCTGTTCATCCTTCTCCTCTTTTCCTTTTCTCTACTGGCGTCTCTATCTTATCCCTTCTGACCGGTAGCAGCTCTATCAAAACTTCACTTTTCCTCTTCCTCTCGCTGCTGTTTTTTCTCCCGAGCAAGCAGAGCAGGCGCGCACTGGGCGAGCAGCCCAGGCCAGGCAGAGGCGCACGGGCGTGTGGTCCCACGCGGGCACGGAGGCAGCATGTGGCTTGGGCGCTGCGCGCGGGCCGCGGCAGGCGGAGGCGAGCGGCCGGCGCTGGGCCAGGCGCGCGCGCAGGCGGCGGTCCCGAGCGGGGCCCGAGCGGCGCGGCTCCCAGGCGCAGGCGTGCGGCGTGCGGAAGCCGGTGCGGCAGCGCGCGGGAGCAGCGGGCGGCTCGGCCGGTGGGCCGCGGCAGCGGGCCCAGGCACGCGCGCGCGCGAGCGTCGCGCAGGCGGGGCGGCAGCAGGCGCTGGCGGCTGGGCGGAGCGCGTGGCGCGCGGCTGCGTGGGCGAGCCGGTGCAGGGCGCTTGGACGGCGCGGAGCAGAGCAGCTCGGCGGGCGGATGCAGGTGGCGCGAAGCAGGCGCCGGGCGGATGCGGGTGCCGGCGGCTTGGGCAGACGGTGGCCAGACAGAAGCGCGGGCGCACGCGGGTGGTTGTGGTCGAGCAGAGGCAGGCCAGGCGGGGCGCGTGCGGCTCGGCCAGATGCAGGCGGTGAAGTGCTGGCGGGCACTGGCCGTGAGAGCGCGCGCGGCTGCGGTTCGGGCGGGTGAGCGACGGCACCACGGTGGCCGGCTGCGGCTCGCGAACGAAAGCGCACTGGCGGCGTACAGGGCGGAGCGCGGAGGTAGAGCAATAGCACTGGGCCAGTATAAGCGTGCGATTGCGGCTCGGAGTGAGCGCGCGCGACGCGGGCATAGGCATGTGCGGGCACTGGCGTCAAGCGAGCACGAGAGCGAGAGCGACATGGTTTAGGCGATGCAGGAGCTCGTGTGCTGGAGAGCCGGCGCAGGTGCTGGAGCGGCAGGAATGTGAGCGGCACCGAGCGAGTGGCGCGAGTGTGCGCGCGGTGGCGTACGGGCGTTGGCGGTGTGGGCAGCTGTTGAACGGCCGGAGCAGAGCAGACCTATGGACATGAGCAGGTGATGTTGGAGTACGACGTGCCGAGCAACGACACGCGCCGGAGGAGTTGTGGTGAAGTGTTTCTGCGCGAGATGTAGGAACACGGTGACATCGGCCCTAACTACGCCCCAATGATCTCTAATGGTGCAAGAGTGGTCGTGTCGAGGACACGAGCTCGCTCGCTCAGTAGATACACGAGGAGCGGCAAGCCGAAAGGAAAGGCGGCAAAGCGGAGGTGGCGACCGGATGCAACGAGCTCGGAGGAGCCACGCACGACGAGTTCCTTTCATCCGTGCGGAAGTCGAGGCAGAGAGGGCGAGCGTGGCGCGGCGAGGCGAAAGCGAAGGTCCGGACGGATTTGGACTAGCACGTCCTCGGATACGAGCGAGAGTGCTCTACCGGTGACCGGCTCGACTCGATTCAGCAAGCGCGTGCGTGTACAAGGCAACAGGCCATCTTCCACCCACGACAACCCTTCCCGGCGAACTTCTTCGTTATCCACGGGATCTCGTCATCGTCGAGCTTTTCTCTTCACCGATCCTGTTCGCCACGGGAATTCACTTTTCATCCGTTCTTCTCCACAACCAAGGTTTGCCCTAATCCACTGAATCTTCTTAATGCCGGCGATTCCTTTGCCGGAATGTCGTCGTTAACTTCCTATTATCTGTTTTCCCGACCAGGGACTTAATTACTACGTTTTAGGAAAAATTCTAGGGTGTTCTTTGTAAAATTTCCAAAGCTTTCTGTATTTCAAATCGATGAACTTCTACATTTCATAGATTTTCGTAGGAAGTTCATAAAAATATAAAATCAGCTTTGTTTGAAATCCTAAGTCAAATCCTACAAGTTTTAAGTTGTACTTGTTAGTTGAAAATCTTTGATGTGTGGTTTAGGTCAAATATTAGGGAATGAATGTTCTATTGTGCTTTATATTGTATGCATGTGCTATAGCTGAGAAATAATTATAAGATATATGTTTTAAATAGAGATGTGTGATGTTTAGTTAATCCTGTTATACGAATGCTCATATCCCTACCATCAAGGCGTTGTCCTCGCCTTGATTGCTGCTTCTTTAAGTTCCTTGTCGTATAAGGATCCTCGTTAGTTCTTGTGTATCTGTTGCTTAGCCAAAACATCTCTGCAGCTCTGCTTCAGCGTTGGCTATCAGTTCAGCTGCTAAGCATCCGCTTTCCTTGAGTCTAGGATGTTTCTGTGTAACAGCTGTCAGTCGATACTTCCATCATCGACCGATTAGCTGATATGGTTGTTACCTTTCTAGTATCGGCTACTGCCGATACGATTCTTTTGTTCTGTTCTATATCGACTGCACAGAGTCGATGTATCGAAGAGACACCCACGATCTTAAGGTTCTTGTTATCGGCCGATCCAAGCCGATTCTAGTCGTTTTCCGTATCGGTCAAACACGGCCGATCGATCTTTAGTTTTCCCACCTTTATCTATACACTTCTATCAGTCGATTTATCAACTGAGAAATTGGCTACATATCTATCGATTCTATACCCTTAACCATACCCCATCGGCTATATGTCACTCAATAGTTGTGCTGACGTAATCGAGTCGATGCAACCACACCTAATTACCTAGGTTAATAACTTGGCACATCTCGGCTAAACCCTTGTTGTTCCAATCGGCTCTGTTGTAATCTCCAACGAGTAGCCGATTCTAATCAGTTGTCCACCAAAAGCTCTATCCAAGTTTAGTTGCAAATCTTTGATTGTTATGTGAGTAATATGTTAAAGGAGTGTTGGATTGCAACTTTGTTGTGAGGTGAAATAGCTTCAAGTGCACGCTTTGAATGTGGTGTTGCATTACATATAGATGCGACTACATCGGCAACGGTACCTACGAGATCTCCCCGAAGTCTACGGAGGATGTTCCTGAAGACCAAATGAATATCACCAAAGGAGTATCTGAAGCCCCGAACCAAAGTTCGGAAGATATTAACATTTCTGACTTCAGACCCACCAATAAAGGCAAGCCCCGGACATATCCCACTACTTTATTTACACTGCAATCTATATTTATTTATCTATTCTTATGCATTAAGTCTAGGAGTTGAGATGAAACCCTAGTTGCATGATCTCTTAGGAATCCAATGTATTGAACCCGAGTCCTTATCGTTTAGACGCTCTGCTAAATAGGACCGGTAGAAGTCGAGTGATTTCCTGTCACTCGCGCGATATAGGAGTTGCATGTTTACATTTCTGCAACTACTATAAGGATGATGGACAGGGTCATGTGCTGTGTCATGACCTGGAAGTTTACCCTGTCTGTTTCGTTAAAAGTTGATAAGGTCGATCTATGTGGTAGTGGTGGCTAAGTTTTTGAAAGTACTAGCCACATGCCGCGAAATATGGTAAGCGGTAAGCCTAGTAACCAATCGGCCCGGCAAGTGGACATACCTCCCACCACTCGATTAATTTGGTTCTTTTCACGCACCGACGTGCGGGAGTACGTTCTGCAAAGGCAGACAGGAATACGGTTTTTGTAGTCGCGCTACAGACGTATGTCCTGTACACATTGGGTGTGCGTACGGTCCTGCAGTCGCTTGTGGTGGACCTGATCCACGACCCGGAATGAAAGGCAAACGGTTGCTTCGGAACGATCGTTGGATCTTCCAAGCGTGTGTGTTAGGTTTACCTTGCAAGGTTAAATTCGATTCGAATCGTCCGCCTCTCACGAAGATTGAGATTGCTTATCCCTTTTACCACATTGAGTAAAAAGTGGAACTAATGATGGATAATCTTGATGGATGATAATCACTACCTTGCTTGCTTAGTGTAGGTGCTAATCTAGAATAAATACTCAACTAGAAGATGAAAGCTAAAACTTGAAAATAGTTCATACTCTTTGTTACTTTTCAGCTGAAAATAAACCCAGAGCCTTTACAATGCCTTCATGAGTCTAGCTATGGGCTAAAGTATACCCAATCCCGGGTAAGCCTTGCTGAGTATTAGTATACTCAGTCTTGCTAGTTTTATATTTTTCAGGTAAAGCCTTTGAAGATCCTACTCTTCCCTGTCTTGGCCCTATGCTCTTCCAGATGATTGGTCCGTGGAATGGGATTCGTCCCCGGCCAGCACTGGTGATATCGAGTGATGTCGTGCCCGGGCTTAGCATGGCATCCGCCTGGACGACGTGTTAGGAATCGTCGCGTATGTTTTCCGCTGCTAAGAACCTTAACTTTAAAAGTTTGTAATGTTCTCTCTAGATTTGAAACTTCATACTTCTTTTGGAAACTCTTGTCATGTAATCCTCTGTGATGTAAAATATGATGGTGATTGTATCTCTGGACTCACCTTCGTGTGAGGTAACCTTATTTGATCCTGTGTATCGGTGGTTTATCGGGACGTTACCCGACAGGCCAAGGGATTATACCGTTTGAAGCACGTTGGAGCCCTCAGGATTGGACTCGCGTACTTGAGCCGGTATAATTCAGGTTGGTTCTGCCACAGCTGGTATCAGAGCTATAAGGTTACTCTGGAGATACATTTACCTTAAAAATGCTTTCAGTATAAAAGTTTGACCAACAAAGTATTTGGCAAAACTACGTTGGATTCGTTAAGGATTATGCTTAGTACGTAAAGCCCTAGGGTGATGTTTATAAAGGTAATTACAGGTGGCTATATATATATATAACCCTAATTACCAGCATTACTTTCTGTCAAAACTTAAATTTATGCATAACCCAACCTTACTTTCTTTAACGACATCTTCGATGGTTAGGTAAGGAGGTAAGGATCCTCAGCCAACTGAGGGAGCTTGGCCTTCCCGTCGGTGATGCGAACCGAACGCTGTTTCTCAAGCAGTGGCCTACTTGAGATGCTGCCAATGTACCAACCTCGGTTGACTACATTGGGAGTATATGGTTCGGCGCAGGGTATGGCGATCGCAGTTCATACCCCCGCATTTTGCGGTACCCCCGTGAATACGTTGTTTTGACGACGTATGTTAACGTTGTCTGTACGGCGGTAATTGTACAGATGCTGTTTCTATAGTGAACAGTAATGTTTGGGAACGCTTTCATGACATGCTGGCATGAAAGGTTCAATATATATATATATATATATTGTGATTTTCTGCAGGTATGCTAACCTCGTTGCGTAAGCTTGAACGTAAGAACGACTAGTATATATATATAGGGAGAGACGTATTTATATGATGCCACCGTACTTAACCACGTAAGACCAAGATTACTTGGCAGTTATTTTTGTTTGTGAGGACGTGTAGAACGTGCATACATTATGATATCTTAGATTGACCTGATTGCTTTGTTTGATACGTTGATGTACTGAAATATGTTGCTTGTATTTGAATGCCTGTTTAGACTTTGTGTTGTGGGAGCCAATGTAATCTGATAGGCTATCCTAGAGTTGGGAAAGTCTTTAGTGAATCAAATCAGTTGGGTCATGTTTGGACATTATTGTCGATCTTAGCTTGACCGCTAAATCAAATCCTTGATCTTGTTTTAAATCTGTTTCGATAGAACCATTGAGTTCCTTCCTTTGATGGTTACATTTTGATAATCATCAGCAAACCCTTCAATTCATCATTCAGTGATTTATCCATCTTTTCATGATGTTGTACCTTATATTGTTGGCTATCCTGGTTACAACATCTGAAAGTTGTACCTTCGATTTTTGCTCAGATGATTTTGGATAAATTAAAAAGATGTATGACAATAATTACTTTTTGCATACAATTCTCCCGGCAAAAAAGTCATGCATCATAACATATACCATTTTGGTCAATGCATGGTGTTGCATCATCATCGAAAGCCCGTAGACTAACTAACGAGTGTGCCTCCTGTACAGCTTTAGGTTGTCTTCGGCTTCTTAAGACCTATCTTGTTGCTGTTGGCACTACAGGGTTGCTATTCCTTTTTTGTGGTGGTGTTTAATCACATGACCATGATGCCGTGTCGGAACCTAAGGCCTCATGTGCACTGCAGTTACATGATTGAGCCATTAGGAGCGCACTGGTGACTAGGTACATGTGACGTAACCCCACTGCAAACTCTTCTTATGCAACCTTACTAGTGTCCTAACTTCTAATCTTTGTCTAAGGATATAGGACTACCCAGGTGTTAGTTCCGAGAGAACGGTTGTAGGATGCGAGTCATATGCATCATCAACTCATGAAGGTATGCATCATACTTGATGCATTTCATACGTGCATACATTGCAAGTATCATCATCCTTGCATCATGGTGTATGCATCATTTGGTCAACATCATGGTAATTGCATTGTGTCATATGCATCATCTCGGTCGTGCATGGGATCCCTCATCCTCATGTTGCACCATCAATGTAATCATACATCTCAACAATGCATCACATTCATGGTTATATATCGAGCATTGTACTTTGAGTAGAGCATTTCGTCATTATCCCTTGATTGCATCAGTATAAATAGGTATATTTTGCAATCAATATTATCAAAGTCATTCAGATAATAAACTCTGAGCAAAAATATTTAAACATCACTTATCCACCTCTTGCGTTATCCTCATTTGTTATCCATGAGCTTTGTGATGAGTGTTAGTGTCGCCAACACTTATCGTTCTCATGTGATGATCTTAGCTCTACGAGAATTTGATCACCTTTCTTTCTCTTATCTCGTCAACTCATACATGTACCATCTATCCATGCTCTCGCTACACTCATCTTGTCATACTCCAATGGCTTTTACCATCAACATCAACCTTCTCTGGTGTAATTACTCTTTGTCACTTCTGATGGGTGATTTGCTTCTCTTCCCTTCAAAGTCTTTCGTCCGAATCTCGGGACGAGATTCTTTTTAGGGGGGAGGGCTGTGACAGTTCTCGTGTTTGTAAACTAGGCATATAATTTATTAGAGTGAAATATGTATTGTTTATATAAAGCTTATGTGAGTTTATGTGAAGCTTTTGAAAATTTAAAAGTACAAGTTAAAAGGGTATTTTTGTAATTACAGAAAAACCTAGGGTTGTTTTTGCAAAATATGTTTGGATGGGAAGTAATTTCGAAATAAGTGAAAGGTGGTTTTGTAAATATGTTTTTTCTTATTTTATGTCTTGTAAAAATAAATATTATTTATCCAAAAGTTCCGTTTGAAATGTGTATGTTGAAGTGTGTAAAAATTTTGGGTAAAATGGTAAAAACAAGGGTGTTTATGTAATTTTATAAAAGTATAAGTCCTTTTATGCAAGTTTCTGATTTACAAAAGTAACTTTCAAAATTACTTAGGACTAAAGTGTAAAAAGTGCAAGTCATCATGACATGTCTATCCAATCATTATGACGATTCTATCCCGTCATTATGACATGTCATAAATGCTTGCATTTAAGTCCTGAATTTTATAAAATTACACTTTAAGGACAAAGGCAACTCAAATCCAACTTTTATTCAAAACTTCACGCGTAAAAATATAAATTTGGAGTTTTTGAACTTGAGCCCTAAAAGCAATGTTGTAGAGTTTGAAAAACTCTCCAACTTTCATTTTGGGCATTTCGTCATTTGGGTTTTAAATTAACGGGAAATTTTGATTTACAGTCAGACCCTTGCAGTTTTCTATATTTACGCAAAGGTCCTTGGGGAAATCTGTTCATCCTTCTCCTCTTTTCCTTTTCTCTACTGGCGTCTCTATCTTATCCCTTCTGACCGGTAGCAGCTCTATCAAAACTTCACTTTTCCTCTTCCTCTCGCTGCTGTTTTTTCTCCCGAGCAAGCAGAGCAGGCGCGCACTGGGCGAGCAGCCCAGGCCAGGCAGAGGTGCACGGGCGTGTGGTCCCACGCGGGCACGGAGGCAGCATGTGGCTTGGGCGCTGCGCGCGGGCCGCGGCAGGCGGAGGCGAGCGGCCGGCGCTGGGCCAGGCGCGCGCGCAGGCGGCGGTCCCGAGCGGGGCCCGAGCGGCGCGGCTCCCAGGCGCAGGCGTGCGGCGTGCGGAAGCCGGTGCGGCAGCGCGCGGGAGCAGCGGGCGGCTCGGCCGGTGGGCCGCGGCAGCGGGCCCAGGCACGCGCGCGCGCGAGCGTCGCGCAGGCGGGGCGGCAGCAGGCGCTGGCGGCTGGGCGGAGCGCGTGGCGCGCGGCTGCGTGGGCGAGCCGGTGCAGGGCGCTTGGACGGCGCGGAGCAGAGCAGCTCGGCGGGTGGATGCAGGTGGCGCGAAGCAGGCGCCGGGCGGATGCGGGTGCCGGCGGCTTGGGCAGACGGTGGCCAGACAGAAGCGCGGGCGCACGCGGGTGGTTGTGGTCGAGCAGAGGCAGGCCAGGCGGGGCGCGTGCGGCTCGGCCAGATGCAGGCGGTGAAGTGCTGGCGGGCACTGGCCGTGAGAGCGCGCGCGGCTGCGGTTCGGGCGGGTGAGCGACGGCACCACGGTGGCCGGCTGCGGCTCGCGAACGAAAGCGCACTGGCGGCGTACAGGGCGGAGCGCGGAGGTAGAGCAATAGCACTGGGCCAGTATAAGCGTGCGATTGCGGCTCGGAGTGAGCGCGCGCGACGCGGGCATAGGCATGTGCGGGCACTGGCGTCAAGCGAGCACGAGAGCGAGAGCGACATGGTTTAGGCGATGCAGGAGCTCGTGTGCTGGAGAGCCGGCGCAGGTGCTGGAGCGGCAGGAATGTGAGCGGCACCGAGCGAGTGGCGCGAGTGTGCGCGCGGTGGCGTACGGGCGTTGGCGGTGTGGGCAGCTGTTGAACGGCCGGAGCAGAGCAGACCTATGGACATGAGCAGGTGATGTTGGAGTACGACGTGCCGAGCAACGACACGCGCCGGAGGAGTTGTGGTGAAGTGTTTCTGCGCGAGATGTAGGAACACGGTGACATCGGCCCTAACTACGCCCCAATGATCTCTGATGGTGCAAGAGTGGTCGTGTCGAGGACACGAGCTCGCTCGCTCAGTAGATACACGAGGAGCGGCAAGCCGAAAGGAAAGGCGGCAAAGCGGAGGTGGCGACCGGATGCAACGAGCTCGGAGGAGCCACGCACGACGAGTTCCTTTCATCCGTGCGGAAGTCGAGGCAGAGAGGGCGAGCGTGGCGCGGCGAGGCGAAAGCGAAGGTCCGGACGGATTTGGACTAGCACGTCCTCGGATACGAGCGAGAGTGCTCTACCGGTGACCGGCTCGACTCGATTCAGCAAGCGCGTGCGTGTACAAGGCAACAGGCCATCTTCCACCCACGACAACCCTTCCCGGCGAACTTCTTCGTTATCCACGGGATCTCGTCATCGTCGAGCTTTTCTCTTCACCGATCCTGTTCGCCACGGGAATTCACTTTTCATCCGTTCTTCTCCACAACCAAGGTTTGCCCTAATCCACTGAATCTTCTTAATGCCGGCGATTCCTTTGCCGGAATGTCGTCGTTAACTTCCTATTATCTGTTTTCCCGACCAGGGACTTAATTACTACGTTTTAGGAAAAATTCTAGGGTGTTCTTTGTAAAATTTCCAAAGCTTTCTGTATTTCAAATCGATGAACTTCTACATTTCATAGATTTTCGTAGGAAGTTCATAAAAATATAAAATCAGCTTTGTTTGAAATCCTAAGTCAAATCCTACAAGTTTTAAGTTGTACTTGTTAGTTGAAAATCTTTGATGTGTGGTTTAGGTCAAATATTAGGGAATGAATGTTCTATTGTGCTTTATATTGTATGCATGTGCTATAGCTGAGAAATAATTATAAGATATATGTTTTAAATAGAGATGTGTGATGTTTAGTTAATCCTGTTATACGAATGCTCATATCCCTACCATCAAGGCGTTGTCCTCGCCTTGATTGCTGCTTCTTTAAGTTCCTTGTCGTATAAGGATCCTCGTTAGTTCTTGTGTATCTGTTGCTTAGCCAAAACATCTCTGCAGCTCTGCTTCAGCGTTGGCTATCAGTTCAGCTGCTAAGCATCCGCTTTCCTTGAGTCTAGGATGTTTCTGTGTAACAGCTGTCAGTCGATACTTCCATCATCGACCGATTAGCTGATATGGTTGTTACCTTTCTAGTATCGGCTACTGCCGATACGATTCTTTTGTTCTGTTCTATATCGACTGCACAGAGTCGATGTATCGAAGAGACACCCACGATCTTAAGGTTCTTGTTATCGGCCGATCCAAGCCGATTCTAGTCGTTTTCCGTATCGGTCAAACACGGCCGATCGATCTTTAGTTTTCCCACCTTTATCTATACACTTCTATCAGTCGATTTATCAACTGAGAAATCGGCTACATATCTATCGGTTCTATACCCTTAACCATACCCCATCGGCTATATGTCACTCAATAGTTGTGCTGACGTAATCGAGTCGATGCAACCACACCTAATTACCTAGGTTAATAACTTGGCACATCTCGGCTAAACCCTTGTTGTTCCAATCGGCTCTGTTGTAATCTCCAACGAGTAGCCGATTCTAATCAGTTGTCCACCAAAAGCTCTATCCAAGTTTAGTTGCAAATCTTTGATTGTTATGTGAGTAATATGTTAAAGGAGTGTTGGATTGCAACTTTGTTGTGAGGTGAAATAGCTTCAAGTGCACGCTTTGAATGTGGTGTTGCATTACATATAGATGCGACTACATCGGCAACGGTACCTACGAGATCTCCCCGAAGTCTACGGAGGATGTTCCTGAAGACCAAATGAATATCACCAAAGGAGTATCTGAAGCCCCGAACCAAAGTTCGGAAGATATTAACATTTCTGACTTCAGACCCACCAATAAAGGCAAGCCCCGGACATATCCCACTACTTTATTTACACTGCAATCTATATTTATTTATCTATTCTTATGCATTAAGTCTAGGAGTTGAGATGAAACCCTAGTTGCATGATCTCTTAGGAATCCAATGTATTGAACCCGAGTCCTTATCGTTTAGACGCTCTGCTAAATAGGACCGGTAGAAGTCGAGTGATTTCCTGTCACTCGCGCGATATAGGAGTTGCATGTTTACATTTCTGCAACTACTATAAGGATGATGGACAGGGTCATGTGCTGTGTCATGACCTGGAAGTTTACCCTGTCTGTTTCGTTAAAAGTTGATAAGGTCGATCTATGTGGTAGTGGTGGCTAAGTTTTTGAAAGTACTAGCCACATGCCGCGAAATATGGTAAGCGGTAAGCCTAGTAACCAATCGGCCCG
The DNA here is from genome assembly GCF_002211085.1 of Panicum hallii. Classification (NCBI taxonomy): domain Eukaryota; kingdom Viridiplantae; phylum Streptophyta; class Magnoliopsida; order Poales; family Poaceae; genus Panicum; species Panicum hallii. The sequence goes on along the minus strand of NC_038047.1, from coordinate 20,046,709 downwards.
GCAAGTGGACATACCTCCCACCACTCGATTAATTTGGTTCTTTTCACGCACCGACGTGCGGGAGTACGTTCTGCAAAGGCAGACAGGAATACGGTTTTTGTAGTCGCGCTACAGACGTATGTCCTGTACACATTGGGTGTGCGTACGGTCCTGCAGTCGCTTGTGGTGGACCTGATCCACGACCCGGAATGAAAGGCAAACGGTTGCTTCGGAACGATCGTTGGATCTTCCAAGCGTGTGTGTTAGGTTTACCTTGCAAGGTTAAATTCGATTCGAATCGTCCGCCTCTCACGAAGATTGAGATTGCTTATCCCTTTTACCACATTGAGTAAAAAGTGGAACTAATGATGGATAATCTTGATGGATGATAATCACTACCTTGCTTGCTTAGTGTAGGTGCTAATCTAGAATAAATACTCAACTAGAAGATGAAAGCTAAAACTTGAAAATAGTTCATACTCTTTGTTACTTTTCAGCTGAAAATAAACCCAGAGCCTTTACAATGCCTTCATGAGTCTAGCTATGGGCTAAAGTATACCCAATCCCGGGTAAGCCTTGCTGAGTATTAGTATACTCAGTCTTGCTAGTTTTATATTTTTCAGGTAAAGCCTTTGAAGATCCTACTCTTCCCTGTCTTGGCCCTATGCTCTTCCAGATGATTGGTCCGTGGAATGGGATTCGTCCCCGGCCAGCACTGGTGATATCGAGTGATGTCGTGCCCGGGCTTAGCATGGCATCCGCCTGGACGACGTGTTAGGAATCGTCGCGTATGTTTTCCGCTGCTAAGAACCTTAACTTTAAAAGTTTGTAATGTTCTCTCTAGATTTGAAACTTCATACTTCTTTTGGAAACTCTTGTCATGTAATCCTCTGTGATGTAAAATATGATGGTGATTGTATCTCTGGACTCACCTTCGTGTGAGGTAACCTTATTTGATCCTGTGTATCGGTGGTTTATCGGGACGTTACCCGACAGGCCAAGGGATTATACCGTTTGAAGCACGTTGGAGCCCTCAGGATTGGACTCGCGTACTTGAGCCGGTATAATTCAGGTTGGTTCTGCCACAGCGGGTGAAGAAGGCCGCCAAGAAGAAGTCGACACTGTAAGTTTTCCTTCAATCGCTTGAAGATCTTGCTCGTGCCCACTTGGATAACAATGTTGTCGATATCACCAGGGCTGCAAGCGCAGTGCGGCTCCAGCTGGAAGCAGGCACGGCTGCGGTGCCTGCCTCGGCTGCTGCAGCCCCCGAGCCCTCGGCGCCTGGGGGGCCAGGACCCGCAGAGGTGGCCCCTGAAGCAGATGCAGCGCTCCCCGACTTGTCGCCTCCCGAGCCCCGACAAGAGGGAGCCGGACCCGGTGGCGAGGAACAAGTCGTGGCCTCTGGTGCCGCTCCTACCGATGGCACAGGTACGCACTTACCCGCCCGCGACTGGCTGCCGGGGTCTGGGCATAATGTGTTGACCACTTCGTATGCTTGCAGGTGTCCAGCCGCCGCCATCCGGGGATGCCGCCGGGCCCTCAGGGAGTCCCCGTGAGGTGTAGAGGGCCGGGCCAGGGCACCAGAACGTCATCACCACCGACCTGGTGGATGACCTCCTGCTGTCGGCAGAGAACCTGAAGACTTTCAAGAGCACCTTCAAGGAGCTATACGACTTCTCCATGGTAATACTCAGGGTAATGTTCCAGATGTGCTCATTGGTGAGTTGATTGTGACTCAATCTCCGCCTTTTGTGCAGCATGTAATCACCAAGTCCCAGAAGAAGTCGGAGAAACTCCGCGCGGTTGTGAGTGACGCGCGAGAGTTAGCGGCCCTGAACAAGCGCATCTCCGAGGAGAAGACGAAGAATTGCTATCTGCAGCGAGAGCTTGATATACTGAAGCAAGAAAGGACTCGAGAGACCTGGCTGCTCAAGAATGACCTGAAAAACATGGAGAAGGCCAACTCCGAGCTCCAACAACAGCTCAAGGAGCAACAAGCAGAGTACCAGGAGCAGCTCAAGGCAGAGAAGAAGGCGCACCAAGGTAGGCCCGCCCTTCCCTCGAGTACTTTTCCTCAGTAACTCCCTTTAGATGCTGAAGTGCCCTTACCATAGAGCTTAGGAAAATAACGAAATACAAAGAGGAGCTGCTTACTGACGTGAAGAATATGCTGTATCGACGTACAGATGATGTCGAAAGGCTGCAGAAGGTGATCGGCGACACTGAACGTCAGTTCGTCGACTGCCTTCAGCAAGTCAAAGCGCTGGGCGAGAAGAACGAGCAGCAGCACCAGGAGCTGGAGGACCTCCGGGGAGCCGCCCAGGAGCTGGTGGACATGGTGGATCCGCCGGAAGAAGGCGAAGCAGGCCCGCGGCCCCTGCTGGAGCGACTCCGCGAGGCCCCGAAGAAAATGCTGAAGTTCCTATCCGAAGCTTCAGTTGCGTGCGTGAGTAATGCCCTCGCCTATGTAAAGTCCTTTGTGCCAAATGCGCAGCTGAGCATCTTTGCGCAAGGGATGGCGGCGGACTGCACAGACGAGCGATTCGAAGAGTACTTGCAAGAGGCCCAACCTGTAGCGGAGCAAATTGTACACAATGTACTGCAGGATTAGGGTGTATGAAACAATTAATCATTCTCTTATGTAAATGCTTTACTCGACATCTCTACTTGTTTGCGTGTCTTAGCTGAATTGGGATCCAAGCTTACGAGACTCAAGTAGTAGACGCCTCCCTGGGTGCAACGACCCGAAGGGCAGCTAGTACTCGTCTAACAAAATAGCCACAACTCGATCGAGCGGGTCTAAACTTGTTAGGAAAGAACGCGAGCATCGTCGCGGGGTTGCCGTGCGTAGGGCTTAAAAATAAGACTGTCCCGAGTGCGGCGGCCGGGGTGTAGTCGAAGATCGCTCCTGCTGTGAGCGTGCTCCGTAAGCTGGAGAAGACCCGGACGGACGAATCAAGCTTGCAAGGAGCGAGTGCGGGCAGCGCCGCAAGCTTGCCATTCCTTTTGGCAAAAACAAGACTGTTCTGAGTGCAGCCACTCAGGATGTAGTCGATGTGGCTCTTTATGCGAGCCTTTCCAACGTACTAGGTGTAAGCCAGTCGAGCGGATCGACTGTGTTGGAGAAAGTGCGACTGCTGTCGCATGCGACCATCGAAGGTCGCGGTGGAACTCGATATGCCGAGGAGTTAGCCGGAGCCGAGGGCTCTGTCGGAAACGAAAGTCGAAAGGGGATGACCGTGGCCATAGCCCCCGCGTCATGCGCGACAAGAAGTCGATATATATATGTTTGCACGTGACACTGGCCATCGTGGAAGTAAGAAGGCATGTACAACCCGAGTCGTGTGGCTCATGGCCTCCAAAGTGATTCAGGAAAAGGAGATCTTCTGAGCCCCCGGGGAATTAGCGATCACCGGGCCTCGACTTAAGGGTAGAACTTGCGCAGGTTCTGAACGTTCCAGGAGTTCGGGACTTCGCGACCCTCGGGGAATTGTAGTCGATAAGACCCTAGCCTTGTGACCTGCTTGACGATGAATGGGCCCTCCCACCTTGAATTGAGCTTGTGGAGGCCGGACTCGTCCTGAGTACGGCGCAAGACCAAATCACCGACGCTGAATGACCGCTCCCTGATGTTGCGATCATGGTATCGCCGGATCCCCTGCAGGTACCGGGCTGACTGAACAAGGGCGGTACAGCGAGCTTCTTCCACAAAATCGAGTTCTAGCTGCCGCGCCTCGTCCGCCTCGCCTTCACTATACATTTCGACCCTTGGAGATTTCCACATGATATCGGCTGGTAGAATAGCTTCGGATCCATACATGAGGAAAAAGGGTGTTTGTCCTGTGGCTTTGGACGGCTGAGTCTGAAGCCCCCAGACGACATGTGGCAACTCATGCACCCATTTGCCTCCCTTCTTGCTGTTTTCATCATAAAGTCTCTTCTTGAGGCCGTCAATGATCAAGCCGTTCGCCCTTTCGACTTGTCCATTAGCCCTGGGGTGTGCAACCGAGACATATTTAACTTCAATGCAAGCGTTCTCGCAGAACTCCCAGAACTGGTTCGCTGTGAAGTTTGACCCCAAGTCCGTGATGATGGAGTTGGGGAAGCCGAAGTGATGCATAATATCTGAGATGAAGTCGACGACCCGGTCTGGCGTGAGCTTGGCTATCGGCTTGTACTCAATCCACTTAGTAAACTTGTCGATAGCCACCAGAACATGGGTGAAGCCGCCTGGTGCCGTCGTGAAGGGCCCGATCATGTCAAGGCTCCAACAGGCAAAAGGCCAGGATGGCGGTATGGTGATGAGGCTATGAGCTGGGACATGCGTCTGTTTGCCGAAGAATTGACAATTTTGGCACCTGCGCACGAGATCCTCCGCGTCGGTGACTGCAATAGGCCACCAGAAGCCGGCCCTGTATGCTTTCCCAACCAGCGTTCTTGAAGCCGCATGGTTGCCGCAGACGCCTTCGTGGATCTCCCGCAGTATATCATAACCATCTTCCTTCATGACGCACTTCATGAGAACTCCTGACCGAGCGCCGCGCCGGTAGAGCCCGTCGAGCTTGAGGGACCCATCAAAATACATGGTCCAGTGCTCTGGCTTGTCCACTGGGGTTGGGACTTGATTCTCCCTCCATTCAACCATGAAGTCGACTATAGCCTGTGACTTGATTGCAGTGCGGGGCTTGAAGTCGATTGACAAAGCCCCCAGTTCCACTGCCCACTTAGATATGCATCCCGTGGCATCTTGATTATGGAGAATATACGCCAGCGAGAAATCCGTAATCACAGTGATCTTGTACTCGTCGAAGTAATGGCGCAACTTTCTTGATGTAATTAAAATTGCATATAAGAGCTTTTGAACAGCTGGATACCGTACCTTTGATTCGGAGAGGACCTCGCTGATGAAGTAGACAGGCCTCTGCACTCCAAACGTATGGCCTTCTTCGCCTCGCTTGACTACAATAGCACTGCTGACAACGTGGGTTGTCGCCGCGATGTAGAGTAGTAGATCCTCTTCCGGTAGCGGAGCTGTAAGGATCGGAGGCGATTGGAGGTGAATTTTCAAGTCTTGTAGAGCCCGCTCGGCCTCCTCCGTCCATTAAAACTTGTCTTGGCGTTTTAGGAGCTTGAAGAAAGGTAGTCCTCTCTCCCCGAGTCGGGAGATGAACCTGTTCAGGGCCGCCATACAACCTGTCAGCTTCTGCACATCCTTGATTGTGGCCGGAGCCTCCATATCAGTGATGGCCATGATCTTTACAGGGTTGGCTTCGATGCCCCGGTTGCTGACGATGAACCCGAGCAATTTCCCTGAAGGTACTCCGAAAACGCACTTGGTGGGATTGAGTTTCCACCGATATCTGCGTAGACTGCTAAATGTTTCTTCCAAGTCTACGATCAAGTTATCGGAATCCCTGGTCTTGATGACCACGTCATCCACATAGGCCTCAACATTCCGGTGCAGCTGATCCACGAAACACATCTGGATCGCACGCTGATATGTTGCTCCTGCATTCTTCAACCCGAAGGACATTGTTTTGTAGGCGTAAGTCCCGTACGGCGTGATGAATGCAGTCTTGATTTGGTCCTCCTCCTTGAGCGCAATCTGATGATACCCTGAGTAACAATCAAGAAAACAAAGAAGGACACATCCAGCCGTCGAATCGACGACTTGGTCAATGCGCGGCAGCCCAAAATGATCTTTTGGGCAATGCTTGTTGAGATCGGTGTAGTCGACACACATTCTCCATTCATTGTTCTTTTTCTTTACAAGGACGGGATTCGCTACCCACTCTGGATGGATTACTTCTTTAATGAATCCAGCCGCGAGAAGTTTAGTGATCTCCCGTTTAATGGCCTCACGCTTGTCGTGGGCAAACCTCCGCAGGCGTTGCTTCTTAGGCGTGGCCTTCGAGTGTACATTCAAAGCATGCTCGATCAACTCCCTGGCACCCCTGGCATATCCGCTGGTTTCCATGCGAATATGTCTCGGTTAGCCTGAAGAAAGCTGATGAGCGCGAGTTCCTATTTGTCACCCAAGCCCGCACCGATGATGGCGGTCTTGGATGAATCTCCCTCCTGGAGCTGGATCATCTTGAGGGCCACATCATCAGTCGACTCGATGCTCGACTTGTTGGCCTTCTTGGAAGGAATCTCCAGCCCGGTCTGGGAGAGCTGTTGCGCGGCCACGAGTACTTCTCCCGAAGCATCTGGCACACGAGTAGTCGAAGCGTACTGGATCGCCTCCTGATTGCAGTCGTACGACTTCTTCTAGTCGCCGCGGAGGGTGAGCACTCCACCGAGTCCTGGCATCTTAAGAAGCAGATAGACATAATGCGGCACTGCCATGAACTTGGCAAGTGCCGGTCGACCCAGTATTGCATGGTAAGAAGAGTCAAAAGTAGCCACTTTGAACTTGATGAATTCAGTACGATAATTCTCCCGCGTGCCGAAGGTGACTGGGAGGACCACCGTACCAAGCGGGTGCGCCACATTACCTGGGACGATGCCGTAGAAGGGGGACTTGCTGGGAACCAGCATATCCTTGAAATCCGGACCCATCTTCTTTAAAGTGCTGACGAAGATGAGATTGAGCCCACTCCCGCCATCGATCAGGACCTTGGTAAGCTTGACCTCCGCCACCACAGGATCCAGGACCAAGGGAAATTTACCGGGCTCGGAAAAGCTCGTCCACTGGTCGTCACGAGAGAACGAGATGGGGACCTCCGACCAATGGAGTGGTCGTGGTACCGCCGGCTCAATGGACAAGATCTCCCGAAGAAGCAGCTTCTGGTCCCGCCTAGAGCCGAAATCCTCATCTCCTCCGAAGATAACGTTGATGACCTTCGAGGCATCCTGGAACTTCGGATTGCGCCCCTGGTCGTCGTGGTCGTCATCCTCGGGTTCTTTGTCAGCAGGCTTCTTATTCTTCTTTCCACCACCGGTGTTGCTGAACGTCCTCCGAAGGTGGTAGCAGTCAATGGCGGCATGGCTAGCCCCCGGATGCCATGGGCACTTCTTCTGCAGGAGTTTCTCGAACTCCTCCGGCGTCGTCAACTTCTTGCCCCACGAAGGACGATCGATAGCCGCGATGACATCATCCGGCTTTCGTTTTCGGGGTGGCCCGGAAAAGTCCCGCTGGCCTTTATCGCTGCAGTTGTTGTTTGGGCGCCGCAGATTGTTATCGTGGCGCCGCGGGAACCGCTCCCGCATCTTCTCCCTGCTCGGACCAATCGTGCATCATATCATGAAGGCCCGCAACAGTTTTCGGCCTGTTCCGCCCGAAGTCTCTGTATATGCTCGGGTCGGTGATGCCGTTATAGAAACAGTCGATGATGTCCTCCTCCAAGATGTTCACGATGGTGGCGCAGACGTTGAAGAAGCGACGCGTGTAGGACCGCAGGAGCTCGTTGCGTTCTTGCTTGCACTGGGCAAGATCATGTCGAGTACCTGCACGAGCAATCGCTCCCTGGAAATTGTCGATGAAGACCTTCTTAAGTCGTTCCCAGGAGTCGATGGAGTTGCTGCCGAGGCTCTCCAGCCAAGTGAGCGGCGCAGGATCCAAAGCCATCAGGAAGTAGACGACTTTGGTAATGTTTGAGCCCCCTGCTACCTCGATAGCCGTGGAGTAACAACGGAGCCACTGCTGAGGAGCCTGCTTGCCGTCGTACTTGGTGATGCCAATGGGTTTGAAACCCTCTGGGTACTTGTAGCTGCTGAAACATGCAGAGAAAGTAGGAAATCGATCACTACAGTCAGTACCTTCATTTTTGACTTCTTCGCGGGTCTTGCGCCTGGAAGAAATCACGGTCCGCGCATCGCGGCCTTCATTGATGTGCTGGCGCAGATCCTCCGGAGGAAGTCGATGATTGGCTTGTCGTGGCTGACCCCCTTGCGGTGGCTGCTGCCTCCCGCCAGGGGTCTGGCTCCCGCGAGCGTTGTCATTGCTGGGCTGGTGTCGAGGACGGCCGCCAGCCGTTCGGCTGTGAGCCTGGCTCCGGCTCTCACCCACGCGCTCCTCCCTGATGGTGGGCGCCGGGTTGTGCTGATCGAACTGGATCCAGGCCCTCTGTGCATAAAGGGGCGCTTGACGCACTTCCGGATCATGGCTGTGCTCGAGGATGGCCGTTACCCTGGCGATGTTGGCCACCGGAGTCCGGAAACCCCGCTCGCTTACGGCGGCAAACTCAGGGTCGAGCTCGCGATGCATAGATCGCCTTCGCTCGTTGGCCCTCCTCCGCCGGATCGCGCGGGCCCTGTTCCTGGCCCTCAGCGCTTCGCGATCGGCATCGTTCTCGTCAGCGGCGTCGGCTGTGATCTCATCCTCAGAGATCGCTTCAAAGTTGACGATGAGGAGGTCCTCATCGCCCTCGCCTTCTTCGGCCATCAGCACCTGGCGGGAGGAGAGCTCATGAGAACTTTCATCGACTAGTTCAGTCGACCCCTCCGCCACGGTGGCCAAAGGCCTGCCCTCTTGAAAAGGCAAGGGCTCAAGGTGGGCCACGAGTCGACCCTCTGCCTCGAGTAGATTGGGGAGCGGCATGCCCCTCCAGTGCACCACTTGCCCCTCCGACAGAGAGGTGACCACCAAATCACCGGTACCGGAACAACCCGAAGCCCCCCGACACGCGGTGGCTTCAAGCTTTCCGGCCTGGGGTAGCAAGTCCAGGTCCTTCTCTAACATGGAGAGGGACCCAGAGGTGTTGGCCTCCTGAAGGTCAGTGGCCGATTCGCACAAGCCGAGTTGAGATCGGTTATGCAGATCCCTAGATTGGAACGAGTCCAAACCAGGGGGAATTGCCGCAACACCAGAAGAAGTCGAGGCTGGAGCGGACTCCATCTCGATCTGTGCTGCGGAAGTGTGGAGCGGCAAGTTGTCGAGCCCGCCGATGAACTTGTCAAGGTCGCTGCGGAGATCCGCAACGGGGGTCTTTGGCTTCATGTCGACAAGGAATCGCCGGAAACTGCCCGCACCATCTGCGACGCAGACTCATGAACCAAAAACGAATGTCGTGCCCTGAGAGGGAACTGACCTGATGAATTTGAACGATGCCATCGAGCTCGCCGATGGATCTTCGACGCGCTCCCCTACCTAGCGCGCCAGCTGTCGGTGTTTAACCGGCTGCCCACCGAGGGATATACTGTGATATCCAGGTAGTTAGACGACTAGATATTAAGTTTGGGTATATTATATGTAAGCAGGATATAGTGTATACAAGTTGTACAAAGCAATAAGGGTATATTTGTAAATTATAAGTTTTATAAATTCTCATGTGCAAGTGTGTGAAAATGTTCTTAAGTGTCAAATTTCAGATGGCTATAGAAAAGAACAATGCAAAAGTCAAATAAAACCTAAGAGAAATAGATTTTGAAAGAAACTAAGGACCCATGTGTAGTTAACACAAACATAAGGGACTTACATGTGAAATGGTAGAAAGATAAAAGTAAAACTTAGTTTTACCTAAGGACTAAAGTGTAAAAAGAGTTAGTAATGATTACTGCAGGAAATCTTGCAAAAAGACCCTAAACATTAAAGCATTATGTTTGAATTACAAGACAAAGTTTATAATTTGAATGGTGCTTTAAAGTTTAAAATAAAACTATATTCTTTGAGATTTTGAACTTGAACCTTAAAGCAGTCTTGTAGGGTTTGAAATTCTCTACAACTTTGCTTTAGACACTTTTCTCATTAGGCTTTTGTATTAATGGGAAATCTTAGTTCACAGAGGGGTCCCTGGAGTTTTTGGAAATCACAGACTAGTCCTTCTGACTCCAGTCTGCTTCTTCCTCCTCTGACCGCGCCGCTTCCCCCTTCTGCTCTGCTCCTGTCGCCGCCGTTCACCGCCGGCACAGCTTCCCGAGCGCCACCACCAGCTGCAGCACACATCCACGCGTCATCTCCCCTCTATTCCGGCCGCTTCCCTCTCCTTTCCTGGCCGCACGCGCGCGCGCCACGCCATCCCCGAGCTTCCTCCGGCCGCCACCTCCTGGTCACCGTGGACAGGCCACCCCAGTGCCTTAACCCTCTCGCTCTCGTGCGCAGCAGCACCACATCAATCCCTACAAGCTGTTCTGCTACTCCCAGTGTCCAATTTCCAGTACCCGAGCTGCATTCCGCCGCCGCCGTCCCCTTCCACTCCGGCCGCGCACGGCACGCCCGTGGGCAGCCCACACCGGACCTCCTCCGCATCAACCAACACCGGTACAAGCTTTCCCGTAGTCCACTGGTGCTCCTCGACCACTCGTGGCCCTCCAATTTCCATTGAAAACTCGTCGCCGACGATCACCATCCGCCGCCGCCCTTGGCCTCACCGTGGGCAGCACCACTCAAGCAGTCCCGAGCCACCACATCACCATAAACAGCACCACATCATCACCCTGAAGCTGTTCGACCCATCCATCGACCCTCTGGTGCATCACAGTGCCTCCCCGACGCTCGCCGGCGTTCTTCTTCACCGCCGCCGCCTCGGTCCCCGTCGGTCTCCTTTAATCCAGCACGACTTCTTCCAATTGATAGTACCTACACCTTCCCTGTGTCTCACTGAAGCTTTTGCACAGGTCGGTTGCCAACGTTCGCCACCGGAGCTCCGCCGTCGACGGTGACTCCTCCGCCGTCACCTCGGGCTCAAGTCGAACCCCACTGTTCCGGCCATCCCCGTCCACGACACGTAGCGCAACGAGACCACAGTAAGCTCCGGACCCGATTCCTGCACTTGGACCTCGCCGCCGGTGACCGCCGTCGCCGGAACATGGCCGCCTCACCTTGCTCTGTCTCGGTTCCCAGACCAAGGGCTTCAGGTTACTAGAAATAGAACTTCAGGGGGTTTTGTGCAAAAGAATAGACTCAGACGAATAGTGCCGGGGGACCTCCTTATGTAAATTTGGTTGCCAACTTAGAAATACTATATCTCTTCAAGGAAAAATCATAAAATAGTAAACTAAATTTTGTTAGAATCTTTAGACCAAGATCTGCAACTTTGCTTTAAAGGTCGACTTGGTTTTTGAATGTTTAATGATCTAATTTAAATATCAAAGTTAGTTGCTTGTAGGCTCAAGAAATACATAGTAATTCATAGAAAAATGATAAATTAGTAAAACCAGTGCTGATAATTTTCTTTTGGCATGTAGAATTGAAGAAAAATATTTAGCCTTGTACTCTAGTATTATTTTCTTGTTGTATAAATTTTGCTAGGAATAAGGAGTAGTTTCCTTAGTATAACTAATAAATATAGTTTTAAATGTTCTAAAATCATGAAAATAGATTAAAGGTTCTGTTTTGTAATGTTATAACATGATATTAAATTTTCAATCAAAGGTTAAGTATTAAATAAAATGGATATAATATAATTGATTTTAATGCAATGGTAACTTAAAGTTCATATAAATTGTGAGGTCAATATGTAAAGCTTTTTAATATAAATGTTAAAAACCACCCCACTTGTTGCTCCATGCTACTAGTTAGTTAATTAGTGTAATCAACCCCGTTGTCTAATGGATTTAGATAAAATAATTCATACTCGATAAATGACTGCCCAGTGCAGGGTAGTTAACTTATCATCGTAATGTAAATTTTCTTAGGATTGGATTGCAACTTTATTGTGAATCATTATAACAATGTCTATACAATTTCATAACTGATAACCTTGCATCTCATATAGACTCGACCACGCTCGCTGACGGGGATTATCAGCTGATTCCGGAACAAGAAGAAGCTCATTCTGAAGACCCCGGGACTCTTGTTACGGATTTCTCTGAAGCCCCGAACCAAGATTCGGAAGAAAATATTTTGACTAACCCCAACCCCACCAGCGAAGGCAAGCCCCGGACATGACCTCTACTTTATTACACTGCAACCTATATTATTTCAATATACTTTATGCATTAGGTTCTTAGGAGTTGTTTGGAAAACTTAGTTGCATTGTTTCAGGAACCAATGTAATGAACACTAGAACTGGAGTCCGACTAGTTGCTATGCTGATAGGACCGGTAGAAGTCGAGTGATTTCCTGTCACTCGCGCGATATAGGAATTGTAATATTTACATTCCTGCTATTACTATAAGGATGCCGGACGGGAGTTTTATGAGGTATCATGGTCAAGATGATACCCCGTCTGTGTTGTTGAATTTTGATAAGGTCGCAGTTTGTGGTAGCGGTGGTTAAGCGTTTGAAAGTACTAGCCACATACCGTGAAATATGGTAAGCGGTAAGCCTAGTAACCGATCGGCCCGAGGAGTGGACATACCTCCCACCACATGTATTTGCTTCTTTTTGTTACTTTGTTCGACGTGTAGGCATATGTGTTGCTGGGCAACCAGGAGTACGGGTTTTGTAGTCGCGCTACAGACGTACTTCCTGCACTTTGGATGTGCATATGACCTGCAGTCGCTTGTGGTGGCCCTGATCCACGAGTCGGAATGAAAGGCAAAAGGTTGCTTCGGAACGACCCTGTGGCGTTCCAAGCGTGTGTGTTAGGTTTACCTTGCAAGGGTTGAATCTCGATTCAGAATCGTCCGCCTCTCACGATGTATGAGACTGCTTATTCCCTTTACCACATAGAGTAACAAGAGCAATTATGTGATTATCAAAGATGATGTTTGAGTAAAGCTTCTACCATGTTTGAATAGTTGTAGGTGCTTACCTAGAATGGTTAATCAACTAGAACCTGAAAGCTAAAAGTTTAAAATAAGGATCTACTCTTTGTTGCTTTTCAGCTGAAAACCCTACCCAAAGCTAAAAGCCATCATGAGTCTAGTTATGGGCTAAGGTATACCCAATTCCGGGTAAGTCTTGCTGAGTATTAGTATACTCAGCCTTGCTGTTGTTGATTTACTCCAGGTAATACTTCTGATGAGCCAGCGTTCATTACACCGTGGCCTTACCCTTTGCCTGATGGTTGGTCCGTGGAATGGGATCCGTCCCCGGCCAACACAGATTCCGCCGAATGATATTATGCCAGGGCTAGCGTAATATCTTTAATGACGACATGTCTAATGGCTACGCTTTTCAAATTCCGCTGCTTTAGCTAGAAACTTGAACTTGTTTTGTAATAAACTCTCCTCAGTGAGAACAAATGTCACTTTGTATATTTTTGTAATATAACTGCCTGTGGTGTAAATTATTTGGCATTATATCTCTGGACTCACCTTCGTGTGAGGTACCTTGTTGGATCCTGAGTTCGGTGGTTTATCGGGACGTTACCCGACAGACCAATAGTATTATACCGTTTGAAGTACGAGGTAGCCCTCTAGTGAGGACTAGCGTACTTGAGCCGGTATAATTCAGGTTGGTTCTGCCACAGCTGGTATCAGAGCTAACAAGTGTACTCTGGAGATATAATTAGCCTTAAAAAGTAATTTTTAGTATAAAAATCGATTAATCAAGTATTTGCGAACTACGATGGTTCGTTAAGGATTATGTATAGTACGTAAGCCCTAGGGTAATGCTATTATGGGAATTAGAGGTGGCTGTAATATATATATATATATATATATGACTAACTTCCAGCATTACTTTTCAGTTGAAACTTAATTTTATGCACAATTCAACTTTACATTATGTAACGACATCTTCGATCGGGAGGTAAGAAGGTAAGAATCCTCAGCCAACTGAGGGAGCTTGGCCTTCCTGTCGGTGATGCGAACCGAACGCTGTTTCTCAAGCAGTGGCCTACTTGAGATGCTGCCAATGTACCAACCTCGGTTGACTACATTGGGAGTATATGGTTCGGCGCAGGGTATGGCGATCGCTGTTCATACCCCCGCATTTTGCGGTACCCCCGTGAATACGTTATTCAATAACGTATGTTAACGTTGTCTGTACGGCGGTAATTGTACAGATGCTGTTTCTATAGTGAACAGTAATGAATGGGGACGCTTTCATGACATGCTGGCATGAAAGGTTCATTGGATATATATATGCATTGTGGTTTTCTGCAGGTACACTAACCACGATTCCGAAACTAGGACGGATAGGGTTTATCGACTAGTTAATAGTGAGAGACGTATTATATTGTGCCACCGTAACTAACCACGTAAGACCAAGATTACTTGGCAGTTATTTTTAGTTGTGAGATCGTTTAGTACGTGCATGCATAATCCATTAATCAACCAAAATAAATGTTTAAATTGATGCTTCCTAAGAAATAGGCAACATATTGGTATTTCTTAATTTGGGTAAGTAAAAATCTTTAGTTGGGTATCTTAGACATCCATCTGATTTCTAGCCTTTGCTGTTATCAGAATTAGCTATCTTAATCCATTTTACCTTGTAAACTTTCTCAACAGGGTAAAAATATCTTACCATTTGCATTGTTGTCGCAGATGGCTGCTCCTACTAGTACCTTTTGGGATCAGGAGGGGCACTTTCACACCAATGGTTTACATTGGGAAGGGTTTCCTCGTCTTTTGTGGGAATCCTTGAGCATGTTTCATTATACAGAGCCTCCTCTGTATGATGGGGTAGAGTATCTTGAAGAAGGAGTTTCCCGCTGCAGGGTTAAGATGATAATTCCTCAACACCCTTTCCGCTCCTTATGGCCTCCCATAGAAGTGGAAGTGGTTGGATATCGTCTAGTGGATACTTTTGAAACTGCTGCTTTAGAAGGTATCAAACTCTTCTGCAATCAACATCCGATTGAAGTTGCTGCATATCCTATTGGGTTATTTCCTACCATAGACCCGGGTAATTCGGACTGGGATTTTCGGACAGACCATCATGGTCATCTGCTAGGAGATCTGGCGGAAGAAACCGTCGTATCGTTACCAGGTTTATGGATGTGCAATACCATTATCAGATGCTACTGCGTCATGGGGTAAGTCAGATAACTGTGTGGCTCAAAGCCACTACCGAAATGCTGACCACCAAGTAACCCAAATAGAAGAGTTACAAGCTTTGGTAACACAAAAGGATGAAATTATTGCAGCAAGAGATGAAACAATTCTTCATCGCGAAGATCAGATCAATGAGAGTGATCATCTTATCACTCAACGTGACGCTGTTATAGAATTTCTACAAGAGCAAATTCATGATCTGCTAATCGAAGCGGATGATGCCCAGGCTCATATTGAAGAATTGCAGCAGCAACCTATACTTCCCGCTATACCCATAGTACCTGAAGAAGAAGAAGAAGACCCAGAGGAGATTGAGGGTATTTCAGAGATTGATTCTGAGCATGGGGATCCTGTTCTTAGTCCCCATCACTCTCTTTCTGGCAGTCAGTCTTCTGTAGGAAATTTCGACGATTTTTAGTAAATCGTCGACCTTCGGGATGTAATCTAAGGGAATGTAATAGTTTAAGTAGTCAAACCTCGCGCCATTTGATGTAACATAGATGGCCTATGTAGTGAACTTTCGATATGCGAAGTGGGAACTATCTGAGTCAGCAATGTAATATAATTTCCGGTTTTATCATCTTGTTCATTATCTTTAATTCTGAGATGAGATGATTGTGCGGAATATATGCATTGTTTATGTCTTCTGAAATTGGGAGTAAGGATATATGGTTAATAATGGACATCTCCTTTATTTCAGATGGTTGGAGCTACAAGGGGAACCCCGGAGGGTTTCCGGGCTGATCAGACCAGCGGTTCTCAGCAACCGCCACCACCTCCTCCCAACCTTGCCGAAGTCATGGCTCGGCAAACGGAATTGCTTAATTTGCTGGTTCAAGCACAACAGAATCAGCAGCATCAATTTCGAGGAGGCCGGGATGATCGCAATCCTCCTGTGGCCAGTTACCAAGACTTCCTCATACCCAGCCGCCTTTCTTCAGTAAGGCCGAGGAACCATTAGATGCCGATGCCTGGCTCCACATCATTGAATCGAAGTTCGCTCTCCTGACCATACCTTGTGCGGATTCTAGCAAGGCTTCCTTTGCTGCTCAACAACTTCGTGGAGCTGCTAGAATCTGGTGGGACAATTTTTATGCCATGCAACCTACAGGGCATGTCATCACATGGGATGAATTTCGGGTCGCCTTCCGAGCGCATTATATCCCCGCAGGATTATTGGAGCGAAAGCTTAACGAGTTCCTGGCTCTTACACAAGGTGCCAACACCATTCTGCAATACGCACAGAATTTCAATCATCTGTGCCAGTATGCAGGGTATCATGCAGATAATGATACCAAGAAGCAAGACCGTTTTCGCCGAGGCCTTAACACCAAACTCAAGGAACGCCTGAACCTTGTGAGGGCTAATACTTTCAGTGAGTTGGTCAATATGGCCTTAACTCAAGAGGACTGCATTGTGGCGCATTATGCCGAGAAGAAACGGAAGAACCCTGCTGGACCCTCGAGTGTTCAACCACCGAGGTATCGGGTTGTTTCCAATATGACGCCTAGGGCACCACAACGCAATGCCCCAACGGGTAGATTGGTTTTTAGGCCGCCTCAGCAACAAGGAAGGTTCAGACCTCCTATGCCCCCACAACAAGCACAACAATTTGGCCAACGGCCAAATATTCAGCAAGTGCCACAGAAAGGCAGCAACTATCGCTGCTTCAATTGCGGAAGTGCGGACCATTTCATCCGAGATTGCCCGCGGCCTAAGAAACCTAATCAAGGGCAGAGCTCCACCTAGGGAAATCAGAATAAGGGCAAGAAGCCGGTAATGCAAGTCCGTCAAGGACGGATTAACTTCACCACTCTGGCGGAACTTCCAAATGGAGCTCCCGTCATGTCGGGTACATTTTCTATTTACCATAAACCAGTTGTTACTTTATTTGATTCCGGAGCAACACATAGCTTTATTAGTAACGACTGTGGTACCCGACTAGGACTTGAATCTTGTTCTATCCAGGGGTCATATATGATCTCTACCCCTGGAGGAAAAATCATTTCCAACCAAATGAGTAGAAATGTGCCACTTCAGTTAGGTAGTAAAGAGATCAAAACTGATTTGGTTCTACTCAGTTTAGAAGGTGTCGATGTCATACTTGGGACAAACTGGATGACAGAACATCGAGTACGGTTAGACATATCCTCCCGAGTGATCGAAATTGATTCACCATATCGTGGGGCCATTACTCTTTATCTGCCTCAGCCAGAATATTTGCATCCTTGTACTTATGCTATCACAGATATCAAAGTCAAGGATATTCCGATAGTATGTGAATTTCCCGATGTCTTTCCAGACGATTTGCCTGGAATGCCACCAGATAGAGACATCGAGTTCATTATTGAACTTCAACCGGGCACTGCTCCAATTTCAAAAAGGCCGTATCGCATGCCTCCAAATGAATTGACAGAACTGAAAATTCAGCTATAAGATCTTCTTGATAAGGGTTATATACGCCCCAGTGCTTCACCTTGGGGTTGTTCTGCTCTTTTTGTCAAGAAGAAAGACGATAGTCTGAG
Source organism: Panicum hallii (assembly GCF_002211085.1). Classification (NCBI taxonomy): domain Eukaryota; kingdom Viridiplantae; phylum Streptophyta; class Magnoliopsida; order Poales; family Poaceae; genus Panicum; species Panicum hallii. The sequence continues at coordinate 20,029,376 of NC_038047.1, read as the reverse complement.
GCTATGTGTCGACTACCGTCCACTCAATGCGGTTACCATCAAAAATAAGTATCCTCTTCCCCGCATTGATATCTTGTTTGATCAACTAGCTGGAGCAAAGGTCTTTTCCAAGATTGACTTACGCTCCGGTTATCATCAGATCAAGATCAGGCCTAGTGACATTCCAAAAACGGCCTTCTCAACCAGATATGGACTTTATGAATATCTGGTTATGTCAGTTGGACTTACTAATGCACCGGCATATTTCATGTATCTCATGAATTCCGTATTTATGCCGGAGCTCGATAAATTTGTTGTGGTCTTCATCGATGATATTCTGATATACTCCAGAACCAAAGAAGACCATGCTAACCATTTACGTGTCGTTCTTCAACGACTACGTGATCATCGCCTTTATGCCAAATTCTCGAAATGTGAATTCTGGCTGGATAGTGTGAAATTTTTGGGACATACTATTTCTAATCAAGGCATATCGGTTGATCCAACCAAAGTTCAAGAAGTTATGGACTGGAATCCTCCCACTTCAGTCCATCAAATACGAAGTTTCCTTGGATTGGCAGGATATTATCGCCGATTCATTCCAGACTTCTCCAAAATAGCTAAACCCATGACTGAGCTACTTAAGAAAGAAGTTAAGTTCCGTTGGGATGATAAGTGTGAGGAAGCATTTCACACTTTGAGAAAACTTCTGACGACTGCTCCAGTACTAGCTTAGCCAGATAGTACCCAGCCTTTTGATGTCTACTGTGACACTTCTGGAATTGGCCTTGGTTGTGTTCTTATGCAAAACAACCGGGTTATTGCTTATGCATCTCGAGCACTTCGGACTCATGAGCAAAATTATCCAACGCATGATCTTGAATTGGCAGCAGTTATTCATGCTCTCAAGATCTGGCGACATCATCTTATGGGTGCTAAGTGTAACATTTACACTGACCATAAGAGCCTCAAGTATATTTTTACTCAAGCTGATCTAAATATGAGGCAAAGGCGTTGGTTGGAGTTAATCAAAGATTATGACCTTGAAGTACACTATCATCCGGGCAAAGCTAATGTGGTTGCGGATGCACTTAGCCGCAAGTCACATTGTCATTGCTTAAGCATATCCACCTTTAATGACACTCTTTGCCATCAAATGAGGAAACTCAATCTTGAGATTATTCCTCAAGGTAGTTTAAACTTAATCTCCATTGAGTCTACTCTGCGGGATAAAATCATCATGTCGCAGCTACATGATGAGGGTGTCAAAATTATTAAATCCAAGCTATCCCAGGGAGAAGCTAAATATCAGTGTTTTCACACTGATCATCAAGGAGTCCTATGGTTCAATGATCGGATTGTTGTGCCTAAGGATCATCAACTTCGTAAGCAAATCCTTGACGAAGCACATTTGTCCAAATTCTCTATTCATCCTGGTAGCACCAAGATGTATCAAGATCTTCGGCAACATTTTTGGTGGACCAGAATGAAGAGAGAAATTGCCAAATATGTATCCGAGTGTGATACGTGCCAGAGAGTTAAAGCTAGCCACTTAAAAGCCTCTGGTACGCTTCAGCCGTTACCCATACCATCATGGAAATGGGAAGACATTAGCATGGATTTCATTGTTGGTCTTCCCAACACATCTCAAAAACATGACTCCATATGGGTAATCATCGATAGACTCACAAAAACAGCTCATTTTCTTCCGGTGCATACCACTTACTCTGCTAAAAAGTATGCCGAAGTCTATCTGGACCAGATCGTTCGATTACATGGGGTTCCAAAAACGATCATCTCTGATCGAGGGTCCCAATTTATTGCACGATTTTGGGAACAATTTCAGTCAGCTCTAGGGACCAAATTGATTCGAAGCTCTGCGTATCATCCCCAGACTGATGGGCAGACTGAGCGAGTTAACCAAATCCTTGAAGACATGCTCCGAGCTTGTATTATTCAGTATGGTGCAAGTTGGAACAAGTGTCTTGCTCTAGCTGAGTTTGCTTACAACAACATTTATCAAGCTAGTCTTCAAATGGCTCCTTTCAAAGCGTTATATGGTCGCAGATGCCGAACTCCTTTGAGTTGGTCAGAGACCGGTGAACGCAAAATCTTCGGACCAGACCTAGTTGTTGAAGCCGAAGATAAGGTTAAGGTTATTCAATCTAATCTTAAAACCGCTCAGTCCAGACAGAAGAGTTATGCAGATAAGAGGAGAAAACCTCTACAATTTCAAATAGGAGATTTTGTATATCTCCGAGTATCACCTACCAAAGGCGTCCAACGCTTTGGCATAAAGGGGAAGTTAGCACCTCGATATGTCGGACCCTTTGAAATTCTCGACGTTTGTGGCCCAGTGGCATACAAACTTTGCCTTCCGTCTCAATTGGCGGCTATTCACGATGTCTTCCATGTCTCTCAACTTAAGAAGTGTGTCAAAGTACCCACGGAAATCGTTGAGACAGGTGCCATTGAGATCGAACCTGATTTGTCGTACATCGAACAACCTCTTCGAATCCTGGATACTAAGGAGAGATTCACCAGAAGAAGGGCAGTTAAGATGTACAAGATCTTATGGGATCATCACACCGAAGAAGAAGCGACTTGGGAAACTGAGTCTTATCTTCAACGGAACTTTCCAGACTTCCTTCAAGCCAATCCCCAAATCTAATTATCCATTTCTGTTCAGCTTCGGAATCTCGGGACGAGATTCTTTCTAAGGGGGGAAGGCTGTGATATCCAGGTAGTTAGACGACTAGATATTAAGTTTGGGTATATTATATGTAAGCAGGATATAGTGTATACAAGTTGTACAAAGCAATAAGGGTATATTTGTAAATTATAAGTTTTATAAATTCTCATGTGCAAGTGTGTGAAAATGTTCTTAAGTGTCAAATTTCAGATGGCTATAGAAAAGAACAATGCAAAAGTCAAATAAAACCTAAGAGAAATAGATTTTGAAAGAAACTAAGGACCCATGTGTAGTTAACACAAACATAAGGGACTTACATGTGAAATGGTAGAAAGATAAAAGTAAAACTTAGTTTTACCTAAGGACTAAAGTGTAAAAAGAGTTAGTAATGATTACTGCAGGAAATCTTGCAAAAAGACCCTAAACATTAAAGCATTATGTTTGAATTACAAGACAAAGTTTATAATTTGAATGGTGCTTTAAAGTTTAAAATAAAACTATATTCTTTGAGATTTTGAACTTGAACCTTAAAGCAGTCTTGTAGGGTTTGAAATTCTCTACAACTTTGCTTTAGACACTTTTCTCATTAGGCTTTTGTATTAATGGGAAATCTTAGTTCATAGAGGGGTCCCTGGAGTTTTTGGAAATCACAGACTAGTCCTTCTGACTCCAGTCTGCTTCTTCCTCCTCTGACCGCGCCGCTTCCCCCTTCTGCTCTGCTCCTGTCGCCGCCGTTCACCGCCGGCACAGCTTCCCGAGCGCCACCACCAGCTGCAGCACACATCCACGCGTCATCTCCCCTCTATTCCGGCCGCTTCCCTCTCCTTTCCTGGCCGCACGCGCGCGCGCCACGCCATCCCCGAGCTTCCTCCGGCCGCCACCTCCTGGTCACCGTGGACAGGCCACCCCAGTGCCTTAACCCTCTCGCTCTCGCGCGCAGCAGCACCACATCAATCCCTACAAGCTGTTCTGCTACTCCCAGTGTCCAATTTCCAGTACCCGAGCTGCATTCCGCCGCCGCCGTCCCCTTCCACTCCGGCCGCGCACGGCACGCCCGTGGGCAGCCCACACCGGACCTCCTCCGCATCAACCAACACCGGCACAAGCTTTCCCGTAGTCCACTGGTGCTCCTCGACCACTCGTGGCCCTCCAATTTCCATTGAAAACTCGTCGCCGACGATCACCATCCGCCGCCGCCCTCGGCCTCACCGTGGGCAGCACCACTCAAGCAGTCCCGAGCCACCACATCACCATAAACAGCACCACATCATCACCCTGAAGCTGTTCGACCCATCCATCGACCCTCTGGTGCATCACAGTGCCTCCCCGACGCTCGCCGGCGTTCTTCTTCACCGCCGCCGCCTCGGTCCCCGTCGGTCTCCTTTAATCCAGCACGACTTCTTCCAATTGATAGTACCTACACCTTCCCTGTGTCTCACTGAAGCTTTTGCACAGGTCGGTTGCCAACGTTCGCTACCGGAGCTCCGCCGTCGACGGTGACTCCTCCGCCGTCACCTCGGGCTCAAGTCGAACCCCACTGTTCCGGCCATCCCCGTCCACGACACGTAGCGCAACGAGACCACAGTAAGCTCCGGACCCGATTCCTGCACTTGGACCTCGCCGCCGGTGACCGCCGTCGCCGGAACATGGCCGCCTCACCTTGCTCTGTCTCGGTTCCCAGACCAAGGGCTTCGGGTTAGAAGAAATAGAACTTCAGGGGGTTTTGTGCAAAAGAATAGACTCAGAGGAATAGTGCTGGGGGACCTCCTTATGTAAATTTGGTTGCCAACTTAGAAATACTATATCTCTTCAAGGAAAAATCATAAAATAGTAAACTAAATTTTGTTAGAATCTTTAGACCAAGATCTGCAACTTTGCTTTAAAGGTCGACTTGGTTTTTGAATGTTTAATGATCTAATTTAAATATCAAAGTTAGTTGCTTGTAGGCTCAAGAAATACATAGTAATTCATAGAAAAATGATAAATTAGTAAAACCAGTGCTGATAATTTTCTTTTGGCATGTAGAATTGAAGAAAAATATTTAGCCTTGTACTCTAGTATTATTTTCTTGTTGTATAAATTTTGCTAGGAATAAGGAGTAGTTTCCTTAGTATAACTAATAAATATAGTTTTAAATGTTCTAAAATCATGAAAATAGATTAAAGGTTCTGTTTTGTAATGTTATAACATGATATTAAATTTTCAATCAAAGGTTAAGTATTAAATAAAATGGATATAATATAATTGATTTTAATGCAATGGTAACTTAAAGTTCATATAAATTGTGAGGTCAATATGTAAAGCTTTTTAATATAAATGTTAAAAACCACCCCACTTGTTGCTCCATGCTACTAGTTAGTTAATTAGTGTAATCAACCCCGTTGTCTAATGGATTTAGATAAAATAATTCATACTCGATAAATGACTGCCCAGTGCAGGGTAGTTAACTTATCATCGTAATGTAAATTTTCTTAGGATTGGATTGCAACTTTATTGTGAATCATTATAACAATGTCTATACAATTTCATAACTGATAACCTTGCATCTCATATAGACTCGACCACGCTCGCTGACGGGGATTATCAGCTGATTCCGGAACAAGAAGAAGCTTATTCTGAAGACCCCGGGACTCTTGTTACGGATTTCTCTGAAGCCCCGAACCAAGATTCGGAAGAAAATATTTTGACTAACCCCAACCCCACCAGCGAAGGCAAGCCCCGGACATGACATCTACTTTATTACACTGCAACCTATATTATTTCTATATACTTTATGCATTAGGTTCTTAGGAGTTGTTTGGAAAACTTAGTTGCATTGCTTCAGGAACCAATGTAATGAACACTAGAACTGGAGTCCGACTAGTTGCTATGCTGATAGGACCGGTAGAAGTCGAGTGATTTCCTGTCACTCGCGCGATATAGGAATTGTAATGTTTACATTCCTGCTATTACTATAAGGATGCCGGACGGGAGTTTTATGAGGTATCATGGTCAAGATGATACCCCGTCTGTGTTGTTGAATTTTGATAAGGTCGCAGTGTGTGGTAGCGGTGGTTAAGCGTTTGAAAGTACTAGCCACATACCGTGAAATATGGTAAGCGGTAAGCCTAGTAACCGATCGGCCCGAGGAGTGGACATACCTCCCACCACATGTATTTGCTTCTTTTTGTTACTTTGTTCGACGTGTAGGCATATGTGTTGCTGGGCAACCAGGAGTACGGGTTTTGTAGTCGCGCTACAGACGTACTTCCTACACTTTGGATGTGCATATGACCTGCAGTCGCTTGTGGTGGCCCTGATCCACGAGTCGGAATGAAAGGCAAACGGTTGCTTTGGAACGACCCTGTGGCGTTCCAAGCGTGTGTGTTAGGTTTACCTTGCAAGGGTTGAATCTCGATTCAGAATCGTCCGCCTCTCACGATGTATGAGACTGCTTATTCCCTTTACCACATAGAGTAACAAGAGCAATTATGTGATTATCAAAGATGATGTTTGAGTAAAGCTTCTACCATGTTTGAATAGTTGTAGGTGCTTACCTAGAATGGTTAATCAACTAGAACCTGAAAGCTAAAAGTTTAAAATAAGGATCTACTCTTTGTTGCTTTTCAGCTGAAAACCCTACCCAAAGCTAAAAGCCATCATGAGTCTAGTTATGGGCTAAGGTATACCCAATTCCGGGTAAGTCTTGCTGAGTATTAGTATACTCAGCCTTGCTGTTGTTGATTTACTCCAGGTAATACTTCTGATGAGCCAGCGTTCATTACACCGTGGCCTTACCCTTTGCCTGATGGTTGGTCCGTGGAATGGGATCCGTCCCCGGCCAACACAGATTCCGCCGAATGATATTATGCCAGGGCTAGCGTAATATCTTTAATGACGACATGTCTAATGGCTAGGCTTTTCAAATTCCGCTGCTTTAACTAGAAACTTGAACTTGTTTTGTAATAAACTCTCCTCAGTGAGAACAAATGTCACTTTGTATATTTTTTTAATATAACTGCCTGTGGTGTAAATTATTTGGCATTATATCTCTGGACTCACCTTCGTGTGAGGTACCTTGTTGGATCCTGAGTTCGGTGGTTTATCGGGACGTTACCCGACAGACCAATAGTATTATACCGTTTGAAGTACGAGGTAGCCCTCTAGTGAGGACTAGCGTACTTGAGCCGGTATAATTTAGGTTGGTTCTGCCACAGGTGAGGAGTGGACGGCGTGGCGACCGGGGAGGAGGTTATCGAGGCGTGGCGGCCGGGTCGAAGCGTGGAGGTGCGGGCGGCCAGCAGGGATTGAGGTGGAGGGTCGACGCGGTGTGGTGGCCTGGTTGGGTTGGTCGGGAAGGTTGGGGCAGCACTATGGCACCGGGATGGGTCAGCAGCGGGGCATAGCAGTAGGATCGGTGACGTGCGCGTGGCAATCAAGGATGGCGCATCGGACGGCACGGCAGGCGGGAGCCAGAGGGTTCGACGACGGCGTGGAGGCACGGCGGGCGGGAGGCCGATGGCCGGCGACAAGTGAGGGATGAGGACGAGAGGGAGATCGAGAATGGCCATGTCCTGGAGCCTATATAGGATGGCTCGATTAGTACTGGGCCTAGGCTTTGGCCGGTACTAAACGGCATAGTTTAGTACGGCGCCCAGTGTTTGCCCGGTACTAAACTGCCTCCACTGGCGGAAAATTTTGGTGGAGGCAGTTTAGTATCGGGCAAATCATCGGCCTAGTACTAAACAGCCGTATTCCTATTTCTATCACATTTTCTTTTATATGTGTTTTAGATGTTTTTTATGCATAATAAATTAACTAAAGGTGCAAAAATGCAAATATATAATATTTTGAGCATGCAAAATTCTAGTATTGTACGCTTTACATCACTTGGTCGTATTAAATATAGTTTTATGCAGTTTATTCAATATATTGAGTCCAAAGTTTTGAGTATTTATTTTTGTGTAATAAATTAAATATAGGCAAAAATGCAAATATATAATATTTTGAGCATACAAAATTATAGTATTGTACAATTTACATCTCTTGGTCACAAGAAATATAGTTCTATGCAGTTTATTCAACACATGGAGTACAAATTGTCTTTTATAAGTGTTTTAAATATTTTTTGTGTGTAATAAATTAACTAAATGCATAAAAAATTGCAAATATATAATATTTTGAGCATGCAAATTATAGTATTGTACACTTTACATCATTTGGTCACATGAAATATAGTTCTATGCAGTTTATTCAACATATTGAGTCCAAATTGTCTTTTGTAAGTGTTTTTAATATTTTGTGTGTGTAATAAATTAAATATAGGCAAAAAATGCAAATATATAATATTTTGACCAGGAAAAATTATAGTACTGTACTTTACATCACTTGGTCGAACGAAATATAGTTCTATGCAGTTAATTCAACATATTGAGTCCAAATTGTCCAATAGTATCATTCTTCGAGAGATACCACAACATACATTACATAAATCACCAAATAGAATATAATGGTTACACATAACTACTCATTATTATTTAGTGGAACATTGGTAATCTTCCTTTTGACGAAGGTCCCTTGGTTGTGATCATGGCGTAAGTAAGGAGCGTCCTCTTTGGATACCATGATGCTAGGGTCAACATTGACTGAGAATGGAGGAAGATCATCAAACTGATCAAAGTCTTCTGACTTGTCCAAAATGTCCTCAACTCCAATGATTTTTCTTTTTCCTGGAAGAACTATGTGGTGTTTTGGCTCACCATTCTTGGATTTGCTTGATATGTCCTTCTTAGGTTTGCTTGACATATCCTTCACATAGAACACTTGTGTCACATCTTTGGCTAGGACGAATGGTGAATCTTTATATCCAATCTTTTTGGGGTCCACTACAGTCATCCCATGCTGGTCGGTCGTCAGACCTCCTCCAGCTCGATTCACTCATTGGCAGCAAAACAAAGGAATCTTCAAAGGTCCATAGTCTAGTTCCCATATCTCCTCTATGACACCATAGTAAATGTCCTTTTTTTCAATCATTGCCTATTGCATCTATACACACACCACTATTATGGTTTGTGCTTTTTTCGTCTTGGGCTTTAGTGTAAAATGTATACCCATTTATCTCGTACCTTTGGTATTGCATAATTGTGATTGATGGTCCCCTAGCCAACCATTGAAGTTGTTCATCAATCATGCTGTCACCCATGAATTTTCGTCTGAGCCAAACAGCAAAGATATCTATGAGATCACGTGTGATCTAGGCCTCAGACTTGCTAGAGTTTTCAAACTGTACAATATTCATGTTCTCCTATATCTATGGAGCCACCAGGGATGAATTCAGTAGAACCGTGAAGTTTGCTTTTGCGGATTTCATTGTCATGGATGTGCATATTACATTTCGTCCCTAGTGTGCCCTTTCCCTTCGGTCTCCCCTCATGGTGTGACATGGGGACCCCGATCGGACTAAGATCATCAATGAAGTCAACACAAAACTCAATGACCTCTTCTGTTCTGTAGCCCTTAGCGATGCATCCTTCTAGGCAAGAATGAATGCGAACGTACTTCTTTAGGACTGCCATGAACATCTCGAAAGGGAACATATTGTGTAGGAATACAGGGTCCAGAATGTTTATCTTTTTCACAATGTGAATGAATAGATGTGTCATAATATTAAAGAACAAAGGCGGAAACACCATCTCAAAGCTGACAAGACATGAGGCCACATCATTCTGTAGCTTTATGAGCTTATTTGGATCGATTGCCTTCTACGAAATTTCATTGAGGAAGGCACATATCTTCATGATTGCCAATCTTACATTCTCCGGTAGAATATCCCTAAGTGCAACCGGAAGCAATTGTGTGATCAGGACGTGGCAATCATGGGATTTGAGGTTTGTGAATTTCTTCTCTTTCATATTTATTGTTCCCTATATATTCGAGGAATAACCTGACAGGAATTTCGTACTGTTCAAGCAATCGAACATGCTTTTCTTCTCCTCTTTGCTGAGAGTGTAGCTAGCAGGACGCAAGTAGTGTTGTCCATTTTCTCTCTTTTCAGGACGTAGGCCTTCTTGTTGTTTCATTTCTTTCACGTCACATGTTGCTTCCATCGTACCCTTTTGCCTGCCCATACGTACCCAGGAAACCTAGCAGGTTCACACAAAGATTCTTCATTAGGTGCATCACGTCAATTGCGTTGTGGACCTCCAAGACTTCCCAATCAGGTAGCTTCTTCTTCAACATTGGTGCATGTCCATTTTTGTCATTTGGAATTTGTTGGCTGCCACACCCCTTTCCAAACACTACATGCACATCCTTTATCATCAAGAAAATACACTTTCCGTCACATAATATAGGCTTACCACGAGTTTCTGGTTCCCCTTTAAAATGTTTCCCTTTCGCTCTTAAGTGGTGATTGAGGGGAAGAAATCGACGATGGCCCATATACACGACCTTCCGACAATTTTTAAAATAAAAGCTGTCGGTTTCATCAAGATAGTTGGTGCAGGCCAAGTATCCCTTGTTTGACTATCCCGATAGGTTGCTAAGTGCATGCCAATCATTGCTGGTTACAAAAAGCAATGATCGGAGGTTGAAAGTCTCCTATTTGTCCTCATCCCACACACGTACATCTTCTTTCTTCGACAATAGTAAAAGTTCATCAACCAACGGTCTTAGGTACATGTCAATGTCACTGCAAGTTGTTTTGGGCTTTGGATAAGCACCGGCATCATGATGTACTTCTACTTCATGCATAGCCAAGAAGGAAGGTTGAACATACATAGAGTCACAAGCCATGTACTGTGACTGCTGGCCCACTCGCCGAATGGATTCATTCCGTCCGTACTTAAACCAAACCTTATATTCTTTGCATCCTTACCAAAATCTGGGAATTCTCTATCAACATTTCTCCACTGGGACACATCTGTGGGGTATCTCAACATCTGATCTTTCATACGGTCTTCTTTGTGCCACCGCATCAACTTAGCATGTCCCTTGTTTCTGAACAAGCACTTCAAACGTGGTATTATAGGGAAATACCACAAAACCTTAGCAGGAATTTTTTTTTCTTGGCTGGCCCGTCTACATCAGGAGTATCATTTTGCCTGATCTTATACCGCTTTGCGCCGCAAACAGGACAAACGTCTAGTTTTTATATTCATCGCCGTGATAGAGGATAGAGTCATTAGGACATGCATGAATCTTCTATACTTCCAGTCCAAGAGGGCAAACAAACTTTGTTGCTTCGTATGTTGTCGAGGGTAGTTCGTTACCCTCGGGAAGCATGTTCTTTATGATTCCTAGTAGATCCTCAAAGCTCTTATCGGTAACACCATTTGCTGCCTTCCACTGCAGCAATTCCAGTGTGCTACCCAACTTTTTGTGCCCATGTTTGCAATCTGGATACAACAACTTTTTGTGATCATCTAACACCTTCTCAAACTTATTTGACTCCTTCATAGTTTCACTGTGTTTCTGTGCATCTACCAACACCTGACCTATTTTGTCATGTGGTTGCTCTTTTGCGGCATTTTCTTGAACCTCGTCAATTGGTTCATCATCAAAGGCACCCATTTCATATAAGTGAGCCAAGTCTAGAATGTTGTTATCATCATCATCATCTTCCATCAGACACCAGGTTCACCATGCTTGGTCCAAAGAGTATAGTTATCCATGAAACCCCTTTAAATAAGGTGGCCGTGTAGAGTGTTTCTGCAAATGCGGCATGGGCAGCACATGAAACCTTTTGAGGACTTGTGGGCCTCAGGCGCATCGAGAAAAGACTTTAGGCCATTAATTCACGCCATGGTGCATCGGCCACCGTACATCCATTGTCAGTCCATCTGCAATCATATTTTTCCATTGAGGAACACTTTGATGAGCAATTTACGGCAATAGGATAAGGCTTCATGTTTTTTTAATAAGGAACTATAATGATGAAATGATATTACTATTACTGAGGACCAAACTCTAAATAAATGGATTCTTTACAATATGCTTGTTTTCTCAACATCTAGCATAATTTAGTCAACAAAACATAAATTCCATTCAAACAAACACAAATATCCCAACAACAAACATGCAACTTAAAAATTCATGCAACAACACAATGGTCTTCAACCATCATTTGGTGGGAAAGCAGAATGCTCTGATGGATTTTTTGCTGGCGCAGAAGAAGATGGTCGAGCTGGAACCTCCGGCTTTGGTGGTGTTGGAGCGTAACGCCTCAACAGGCCGTCAAGATTAAAAGAAGGTTCCTCTCCCTTTGCAACATATTTTTAATGTCTTTTTCCGAATAATGGAGTTGTGCTCTCACCTAAGCTCCCGGTTTCTTCGACTTCTCATGAAGGCCTACTGGAGTTTTGCCCTTCCCTCGTTGCCCTTCCCTCGAGACGAATGACGATCACCCCCATCGGTCCCACTCCCTCTAGCAGCAGAATCCATATTGATTGGTAAACACTTCTATTATTAAAAATAAGGCGAAACAATATTAGTATTATGAAGGACCAAATTTCATTTCTATCATCATATCCTATATTATTTTTCAAATTTCACGCTAATATATTAACGTAATGAAGGATGAAATTTGATAATAAAATTGAAAGGTACAAATATCCTTCACACACCATGAGTAATCAAATGGTCTACATTAACCATTACACAACATGATTAATTAAAAGATCCAAAATACCAATTAAGCTACACGCTAATACAAACTACTCATAAGACCTATTGACCGATGCCTCGTGAACCGCCTCGCGAACTCTCAACACCGAACGGTCAATTTTTTCCATCCCTGATGTTTCACGCCTTGCATTACGTCGAGCCATGAACTCGTGGTCATCATCTGTACCATGCAGCTTGACATCTAATTCACGCTCAACTTTGCGCCTTGCATTACTTAGCGCGAGGCAATCAAATACTTTCTTAATCCAACGACGAATACGACTGCTAACAAGTGCAAGACGCTCTTCAAGGTGGAACTCAAGGGAATGTCCGGTGCGCATCAAATGATTGTGTATCGACACCTGAGAGAACGCACGACGCTCCAATGCATCATGTTGCAAAGCCATTTCTACAAATTAAACATTAGTTACTCATCACACATATTTGACACATAATAAAGGATGAAATTTGATAATAAAAAATATTAGCATGATAAAAAAAGTCATGGATGTAGTTGCAAAACTATTTCTATGGATTAAACAAAATTAAGAATCAACAATAATGGCACACTTGGAAATATGCGTCGCAAGTAAAACCACTTGAACAATATTATTAGCATAATGATATATACACATGTCACTTGAGAATAATTGAAAAAAATCACTCTACATTTGCCACATGCAAACTATCCAAAAAACCTTCTCTCAAATTCAAGTCATCGCTTCTATATATCTCAAATGAATGTATAAATCAAAAAATCATGCTCATTGTCACTAATTCTAAAAATCATAAATTTCTCTAACTATAAAGCCAAAAAATTGTTCTCATTGTCACTAATTCTAAAAATCACAAATTTCTCTAAGTATAAAGCATGAAACGAATCATAAAGACCATCAAAGAAGAGAGGATGAAGATGCTAACCTTTTGAGCACTTGGATGAGTGAAATCCCCACAAATCTTGTGAAAAATGGGCAGCACCTCCTCTCTAAAATGCTGTGGAGAAGAAGCTAGCCCGAGCTCGATCAAATGGTTGGCTTGGGCTCGGAGAGGAAGAAATGTGCTGGTATATAGAAGGCAGATTAGTACTGGCTGGTGGCTCCAGCCGGTACTACATCTCTTGACTTAGTATCGGCTGGAGCCGCTAGCCGGTGTGAAATGCCCTCGGCTCCATTTAGTACTGGCTGAAGCCACCAGCCGGTACTAAGTTGTCGTTGGGGGAATCTAGCTATTGCCCCCAGCATCTGTAGAGAACTTTAGTACCTGTTGGTGGTTCCAGCCGGTACTAAGTTGTCGTTGGGGGAATCTAGCTATTGCCCCCAGCATCTGTAGAGAACTTTAGTACCTGTTGGTGGTTCCAGCCGGTACTAAATGGCTTCCCGGGGCATTGTTCTTATGGCCCGATATTAAATGTGCGAGTTAGTATCGGCTGAAAGACAGCCGGTACTAATCGCCGCAAACGAATGGTCACTTCTCTGGTAGTGATGTCTTCTTCCCCATGGCTATGCACGCTAGTCTCAAGCTTCGAATCCGGCTTGTAGGTTGCAGCTCGTCCACGCATCACTAGAACTCTTTATAGGAGGCAGCTATAGCAGTTGTTGCCGAGAACTTTGCATGGATGAAAAGAAGGAAAAAGGAATCGATCCATGGGAGAGACGTTCACACTCGAGTAGATCCTTCCAATTTACTGCACGCATGGTTGCAGTGGTGAAGATATGATATGCTTGGAATAGTCGAAGACTCGAAGCTAGGGCTAGACGAAATGCTCGCGTTAGCTCACTCGACTCGCAAATGGCTCATCGGCTCGGCTCGGTGCAATTTACTAACGAGCCGAGCTGAATATTTTGCTCGTTACTATAACGAGCTAGCTTGAGCTGGCTCATGAGCTTAACAGGCCCCTAGCCCAACATATAATCCAATAAGCCCATCTATGTGTTGAACTCCTAAACGGCTGAACCCTAGAGCCACTTGACCGTCCCCCTTCCTCGACTCGCGATGCCTCGCTGCCCCCAGTTTGTATCGCCCCTTCGCCTCCCTCTACTCGTGCCACCTCACTGCATAGGCACCAGGGATGCGGACACCAAGGATGATCGCCGGCCCCCCTGCAGATGCTGCCCTCTAGCGGTCTGGCCTCGGGCCTCTACCTCCGAGCGGCACACAGCCACGGCGGGAGCCGACGCTAGGAGTCGCCATGGAGGATGAGGAGTACGAACAGGCTCCACCGAGTATTGAATCAACGAGCAAGCGCACACGTAGATGGTATTGAATCACAGTGTCGGAGCCCTCATCGAGGTGAGGTTTGGGGCCACTATGGGCTAGATCTTGACGATGGTGGGGGCTTGATGAAGATGGTGTGTAGCAGCTCCAGGGGCTACCTGGTGCCACCACCACACAGGCATCAACCCTGGCCTCTCGTTCAAGGGTTGGTCAGAATGACAACACCTCCTATCTCCATGCTTGCTTCTCCATTTTACTTGCCTTTCTTTTTTGCGAAATACTTTTCTCCCCTTGAACTGGGTAATTCTTGATGCCGTAGTCGCATGTGAATTGATTGGAGAATGTATGCATTTGGTTGTGGTTATTCATTGCAATTTGCATCTATGTATATTTGCTTTGCATTTGTTTGGCGTGGCTCGCGAGCTAGAATGAGCCTGCTCAAGCTTTTAATGAGCCGAGCCAAGCTCAACTTTTTGCTTGTTAAGTTAACAAGCTGAGCCAAGCCAGCTTGTTAAGAAAACAAGCCAAGCCGAGCCGAGCTCAGCTCGCTCGTCATCCAGCCCTACTCAAAGCCAGCAGGCGGGTCAATAAGGGTGGTAATGGATCTTAAAATTTAGCTTAGATAATCTAAGGGCCAGGCCCTATAATGGTCAGGCTCTAATCTTATACAATTTTGAGCTAAAAATATATAAGAGCCAAGTTGGGTTGTGAAGAGATCACTAGGGCCATAATCTATTACCATCCATAAGTAGACGGCATCTTCCAAACTCACCAAGCAAGCGTCTCATGCCTATGCTATTTTCCGCCTACTTCATAGCTAACGTTATCCACATGCCTCACTTCTCTGCTGACTGTGAGGAGTTTGATGCTATCATGCTACCCTCTATAGCAAGGTCAAGGAGTTTGATGCTATCTGCTGCTCTAGAATAGTAGATTGGATGTCTCAATTACTATTTAGGGAAGTTGGAACATGTTATTAGGGTGGTAAATGACCTTAAATTTTAGCCTAGATAATCTAAGGGCTGAGCACTAAAACAATTGGGCTCTAATCTAATACAATTTTGTGCTAAAAATATATAAGAGCCAAGTTGGATTGTGAAGAGAGCACTTGGGCCATGATCCGTTACCACCCCTTTATTAAGAGCTCATTTGGGACAGCTTCTATCGGCTTCAGTTTCAACTATTTTGCACACATTGAGGTAATGCAGTGTGAAGCCGTTTTTAAGCTAGAGTAAAAATGAACTAGAAGACGGGTGAAGCTAATTTTTTTAGCTTTACCAGTTTCGGCTTCACCGATGAAGCCGTTTTGGGAGAGCCCTCCAAAACAGCCTCTAAGTTATTGTCAGACACGGGGCCACGGGGCTGTGTACATCAAGGAGTCCGTATTAGGCTAGGGGATAGGACGTGTCCTGTACCTTATTTATGTTGTATTCTACCCGCATGCGGAGTAGAACTAGTCGATGAAAAAGGAAACTACTCGAGTTGTACTTGAGTACGATTCCTGAGCTAGTATCAGGCTAGGATTCATGTAACCCTGTCCGCCCGGATATATAAGGGCGGGCAGGGACCCTCTCAAAATCAAGATCACCAGATCAACATCAAGGCAATACAAACCATAATACAGGATGTAGGGCATTACGCATATTGCGGCCTGAACCTGTCTAAATCTTGTGTTGTCTGCACCTTCAAGTTCCTGATCTCGGCGCACCCCAACCCAAAGCCTACCACCTTGGGTATACCCCTCAGTGGGCAGCCGGATAAAACCCGACAGCTGGCGCGCTAGGTAGGGGGGCGCATCAGAGATCCGCTGGAGAACTCGATGGCTCTTTTCAAGTTCCCCAGTCCCGTGCTCCCTGAGGGCACAACTTTTGTTTTTGGCTCGTGGGTCTGCGTCGCCAACGGCGCAGGCGGATTCCGTCGGCACATTGTAGACGACACCATCAAGCTAAAAACACTCACCGCAAGGCTCGATGACTTTGTCGATAATCTCGACGAGTTACCTTTTTTGATTCTGCCAGGGAAACCGGGGCAGAGTCTATCACTACTGTTCCTTTCTCCGCATTGGAGGAGAACTTGGATTCTCTACTCCAGGCTGGGGGGTTCCGATGCCACCGCATGTCGGGGGGCTGAGGATCACCTAGCCACTTGTGGGCTGATGATCACCACCACCTCCGAAGGATGAATTGTTCATTGGAAGGGGATGGATCTATCCGATCTACTTGGACATGAAGACCGCTTGGTAGCCCACCTTGAACCTTTGCCTTTTCAGGAGGGCAGGGCGTTGGCTACCATCACTGAGGGCTCGACTAAACTAGTCGAAGCCTCCTCTGAAGAACTCGCAACCCGCCAGGTGCTGATGGTGGAGGAGGGGGATGACGATGCCCTCATCCCCATCAGCGCACTTGACAGGATATCAGAAGACGAAGATACTGCCGATGCTGTCGACGAGAACGACGCCGAGCGTGACGCGCGGTGAGCCAGGAACAGAGCTCGTGCGGTTCGTAGAAGGCGGGGCAACGAGCGCATACGTTCTGCGCAGTGCGAACTCGACGTGAATTCGCCGCCGCAAATGAACGAGGCTTCAGGACTCCTGTGGCCAACATCGCTTGGGTAACAGCGCTACTCGAGCGAAGTAACGATCCCACCGTTCGACAAGCGCTCCGCTACGCCCAACGGGCATGGATCCAGCTGGACCAGCAGGCCCCGGCATCACTCGTTGGGGACGAGCGCGTTGGAGACAGCCGGAGCCAGGCCCCAAGTCGACTAACAAGTGATCGCCCGCGACCCCAACGCAGCAATAACAATGATGGTGCGGGTAGGAGTCAGGTCACCGGAGGGAGGCGGCAGCCACCTCCGGCGAACAACCCGAGGCAGCCCAACCGCCCACATCAACAACCGGACCTTCGCCAAAAGATCAATGAGGGGCGCGACGTCCGGTCAGTCCTCGACTCGAGGCGACGGGAACGCAAGGTAGCTGAGCGGGACGATGCTGACTGCAACGATCGTTTTCCTACGTTCACTACGAGATTCAACGGCTACAAGTACCCGGAGGGTTTCAAGCCGATCGGCATCACCAAGTATGACGGTAAGCAGGCCCCCCAACAATGGCTCCGCTGTTACTCCACTGCCATTGAGGTGGCCGGTGGTTCCAACACTACCAAAGTCGTCTACTTTCCGATGGCTTTGGAGCCTGCACCGCTGACTTGGCTGGAAAGCCTCCCCAACGACTCCATCAACTCCTGGGAGGGCCTCAAGAAGGTTTTCATCGACAACTTCCAAGGGGCGATAACCCGTGCAGGAACCCGGCACGACCTCGCCCAGTGCAAGCGGGAGCGTAACGAACTCCTCCGGTCCTACACCCGCTGTTTCTTCGACGTGCGGGCCACCATCGCCAACATCACGGAGGAGGACATCATCGACTGCTTCTACAACAGCCTAACGGACCCAGGTATATATCATGATTTTGGGCGTAACAGGCTAAAGACGGTTGCAGGACTACGTGACATGATGCACGATTGGTCCGAACAAGAAGAAAAGATGCATGAGAGGTTTCCAAGACGCACCGACCTCAACCAGAAGCACAACAACGACAATCGGGCTGACAAAGGCCAGCGGGACTTTTCGGGTTCTTCCCGAAAACGCAAGCAAGACGATCTCGTCGCAGCTGTGGAACGTCCTTCGTGGGGCAAGAAGTCGACCACGCAGGAGTAGTTTGAAAAGCTCCTGCAGAAGAAGTGCCCATGGTGCATCAACTCCAAACACGCAGCGATCGACTGCTTTCAGCTCAAGCGCACCTTTGGCTCCCCTGGAAACGGCAAAAAGAACAAGTCGACGGGCAAAGAGCCCGAAGACGAGGACCAAGAAGATAAATATGAGACAGCCAAGTTCCAGGATGCCTCCAAAACCGTTAATGTTATCTTTGGTGGTGATGAAGATTTTTGTTCCAAGCGAGAACAGAAGTTGCTGCTACGGGAAATTTTATCCATCGAGCCGGCGGTACCACGACCACTCCGATGGTCGGAGGTCCCTGTGGCAGAACCAATCTGAATTATACCGGCTCAAGTACGCGAGTCCTCTCTTGAGGGCTACCTCGTGCTTCAAACGGTATAATACCTTGGCCTGTCGGGTAACGTCCCGATAAACCACCGAATGCAGGATCAAACAAGGTACCTCGCACGAAGGCGAGTCCAGAGATATAAAAGCCATTACACTTTACATCACAAGCAGTTATATTACAAAAGTATACCAAATATCATCAGTTCCCAGTGAAGGGAGATTTTTACAAAACAGGTTTAAGTTTTTAAGCCAAAGCAGCGGAGTTTAAAAGCGTAAATATTGTACACGTTGTTATTACAGATATCATGCTAGCCCTGGCATGATATCATTCGGCGGAATCGGTGTTGGCCGGGGACGGATCCCACTCCACGGACCAACCATCAGGCAAGGGGTAGGGCCACAGTGTAATGAATGCTGGCTCATCAGGGAGATTACCTGAAGTAAATCAACAAAAGCAAGGCTGAGTATACTAATACTCAGCAAGACTTACCCGCTCATGGTATACATAGCCATGTATCTAGACTTATGCAGGCTTTTCAGGTTTTGGGTAGGATTTTCAGCTGAAAAGCAACAAAGAGTAGATCCTTATTTTCAACTTTTAGCTTTCAGATTCTAGTTGATTAACCATTCTAGGTAAGCACCTATAACTACACACACATGGTAGAATCTTTAATCAAACATCATCTTTGATAGTCACAAAGTTCCTCTTGTTACTCTATGTGGCAAAGGGATTAAGTAGTCTCAATCTCCGCGAGAAACGGATGATTCCTGAATCGAATTTCAAAACCTTGTAAGGGTAAACCTAACACACACGCTTGGAACACCAAAGGGTCGTTCCAAAGCAACCGTTTGCCTTTCATTCCGACTCGTGGATCAGAGCCACCACAAGCGACTGCGGGACCATACGCACTTCCAAAGTGCAGGACGTACGTCTGTAGCGCGACTACAAAACCCGTACTCCTGGTTGCCCAGCAACACGTATTCCTACACGTCGAATCGAGTAACAGGAAAAACCAAAATACGAGTGGTGGGAGGTATGTCCACTCCTCGGGCCGATTGGTTACTAGGTTTACCGTTTACCATATTTCACGGCATGTGGCTAGTACTTTCAAACGCTTAACCACCGCTACCACACACTGCGGCCTTATCCAGTTCAACAACACAGATGGGGTATCACCTCAACCATGATACCGAATAAAACTCCCGTCCGTCATCCTTATAATGATAACAGGAATGTAAACATTACAATTCCTATATCGCGCGAGTGACAGGAAATCACTCGACTTCTACCGATCCTATAAGCAGCGCAGCTATTCGGACTCAAGTACTAATGTTCAATACATCGGTTCGTGGAATTATGCAGCTAAGGTTTCCAAACAACTCCTAAGAACTTAATGCATAAAGACATATATAAATAGTATAGTTTGCAGTGTAATAAAGTAGGGGTTATGTCCGGGGCTTGCCTTCGCTGGTGAGGTTGGGGTTAGTCAAGTTAATATCTTCCGAACCTTGGTTCGGGGCTTCAGAGAATTCCGCGACGAGATTCCCGGGGTCTTCAGAATAACCTCCTTCTGGTTCCGAGATAAGCTCGTAGTCACCGTCAGCGAGAGCGGTCGAGTCTATATGAGATGCAAAGTTACAAGTTATGGAATGCATATACTTTTATGTTAATTCACAATAAAGTTGCAATCCAAACAAAAGATCATTACATTTTAATAAACAACCTAACTATCTTGTACTGGGCAGTCATTTATTGAGTATTAAGTATCTTATCTAGATACATTAAATAACTAAGCTAACTTTACTAAATATCTAACTAGTAGCATGGAGCAACAGGTTGGGGTGATGCCCAATAACTAAGTTAAATCTTTTTATCTATTGCTTGTATTATTGGATTATATGAAGTCCATATTGATACTAAATTATGTACTTATTATAACAATGTTCAATTTGTTTTTAGTTGTTTTCCACTTAATCTTAAGTTGGAAATTTGGCAATAAACTACACTATTATAAAACAGTACTAGAAAAATAATTTCTTGATTTTAGAGCATTTAAATTATTCATAAATTTTTATGAACTAGAACTATGGGTCATGAATTTTTCTTTAAATCTAAACTTAAATTCATGGCTAAGGTTACATTAGGCCTCTGACTTTTAAATTTTTATCTTAGATTACTCCTGTTGTAACAAAGCTAAGATAAATTTTTCAGCCCTAAACATGAAGGAATACATTTGGAATTAAATTAAGTAACTTTTATTTACATATAACAAAAAGTACTCGAAATCTAAGCAAATGAACAGTAAAGTACTCGAACTTTTTACACAGAGCTATACCTAGTACATACAGTCTAAGTTTCAAATTTCAGCTATAACACATGCCTATAACATGAGATACAATTTAAACACTTATTTTCTATTATTTAATCTACATCAGAAAATATACACCTATAGCTCAAACTTCCTAAATAAAAGTAGTCGAGTTTTACTTATGGATTCCAACAAAATTTAGTTTGCATTTTTATGATTTTTCCTCGAATTGATACAGAATTTCTAAGTTGACAGCATTATTTACACAAGGGGGTCCTTCGGGTACTATTCAGCTGAGTCTATAGCCTTACAGAAAACCCCCTGGGTTTTCTAGTCTTCTAACCCGAGGTCCTTGGACTGTGAACCGAAGTAGAGTAAAGTGGGGCAGTCCTGTTCCGGCGACGACGGTCACCGGCGGCGAGGTCTGAGGGGAGGAGAGGGTGCAGGAGCTCACGACGGTTCTGTGGCACCCCGTGTCGAGGGTCAGGGAGGTCGGAAAGATGGAGCTCGACTAGAACCCGAGGTGGCGGCGGAGAGGTCACCGTCGACGGCAAGGCTCCGGCGGTGAACGTCGGTAAGGGACCTGCGCACGAGAACCAGCACGTCATGGGGAACGTGTAGGTACAACTAGTTGGAAGGATTCGCGTCGGAGGGGAAGCAATCGGCGACGACAGTGGCGGCGGCGGCGGGGATGTATACCGGCGATCGTCGGGAGGGTGATGTGCTGGACTATAGAGCCAACGGACGGGTCGTGGAGCTTCACAGGGGTGATGTGGTGCTAGCTAAGGTACTGTGGTGGCGTGGGATGGCTCGGGGTGAGCTGTCCACAAGGAGCAGGAGGCGGTGGTGGACGGTGGCTGTCGGAGATGAAGCTCCGGTGTCCAAACGGGGAAAGGAATCGGCCGGACAGCTGCGCGAGGATGCGGTGGAGCTAAAGGTGGGGTTAATGCAGGCGGAGCAGCTGCGGAGGGGTGGGGCGACGGTGAGCTCAAGCTCGCCGGCGTTCGGGCGGCAATGGCGACAGCGTTCCGAGGCGTGGGAGTGGAGAGGAAGTAGAAGAATGCGACCAACAGCTCGGAGGGGTAGTTGTAGTGCTCAAGCGCGCGCTAACACAGGGACTGGGCGCTCAACTTGGGGCTTGCCACGGCGGCGGCTCGGTGGCGGCCGAGCGGCGGTGGCGTGCGCATGGCGAGCGCAGGAGACGCCAGGGAGAAAGATGAGCAGGGGTGGGAGAGGTAGAGGGCGACGCGTATGCACTTGCAGAGGCTGGAGGTGGAACCTAGGGCGCGGCACCGGTGGTGAGCGGCGGGGCAGGAGCAGAGCAGGGGGTGGAAGCGGCGGTGGCAGAGGAAGAAGAAGCAGGCAGGAGTCAGAAGGACTTATTTGTGATTTCCAAAAAGTTCAGGGACTTCTCGGTAAACTAAAATTTCTCACTGCTACAAAGGTCAAATGAAAAAGTGCTCAACATGAAAGTTGTAGAGTTTTTCAAACTCTACAACATTGTTTTAGGGCTTAGGTTAAGAAACTCAAAGTTTACAGCTATTTAGATTACATTTTGAAACAAGATGGAATTTAAGTTAAATTTGTCTTTGCCCACTTAAATTTGATCAAATTTTGGGCATGTTTACAATTTTTCTGGCTTGTCATGATTACTTGTATTTTTACACATTAACCCTTAAGTAAATCTAAATTTTACTTTTACACTTCAATCTTTTCACATGTAAACCCTTATACCTTTGTTTTAATTACGCATAGGTCCTTAGTTTCATACAAAGTCTATTTCTCTTAGGTTTTAACTTAATATTTGTACTTTTCTTCTCTATGATCATTTGAATTTGACATTTAATAGCATTTTTACACAATTGCACATAGGAACTTATAAAATTCATAATTTACAATTATACCCCTAGTTCTTTGTACAACTCATATACACCATAGCATACATACAACTCACTGATACCTTGTACCTATATTTCTAATTACCTGAATGTTACAGTCCCCATATCATTTTCTCGTACTGACCTGTGGACCAGCTTTTCTGAGCCTGGGAAGTTTCCACTGGTGCTGGATCCCGTGGTCGTAGAAGTCAAGCTCACTCGGGTTCTCATCGTTGGCGGGAGCGGACTTAATCTTATCTTCACCAGTACGCTGAAGAAGATGGGTCTGGACCTGACCAACAAGCTTGTTCCGAGCAAGGCTCCTTTTTACGGTATTGTTCCTGGCAATGCCGCGCACCCGCTTGGAACGGTCATTCTCCCAGTCACTTTCGGGACGAGGGAGAATTACTGAACCGTATTCATCAAGTTCGAGGTGGCCAACTTCGAATCTTCCTACCACGCTATACTGGGGAGGCCGGCGCTCGCTAAGTTCATGGCGGTGCCGCATTACGTCTACTTACTTCTCAAGATGCCAGGACGCAGTGGCGTGCTCACGCTCCGAGGCGACTTGAAGAAGTCCTATGATTGCAACCAAGAGGCCATCCAGTATGCATCGACTTCCCGCGTGCCAGATGCTTCCGGAGAAGTACTCGCGGCCGCACAGCAACTTTCTCAAGCCAAGCTAGACATCCCGACGAAGAAGGCAAGCCAAACAGGTGTCAAGTCAACAGGCGATGTGGCTCTCAAGTCGATCCAGCTCCAAGAAGGCGACTCATCCAAGACAGCCATCATCGGCGCGGGTTTGGGTGACAAATAGGAACTCGCGCTCGTCATTTTCCTGCAGGCTAACCGAGACATACTCGCATGGAAACCATCGGATATGCCAAGGGTGCCCAAGGAGCTGATCGAGCATAGTCTTAATGTGTATCCACAAGCTGTACCAAAGAAGCAACAACTTCGTCGTTTTGCCCCTGATAAACGGGAGGCTATCAAACGGGAAATCGCTAAACTCCTCGCGGCTAGATTCGTTAAAGAAGTAATCCACCCAGAGTGGATAGCTAACCCTGTTCTTGTATTGAAAAAGAATAAAGAATGGAGAATGTGTGTCGATTATACCGATCTCAACAAGCATTGCCCGAAGGATCACTTTGGGCTCCCTCGCATCGATCAGGTAGTCGACTCAACCGCAGGTTGCGTACTGCTATGTTTCCTTGATTTGTTATTCAGGGTACCATCAGATTGCTCTCAAGGAGGAAGACCAAATCAAGACTGCGTTCATCACCCCGTTTGGGACTTATGCCTACAAGACGATGTCCTTCGGGTTGAAAAACGCAGGCGCTACCTATCAGCGTGCCATCCAGATGTGCTTCACTGATCAGTTACACCGGAATGTGGAAGCCTACATGGACGATGTGGTCATGAAGACCAGAAGTCCCGAGGGCCTGATCGCGGATCTGGAGGAAACTTTCGCCAGCCTACGGAAATACCGATGGAAGCTCAATCCGACCAAGTGCGTTTTCGGCGTTCCTTCGGGTAAATTGCTCGGGTTCATCAGGAGTAACCGGGGCACCGAGGCCAACCCGGAAAAGATCACTGCCATCACTGATATGGGGGCACCTGCCACAATCAAAGATGTGCAAAAACTTATAGGGTGCAAAAACTTACAGGTTCATCTCCCGACTCGGGGAGAGAGGACTTCCTTTCTTCAAGCTCTTGAAGCGCCAAGATAAATTTCACTGGACAGAGGAAGCCGAGCGGGCCCTGCAGGACCTCAAACAGCACCTACAGTCACCCCTGATCCTGTCACACCCGATTTATAAGAACATAAATCGAGCAATCATATATGCGCCAGGATCAAGTCACGCATATATACAACAGATCATCAAGATATCACAACACATGTCACGAATAACATTAACATAAATTGTAAATGAATCATAAATGAATTATTTTATTACAACCGAATCAAGAATCAGTTCAAGAGTTGCGGAAGCGTAAAAGAGATACACGGAGAGCTGGGCGCCACAGGGACGTCGACTGGGAGACAAACGCCTAGAAGTCGTCGAAGCCGCTGACGTAGTCCTCCACGTTGCCGGGCACTGAGCAGCAGTCGAAGATATCCAAAATAGAACAGAAGAGTAGAGAGGCAAGTGTGAGTACAAACTAGTACTCAACAAGTATAACACGAGTATGAGGCTCTAAGGTTAGCTGACTCAACTGCATTAGCTTTTAATCTTGGCAAATTTTATTAAAGCTAGTTACTACTAGTGGATGCGTTACCATAAACCCAATTGCATAATAAATTAAACAATATTAATTAAGAACTACTGAGAACCATCCAAACCAAAACCACCCGGGGAATCTCCCTCGTCAAAGGTTGATAACCCCACTAATCAGACGGAGGATCTGGGCCGCTCATGACTGTGAGCACAGCTGATATATCAGTTTTACACTCTCGAGAGGTTGCACAACTTTACCCACAAGTCGTGAGCTACGCTAGTTGTTCATCACACTTCCTTAGGTGAGATGGCTAGCAAGCACACTACGAGACCGTTACAAAGAATCACGTTGGTAAGGTGTAACCGCTAAGGATTCTGGATCAGCGACGATGGGGCCCACCTCCGGGGGTACAAGACACACAGCACAGACCAAGCCGGAGGAGCAGGGACCATTGAAGCTTACCACCCCTCTTGCCCACGCAGGTAAGTTACTCCCGAACCAACACGACCTAATTAGTAAGTCAAGACCGTCCCATTCCAGTCTTGTGGTTGCGCGGTTGTCCCAGGTTGTCGCTCTATGAACCGGTCCTTATGGAGAGTGGCCAACCAAGCACTAAGCACCGTGCTGGCCCCCTAAACCATGTTTCTATCAAAACATCTTTTTAAGGATGCACAAACCACTCAAGCACACAGCACAGAGGGTCGGCTCCAGAATTAAGTTGCATAAGACCATTAACAAATTAATTAAAAAGGACCAAGTGTGTTATAGCGCCGCAACCTAGCACACCTAACCAAAATGCAACCCAAAGGATATATATAAAGGATATAAAGAGGCTAGGAAAGTCCTTATAGGCATACAGTATTAAAATGCAGAATGAAATTGTATTTAAAAGTGATAGGATGTTCATGTTATACTTGCCTTCCTCGTACTCTCCCGGCTGCTGCTCGAACTGCTCGGAAGATGGCTGCTCCTGGTACTGGTCCAAAGGCTCCGCGTCTATTCACGACCGTAACAGCAATACATGGGCCACACATGCACACACATGCAAACAATAGCAAAATATAAGAAACAGTACACCAATACAATAGAACAGCACATAAAACTAGTCTAAAGCTATTCTACGCGTTATAACGATCGCGTGGATATAAAGAACACCTAAAACGGAGCTAAAACGCGAAAACTACGCTTAAAATAGGATCCAGGGACCTATTTGTAAGAAAAACATGACTACCAGGGCTTCTGGACAAAACCCGGGGACCTAAACATAATTAAACCCTAGACGCAGGGGCTAACTCGCTAAAAACCCTAGACTGGACTGCGGGTTCAAATTCCAGAGAAGCCAGGGGGGTCAAACGGGAATAAAAGGACCCTTCTGTAAATACTTTTTAACTAAGGCTGGACGGCGGGTTGATTCCAGGGAAGTCCGGGGTCTCTTTAGCAAAAAGACCACCGCTGACCGGTACGCCTCCAGTTTGACTCGCGCGTGGGATGCATCTAGGCCATTGGATCTGCATCGAACGGCTCAGATCGCGGCTCGGTTCTACGGCTCTGGAACGGCGGTGGGGTCGCCGGAGACGCGCTCCCGCGGAGGCGCTACGCCGGCGATGGCCTATCTTGGCCGTTCGGGCTCCATTTGGGACGAGGCCAAGCCCTGGAGGACGGTGACGACACGGGTAAACCACCTGAGCCATCAGCGTGGCGGATCGGGGCTCGGGTCAACACTCCCCACGAAGAGAGCGGCTCGGGATCGCCGGCGTGCCGCGGATGGGTGGCTGTGGTGGTCTACGGGCTACCAAACCTAGCGCAAACGACTACCCGAGTTGATGTATTGCTCACCGAGGTGGGAATTGGCTGGAGGCGGCGTGCGGAGGCGTCGTTGGTGACGGCCGACGGCGAAGGGGTCGGGTTCCCGTGGAGGAAGACGATGCCGGGGTGGCCGGGCCCTCTGAATGGCGGGAATTGCTCCGGGAGATCCCTGCGAAGGTGATGGGGGCGTCAGCACGGCACAGAGGGTACGGGTGGCCGGCAATTTCGCGGACAAAGCTCACCGGCGGCGACGGCTCGGGCTCCCGTGGAGGCAAGGCGGCGGCCGCGATTAGGGCTTTGGGGGCGGCGCTGTAGGGGTCCAAAGGTTGGCGCAGAGGGACAAGAAGGGGCAGGGCCGGGGGTCTCGGGATAGGGCTGCGGCGGAGGGGATCCGAAGCTCCCGGTTGTTGCGGCGGCGCGGCCGTTGCGGGGGAGCGCGGGAGGAGGGGGATGACGAGTGGGGCCGGCCTGGCAGCGGGAGAGGAAGGGGGAGCGGGAGGGAGCGAGCGCACGTGGCAGCCGCGCGCGTGAGGGGGGAAGGGCGCTGGCTCGGGCTGGGCCGCGGGAGAAAGAAATGGGTCGGGGCGCGGCCCATGCGGGGAAAGAGAGGGGGAAAATGCTGGGCCTCGGGTGGCCCATGCGGGAGAGAGGGGAAAGGAGAGAGAGAGCCCACGGGTGAGGGGGAGAAGGGAGGGTTTTGGGCTGGGCTGAGAGAGGGAGTGGGGCTGGTCTTCTCCTTTTCCTTTTCTTTTTCTTTACTCTACCCATTCAAACAAAGCCATTTGAATTCAAATACAATTTGAATTCAAACCTATACACTCAACACAAATAAAACAATGCTGCGGCATGAGTGCACAAACACTTTAATCCTATGATAAATTTTAATTACTTGCGTTATAAATTACTTTAAATGCCACAAAAATTTAAGGAAAAGACTGGAAAATTTATTTAAGCCCAAATAAATTTATTAAAATTGGGAAAATTTACCTTAGGGTGTTACAAACCTACCCCCCTTACAGGAATCTCGTCCCGAGATTCGAATAGGCTAGCTAGCAAAAAGATCGGGATATGTCTTCCTCAGCTCATCTTCTCGCTCCCAAGTAGCCTCCTCCTCCGTGTGATGACTCCACTGAACACGGCACATCTTGATCTTCTTGTTTCTGGTAACTCTCTCAGACGTCTCCAGAATCTTCACCGGATGCTCAATATAGGTCAGATCCTCCTGCACATCCAACCCTTCTATCGGTGCTTGCTCTTCTGGCACCCTCAAACACTTCTTCAGCTGAGACACGTGAAACACATCGTGCACTCCTGAGAGATTGAGAGGCAACTCCAAACGATATGCCACCTCACCTTTCCGTTCCAACACCTTGAACGGACCAATGTATCGGGGAGCTAGCTTCCCTCGTACATTAAACCTGCGGATTCCTCTCATTGGCGAGACCTTCAGGTATACATGGTCACCCACTGCGAAGGTCAAATCCCGACGACGAACATCCGCATAGCTCTTCTGACGAGTCTGAGCGACCCTCAGATTCTCTCGCACCTGCTGTACCAACTGTTCTGCCTCTTCAACAATATCTGGACAAATACCTGCCTCTCACCAATCTGATCCCAATACAGCGGAGTCCTGCACTTCCAACCATATAGGGCCTCGAAAGGTGACTTCTTCAGACTGGCCTGATAACTGTTGTTATACGAAAATTCTGCATACGGCAGACATTTATCCCAGCTGGTACCATACTGAATAGCACAGGCTTGAAGCATATCCTCCAACACTTGGTTGGTTCTCTCGGTCTGCCCATCTGTCTGAGGATGGTAAGCAGTACTGAAACGCAGCTTCGTATCCAACGAATCATGCAACAGCTCCCAGAACCGTGAAGTGAACTGAGATCCTCGATCAGATATGATCTTCTTTGGAACACCATGCAGACAGACAATCCTGGAGATGTACAACTCTGCGAGTCTAGCACCGGAGTAAGTAGTGTTCACCGGAATAAAATGAGCAACCTTCGTCAACCGGTCCACTACTACCCATATGGAATTGTACCCTTTCTGAGCACGAGGCAAGCCAACGATGAAGTCCATAGTGATCTCCTCCCATTTCCACTCTGGAATCTTCAACGGCTGCAATAACCCTGCTGGCCTCTGATGCTCTGCCTTGACACGCTGACAAGTGTCACAGATGGCCATGTACTCCGCAACGGAACGCTTCATCCCATACCACCAGAATCATTCCTTCAGGTCGTAATACATCTTCGTGCTACCTGGATGGATAGAATATGCTGTATCATGAGCCTCACTCAGAATCAACTTCCTGAGGTCATTCACATCCGGCACACATATACGACCCTTGTACCACAAGGTACCCTGATCATCCTCTCTGAAATGAGGAGCCTTGCCAATCTTGAGCAACTTACGAATCTCCTGCAGCTTCTGATCTTCCTTCTGATGCTGCCTGATCTCAGCCTCTAAAGTGGGTTCCGCCTCGAACGACGTACCTGAGGTGTGATGCAAGAAACCCAGACTCAACTGCTCAAACTCCTCGCATAACTCCTGAGGCATCTGAAAAGCCACGGCCATGTTAACATAGCTTTTCCTGCTCAGAGCGTCTGCTACAACATTGGCCTTGCCCGGATGATAGTGAATCTCCAGGTCATAATCCTTGACCAACTCTAGCCATCTCCTCTGCCGCATATTCAGCTCACTCTGAGTGAAAATATACTTGAGGCTCTTGTGATCGGTGTAAATATCACACCTCTGCCCAAACAAGTAATGTCTCCATATCTTCAGAGCATGCACAACTGCGGCTAACTCCAGATCATGAGTGGGATAATTTAGCTCGTGCCGGCGCAACTGCCGCGAAGCATAAGCTATCACTCTGCCTTCCTGCATCAGAACGCAACCAAGACCATCTCTCGAAGCATCACAATACACTGTGAACCTCTTGCTCTGGTCTGGCAGAGTAAGGACTGGCGCCGTAGTCAACCTCATCTTCAGCTTCTCGAAGGCACTCTGACGCTCATCAGTCCAAGAGAAATCCACACCCTTCTCTAGCAAGGAAGTCAAAGGCTTCGCAATCTTGGAGAAATTCTCAATGAACCTCCGATAATAACCTGCTAAGCCCAGAAAAGAGCGGACTTCCTTCACCGTCTGCGGTACAACCCAGTCCAGCACATCCTTCACCTTCCCGGGGTCCACAGCAATACCTCCCTTGGAGATAACATGACCGAGGAATGGAACCTCGTCAATCCAGAACTCGCACTTGCTGAGCTTGGCATACAGCTTGTGCTCTCTGAGCCTCTGCAACACAAGCCTCAGATGCTTCTCATGCTCCGCTTCTGACTTGGAATATATCAGGATATCATCAATAAATATCACCACAAAGGTGTCCAGATAATCCATGAAAACCTTGTTCATCAGATGCATGAAGAAAGCCGGAGCATTGGTCAAGCCAAAAGACATGACCGTATACTCGTATAGCCCATACTTGCAGGTGAATGCCGTCTTCTGAATATCTTCAGGACGAATCTTCAGCTGATGATAACCCGAACGCAGATCAATCTTTGAGAATACACAAGCACCCTGAAGCTGATCGAAAAGATCCTCAATACGGGGCAATGGATGCTTGTTCTTGATGGTGACTGCATTCAGATCCCGATAATCTACGCACATTCTCTTTGCACCATCCTTCTTCTCTACAAGCAATACAGGAAAAGCCCAAGGAGAGAAACTGCGACGGATATAGCCCTTGGCTAGCAACTCGTCGATGGTCTTCTTAACTTCCTCATGCTCAACAGGTGCCATACGATAGGGCCTCTTAGCGATAGGAGCTGTGCCAGGCTAGAGATCAATAGAAAACTCAATGTCGCGATCAGGCGGCATACCTGGCAAATCATCCGGAAAGACATCCGGGAATTCAGACACCACACGAATACCATCCGTGGGTCTAGCCTCCATCTGATGAAGAAATCCAGAAGGCTCCGTAGCTCCAACGGTGACTTCCTGACCATCCGGTGCTGACAGAAGAACCGTCCTCTGAGCACAATCTATCCGGACTCCCCACTTAGCAAGAGTCTCCATCCCAAGGATCACATCAATGCCCTTGGAGTCAAGCACCATCAGATTCGCACTGAAATCTACCCCCCTTATGGCCACACTGACTCTGGGGCAGAAGACATGAGACCTCAACTGCCCTCCTGGTGAAGATACTAACATGCACCTCTTTAATGTGCTAGTAGGAATGCCATGATGCTCAACAAAAGACTGAGTGATGAAAGAATGTGTAGCACCAGTATCAAAAAGCACTGTAGCAGGATGGGCATTAACCATGAACGTACCAATAACCACGTTAGGAGCCTCGGCCGCTGACTCGGCCGTCACGTGGTTCACCCTGCCCTGAGCTGGGGCCTTGGGCGGTGCTGCACGCCCCTGCTGTCCCGCCTGCGCCTTCCGAGGGCAGACGTTGGCGTAGTGTCCTGGCTCGCCGCAGTGGAAGCACACTCGAGGAAGTGCAGCGGCCTGCTGCCCAGGAGGAGGTGTGGGCACTCCCTGCCTCTGAGCTGGTGGAGCCGGAGGCGCCGGAAGCCTCTGACCCTGTCCCGCCTGCTGCTGCTGCTGAGGACGAGGCGGGTACTGCTGCCGCTGCTGGTGCTGCTGGGGCGGCCTCTGCTGCTACTGCTGCGGATGCTGGTAGCGGGGACGAGTGTTGCTGCCTGAAGAGGATGGAGCCATCTTCCTCTTCTTATCCTCAATCTCCCGGCGCTTGCGCTCGGTGTTGAGGGCCGCATCAACCAGCTGGTTGAAGTTGTCGAAGCGGTGGTTCAGCAGCGCATACTGGATGTGATCATCCAGTCCCTCCTTGAAGTACTCCTGCTTATCGCTGTCGCGAGCGACGTCAGCAGGGGCGTAGCGGGCAAGCTGAAGGAAACGGTCACGGTACTCCATCACCGTCATCGGTCCCTGAAATAACGGACACAGATAACAAGGATAGAAATCGCTCAATGGTCAGGTTTTACGAAAGAAGTCAAGGATATATCAAGCTCAAAGAAATGGTAGGGAATTCCGTTAAATTTTACCTGCTTAAGGGCACGGAACTCCTTCTGCTTCATCTTCAAAATGCCCTCAGGAATGTGGTGGTTCCTGAAACGCTCACGGAACTGGTCCCACGTGAGAGCGTCACGATCCCGAGCTGGGTAGGACTCCCACCAGTCAAGAGCGGAGCCTCGCAGCTGCCCTGCTGCGTACAGAACCCGCTCTCGGTCGTCGCATTGCGCAACAACCAACTGGCGCTCCACCGAACGAAGCCAGTCGTCCGCCTGGAGTGGGTCCGTGGCGTGAGAGAAGGTCAGAGGATGACCTCTCAGGAAATCCGCACGCCGATCACGAGGCGGAGGCGGCGGAGGAGGCGGTGGCTGAGCGTGGATATGCTGCAGAGCCTGAACAGTGTTGTTCAGGGTCGCCATCATCTGCATCTGGAGCTGGAAGAACTGCTCCGGGGTCAGTGGTGGCGGCATCGGTAACGGCTGACCAGCACTCTGGTTGTTCTGCTCCTGCGGGTCAGAACCGGAACCGGTGCGCCTGGTGTTCACCATCTGATTGCAACAAACGAAATTTATGAGAACGAGATATCGTGCAGCTGCGGAAATGAAACTTCGGAAGGATATGACAGAAAGAAAGAAATATAGGTTTTACACCCAACGTTCTAACTTAATTTTATTATTTGGCTCAAGTGAGGTTAGGTCGATTTGCATGAACAAGTTTAACTACTAGCCTATGCAATCAACCAAAAATCCAAATCAAACATTTGCACAATAACAAACATTCAATATTCACAACTTAGTCGAGTTTATCACACTACTCGACTAACACATTCGTTCTAGCGTATTTTCACCGGGACAACCTAAACTTATAAATTACAGGGTTAGGCGACTCAGGCCAACGTCTTCGAAAGACTCAAGCTATTTCTCAAAAAGATAGGTGAGATAGCAAATCAAGGGCTTAAGACTCAAGGAATAGAAGCAAAAAATGAATATTTGGGTTTTGCGGAAGCAGAGCAAGCGAGAGAAAATCCCTAAACTCGACCAGTTCTATCTAGGCTTCGTCCTACAGTCGACACGGCTCTGATACCAATCTGTCACACCCGATTTATAAGAACATAAATCGAGCAATCATATATGCGCCAGGATCAAGTCACGCATATATACAACAGATCATCAAGATATCACAACACATGTCACGAATAACATTAACATAAATTGTAAATGAATCATAAATGAATTATTTTATTACAACCGAATCAAGAATCGGTTCAAGAGTTGCGGAAGCGTAAAAGAGATACACGGAGAGCTGGGCGCCACAGGGACGTCGACTGGGAGACAAACGCCTAGAAGTCGTCGAAGCCGCTGACGTAGTCCTCCACGTTGCCGGGCACTGAGCAGCAGTCGAAGATATCCAAAATAGAACAGAAGAGTAGAGAGGCAAGTGTGAGTACAAACTAGTACTCAACAAGTATAACACGAGTATGAGGCTCTAAGGTTAGCTGACTCAACTGCATTAGCTTTTAATCTTGGCAAATTTTATTAAAGCTAGTTACTACTAGTGGATGCGTTACCATAAACTCAATTGCATAATAAATTAAACAATATTAATTAAGAACTACTGAGAACCATCCAAACCAAAACCACCCGGGGAATCTCCCTCGTCAAAGGTTGATAACCCCACTAATCAGACGGAGGATCTGGGCCGCTCATGACTGTGAGCACAGCTGATATATCAGTTTTACACTCTCGAGAGGTTGCACAACTTTACCCACAAGTCGTGAGCTACGCTAGTTGTTCATCACACTTCCTTAGGTGAGATGGCTAGCAAGCACACTACGAGACCGTTACAAAGAATCACGTTGGTAAGGTGTAACCGCTAAGGATTCTGGATCAGCGACGATGGGGCCCACCTCCGGGGGTACAAGACACACAGCACAGACCAAGCCGGAGGAGCAGGGACCATTGAAGCTTACCACCCCTCTTGCCCACGCAGGTAAGTTACTCCCGAACCAACACGACCTAATTAGTAAGTCAAGACCGTCCCATTCCAGTCTTGTGGTTGCGCGGTTGTCCCAGGTTGTCGCTCTATGAACCGGTCCTTATGGAGAGTGGCCAACCAAGCACTAAGCACCGTGCTGGCCCCCTAAACCATGTTTCTATCAAAACATCTTTTTAAGGATGCACAAACCACTCAAGCACACAGCACAGAGGGTCGGCTCCAGAATTAAGTTGCATAAGACCATTAACAAATTAATTAAAAAGGACCAAGTGTGTTATAGCGCCGCAACCTAGCACAACAAACCAAAATGTAACCCAAAGGATATATATAAAGGATATAAAGAGGCTAGGAAAGTCCTTATAGGCATACAGTATTAAAATACAGAATGAAATTGTATTTAAAAGTGATAGGATGTTCATGTTGTACTTGCCTTTCTCGTACTCTCCCGGCTGCTGCTCGAACTACTCGGAAGATGGCTGCTCCTGGTACTGGTCCAAAGGCTCCGCGTCTATTCACGACCGTAACAGCAATACATGGGCCACACATGCAAACAATAGTAAAATATAAGAAACAGTACACCAATACAATAGAACAGCACATAAAACTAGTCTAAAGCTATTCTACGCGTTATAATGATCGCGTGGATATAAAGAACACCTAAAACGGAGCTAAAACGCGAAAACTACGCTTAAAACAGGATCCAGGGACCTATTTGTAAGAAAAACATGACTACCAGGGCTTCTGGACAAAACCCGGGGACCTAAACATAATTAAACCCTAGACGCAGGGGCTAACTCGCTAAAAACCCTAGACTGGACTGCGGGTTCAAATTCCAGAGAAGCCAGGGGGGTCAAACGGGAATAAAAGGACCCTTCTGTAAATACTTTTTAACTAAGGCTGGACGGCGGGTTGATTCCAGGGAAGTCCGGGGTCTCTTTAGCAAAAAGACCACCGCTGACCGGTACGCCTCCAGTTTGACTCGCGCGTGGGATGCATCTGGGCCATTGGATCTGCATCGAACGGCTCAGATCGCGGCTCGGTTCTACGGCTCTGGAACGGCGGTGGGGTCGCCGGAGACGCGCTCCCGCGGAGGCGCTACGCCGGCGATGGCCTATCTTGGCCGTCCGGGCTCCATTTGGGACGAGGCCAAGCCCTGGAGGATGGTGACGACATGGGTAAACCACCTGAGCCATCAGCGTGGCGGATCGGGGCTCGGGTCAACACTCCCCACGAAGAGAGCGGCTCGGAATCGCCGGCGTGCCGCGGATGGGTGGCTGTGGTGGTCTACGGGCTACCAAACCTAGCGCAAACAACTACCCGAGTTGATGTATTGCTCACCGAGGTGGGAATTGGCTGGAGGCGGCGTGCGGAGGCGTCGTTGGTGACGGCCGACGGCGAAGGGGTCGGGTTCCCGTGGAGGAAGACGATGCCGGGGTGGCCGGGCCCTCTGAATGGCGAGAATTGCTCCGGGAGATCCCTGCGAAGGTGATGGGGGCATCAGCACGGCACAGAGGGTACGGGTGGCCGGCAATTTCGCGGACGAAGCTCACCGGCGGCGACGGCTCGGGCTCCCGTGGAGGCAAGGCGGCGGCCGCGATTAGGGCTTTGGGGGCGGCGCTGTAGGGGTCCAAAGGTTGGCGCAGAGGGATAAGAAGGGGCAGGGCCGGGGGTCTCGGGATAGGGCTGCGGCAGAGGGGATCCGAAGCTCCCGGTTGTTGCGGCGGCGCGGCCGTTGCGGGGGAGCGCGGGAGGAGGGGGATGACGAGTGGGGCCGGCCTGGCAGCGGGAGAGGAAGGGGGAGCGGGAGGGAGCGAGCGCACGTGGCAGCCGCGCGCGTGAGGGGGGAAGGGCGCTGGCTCGGGCTGGGCCGCGGGAGAAAGAAATGGGTCGGGGCGCGGCCCATGCGGGGAAAGAGAGGGGGAAAATGCTGGGCCTCGGGTGGCCCATGCGGGAGAGAGGGGAAAGGAGAGAGAGAGCCCACGGGTGAGGGGGAGAAGGGAGGGTTTTGGGCTGGGCTGAGAGAGGGAGTGGGGCTGGTCTTCTCCTTTTCCTTTTCTTTTTCTTTACTCTACCCATTCAAACAAAGCCATTTGAATTCAAATACAATTTGAATTCAAACCTATACACTCAACACAAATAAAACAATGCTGCGGCATGAGTGCACAAACACTTTAATCCTATGATAAATTTTAATTACTTGCGTTATAAATTACTTTAAATGCCACAAAAATTTAAGGAAAAGACTGGAAAATTTATTTAAGCCCAAATAAATTTATTAAAATTGGGAAAATTTACCTTAGGGTGTTACAGATCCTCACCGCACCATTGCCGGGTGAGACCCTCTTACTTTACATTGCGGCAACTACCCATGTTATCAGCAGTGCCATTGTTGTCGAGCGCTCTGAGGAAGGCCATGCGTTTGGTGTGCAGAGGCCTGTTTACTTCATCAGCGAAGTACTCTCAGAATCTAAGGTGCGGTACTCGGCAGTCCAGAA
This sequence comes from Panicum hallii, assembly GCF_002211085.1. Classification (NCBI taxonomy): domain Eukaryota; kingdom Viridiplantae; phylum Streptophyta; class Magnoliopsida; order Poales; family Poaceae; genus Panicum; species Panicum hallii. The sequence goes on along the minus strand of NC_038047.1, from coordinate 19,993,045 downwards.
GCTTCTTTATGGCATACTGATTACTTCACGGAAATTACGCCACTACTTCGAAGAATACCGGATCACCGTGATCACAGACTTCCCGTTGGTGGATATCCTACACAATCAGGACGCCACGGGCCGTATTTCAAAGTGGGCAGTGGAACTAGGGGCTTTGTCGATCGACTTCAAGCCACGCACTGCGATCAAGTCCCAAGCTCTAGTCGACTTCATGGTAGAGTGGAGGGAAAATCAAGTTCCAATTCCAGTCGACAAGCCAGAGCATTGGACCATGTATTTTGATGGTTCTCTCAAGCCCGATGGCGGTGGCGCTGGCGTGTTGCTCATATCCCCAAGAGGCGAACAACTCAAGTACGTCCTCCAAATCCTCTGGGAGGCATCCAACAATGAAGCCGAGTATGAAGCCTTGCTTCACGGGCTTCGTTTGGCGATATCACTAGGGATCAAGCGGCTACTTGTCTACGGTGATTCTCTTTTGGTTGTCCAGCAAGTCAACAAAGAGTGGGACTGCAACAAAGAGAACATGGAGGCCTATGTACAAGAGATCCGCAAACTAGAGAACAAATTCTCTGGCTTAGAAGTTCATCATGTGCTGCGGGAGCACAATGTCGCCGCTAATGCCTTGCCTAAGCTGGGTTCAACCCGAGCACAAGTCCCAGCAGGGGTATTCGTACAAGAGTTGAAGCAACCGTCCATCAGCCCTTCACCACAGGTCTCCACCGGCACTGGCTCTGTAAAGCCAGAACGGGAGGTTATGCTGGTTGGCGAGGACTGGAGAGGACCCTCTATCGACTTCATCCGAGATCTCGTATTACCGGCAGGGATGGATCCCAAGAGCGCTGGTGCTGCCCGCGTCATGCGACGGAGCAAGGGGTTCGTCTTAGTCGCAGACATGCTGTATCGACGTGGCGCACGGTCTGGCGTGCTTATGAAGTGCGTCACAACAGAGGAGGGCCAGGACATTTTGCGAGAGATACACGAGGGAGTATGCGGTAACCATGCAGCGTCACGCACGCTAGTCGGTAAAGCGTATCGAGCTGGCTTCTGGTGGCCCACCGCCGTGTCTGACGCTGAGGACCTGGTGCGACGATGTCAGAATTGTCAGTTCTTTGGCAAGCAATCACATGTCCCGGCTCACAACCTTATTACCATACCACCTTCTTGGCCGTTCGCATGCTGGAGCCTTGACATGATTGGGCCCTTTGCAATAGCGCCAGGGGGTTTACTCATGTCCTTGTGGCTATCGACAAGTTTACCAAGTGGATCGAGTTCAAACCGATCGCCAAGTTTACTCCAGACAGGGTGGTCGACTTCATCTCTGATATCTTGCATCGTTTCGGCTTCCCCAACACTATTATCACTGATTTGGGTTCAAATTTCATGGCCAACCAATTCTGGGAATTCTATGAAGATTCATCCATTGAGGTCAAGTACGTTTCGGTGGCACACCCAAGGGCAAATGGGCAAGTCGAGCGGGCAAACGGCTTGATCATTGACGGTCTCAAGAAAAGTCTTTATGACGCCAATACCAAAAAGGGCGGGAAGTGGATACACGAGTTGCCACATGTTATCTAGGGCTCAGGACTCAGCCGTCCAAAGCCACAGGGCAGACTCCGTTCTTTCTGGTTTATGGCTCCAAGGCGATTCTCCCAGCGGACATCATGTGGAAATCCCCAAGGGTCGAGATATATAAAGAAGGCGAGGCGGACGAAGCACGACAGCTGGAGCTGGATTCTGTCGAAGAGGCTCACTGCTCTGCTCTCATTCAGTCAGCCCGTTACCTACAGGGGATCCGGCGATATCATGATCGCAACATTAAGGAACGGTCGTTTAACATAGACGACCTCGTCCTTCGTCGCGTTCAGGATGAGTCGGGTTTGCACAAGCTTAATTCAAGATGGGAGGGACCGTTCATCGTCAAGAGGGTTACAAGACCAGGATCTTATCGGCTACAATGCCCCGATGGTCAGGATGTACCCAATTCATGGAATATACAACACCTGCGACGTTTCTACCCTTAAGGGGATTTGTCCCCAGTTCCTGTACGCGCCATGATTATTTTCCTTTTCTGGGTCCATATGGCGGCTTTTTGTGCCACATGACCCGAAAGGTAATTTCTCGAATACACTGTGGAGGCTACGGCCACGCCCATATTATTCAAAATTGACTTCTTGCTACACGCATTTGTGTCGTCATGATGACAATCATGTCTTTTCCATACTCGTTGGGCTCGACTTGTTCGGGTTTTATTTAACTTGTTTGGCTTGTCCCTTCGCTGGGCTGTATCGACTACCCCTGATGTCGTTATACTCAGCGTAGCTTTTGACTGTTTGCTATGAGGCATCCTAGTCGCTGCGCCACATATTGCGCGCTCCGGGCAAGTTGGATTCGCTCGGTCGGACTTCATCTGGCTTACCCGACAAGCTCACGTGCAGAGCTATATCGGCTACCTTCTGAGCCGTTGCTCTCAGAAGTAGCAGGTCTTTGCCTCAGATGAGACAATACTCTCAGAGTTCTCATAAGGCTACATAAAAGATAACTGTGGTCTCTTATATTACAAAAGGCTTAAACACTAAGGGTTCAGTTTTGGACCATGTTTTCTACAATTTTTTCAGCTTCTGGCCTGGCTTCCACCAAGTACTCGCGGAACCTCTCATCAGTGCAGTCGGCAGCTACGCCCCCTGCGAGTACTTCAAGTTGAGCCTTCGGCCAGTATGATCTTACTAGCCCTAAGGCGTGACCCACGTAGGTGGCGGCGGCCTTGGTGATGAAGTCCAAGATCCTTTGTGGCGCTTCATGAAGACGATCTACCAGTGGGGGCTCGCCTTCGGAGTTGTCCTCCTGTGGGTCCACCATCTCATCAAGCTCTTGAGCTGCCGCCTTCAGCTCCTCCAGCTCTTTCTGGCATTTCTCCTTCTCATCGCCCAGAGTCTTGATTTGCTGGAGGCAGTCGATGAACTGCTTCTCCGTGTCGGCCATCACCTTCTGCAGACTCTCGACTTCATCTGCGCGGCGATTGAGCATGTTCTTCAAGTCAGTAAGCAGCTCTTCTTTATAATTTATGAGTTTCTTAATTTCTACGGTGATGAACAGGTTTCAGAATACACAATCATCGCCAATGATACAAGCTCGCGCGTAAGATTTGTCATACCTTGGTGCGCTTTTCGCTGCTCTTTGAGTTGGCCTCGAAGCTCGGCATTAGCATGCTCCAGGCTGGTCCGCTCCCGCGTCAGTTCGTCAATGCGCCTTGTGGATTCCTCCAGCCTGGTGGCCTGCTCTTGGGTTTTCTTGCTCGTATCCTGCACATTCCCGGCGGATCGAGATGAATGATCCAACCACACTCAGCATCAGAAGGGCATGTGACTCTTACCTGGGAAAACATGCTAGTGGCCTGGAGTATATTTTTGACTTCTTCTCCAAGGGCGGGCTGCGCGCTAGTCCCCTCTACAGCTCCCACCACCTCAACGACTGATGGCTGGGTGGCTGTTGCAAGAAAGTCAGTGTTAAACAAGTGACGACTATGGCTGAGGGCAGCCGGATACTTTACCTGCACTCTTGGCGGGCACATCAACGGCAACCTCGACTTGCTCATCGCCACCAGCTTCGCGTTCTGTGTGCTAGGGCTCGGGCGGCGGTGAGCTGGGCAAGGCTGCAGCCGCTGCCTCTGCTGGTTCCGGTGCACTGGTTAGCTCGGGCGAGAGCTCGGGGGCTGGAGGTGCCAACTCGAGTCCTGGCTCGTCCAGCACCACTGCTGTTGCGGGCCTGTTCCAGACAACATAAAGTCTTGATATTTTCAATCTCATACATGGCTAACGACGGGATCCAGAGTAGTGCTTACACGTGAGATCGGGTTATTGCTGGATCCCTGAACGCCAGCCTCAGTGGCTTCTTCACCACGGCGTTTGTAGTTAGAGGTGAAGGTGTACAAGTCGAGGGGGCTGGCAGCACCGGCGTGGCGATGGCCACAGAATCCACCGCTGGCGGCGGAGCTGCCTCAGTCGAGGGTGCGAGCTGCCCTGATACAGCGCCCGCCATGGCGATTGTTACGTCATCTGCAGGAGAAGGCGACGGGTCCGCCCCATCAGCCTCTGTGGATCTGGCTTCTGGTGCATCATTCCCGGTTGGGGGTGTTTTGACTACCCTCTGTCGCTGGGGGCTGGGCAAAGAAGACGAAGGACTACAAAACAGAGTTGTCATCAGTATTCAGCAGAACAACTCGATACCTTTAAAGTTTGACAAGCACTTACCCGGCGAGGTCAGCGGTGCTGGCTTTGCGTTTCCGCATCTCCCGGCGTCGCCGGGGGATTAGAGGCACGTCATCGGATAACTCCACGGATGATTCGGTGGAGTTGTTTGCTTGCGCCCTTTCCCCGGTTGCCTGGCTGCCCTCGGCTGACTCGTTGCCAGCGGTTCTTGCTCTCTTTGCTTCGGCCGCGGCGCTGGGCATCGTGTGATAGGGTCGAGGCAGATCGGGTTGCGGCGGGTAACTCCGATACAACGCCGTTTGATCCTATGTCAAGTTCATCAATCAGTCTTAGCTTTCCATATCAAAGAAGAAGTCGAGAAGTCGAACACTTACCGGTCGTTTCTGGGCTGTAAATCCCGCTGGAACATAAGGGACGGTTTCCACATCCAGCAGGATTCGCTTGACGCGAACAAGTGCAGCGTCGTCTCCAAGTTCCTCTGCGCACATACGAGATGGGTCTTCAGTACCCATGTACTCGAATCCTAATGTATGGCGCTGTTGGATGGGTGGAATTCGGCGTTTGAAGAATGATAACATCACGGATGCCCTGGTCACCCCCGTCTCTTTGTGTGTGGCGATCAACTCTAGCAGCTCATTCACCTGGTCCATCTCTACTTTAGCGGGCTCCAGTGTCCATTCGGGGCGCTGAACAGGAGATTTGCCTGAACGCACGGGGAGTTGGGGGGCGTGGTTCGCAATGTAGAACCATTGCTGTTTCCACCCGGGGATATTTGAAGGAAATTTGTAAGATATGTATTTATCACTGGCATGTTGCCTAAGTTGGATACCAGCACCCCCTATCATAGATGGATTTTTGGCGGTTGGCTGGGGCTTCATGCGGAAAAGATAGCGGAAAAGAGCCCAATGGGGCTCAATTCCAAGGAAGGCTTCACAGAAGTGGATGAAAATTGAGATGTGGCAAATTGAGTTAGGGTTGAGGTGTTGCAGCTCAATCCCATAGAAATAAAGAAGGCCACGGAAGAACGAACAAGTGGGGAGGGCCAGACCCCGTTCAGAAAAAGAGCAAAAGGATACGATCTCGTCGACATTTTTCATTGGAAAAGGATCGCGAAGGGCAAGGCGCCAGTTGATGAGATTTCTCTCTTGAAGCAGACCCCCCAGCACTAAATTTGCGAGATGGTGGCGAGAGCACTTACTAATTGACCACTCGCTGGTTGCCGCTTGTGCCTCTTTCAGTTCCTTCTGGTTGATTTTCTTCGGCGCCATTTCGGATCTGTTAAGCCACGAGTTGTTCGCAAAACGCTCGGGGGCTATGGTCGATGGCTCGAAGGATTTCGACTATGCAAGGCAGTAGAGGAGTGGCAGCAAGGTGAGATTTAGTTGATGGAGGCGGCGTGAGATCTGAAGGTATGGGAAGAGCCCTAACTGACTGCGAGGTTAAATAACCAGCGGTCAGGCAGTGGTTTTCTGTGCAAAAGGTGAAGCGTCGCACAAGGGGAATACTTGGAATACGAGTGGTTTTTTGGTGGATTTTTTGGGCAGTTATTTGATTAACCATTTTTTCAGGGTTATTGTCCCGAAAAAAGAGGTTTTTTGAATTTCGAGTTCAATTTCTGCCAATTACATCATCTTGGAATATATTTTCTCAACAGGGAACATTTTTGCCACAACTCTTGGGATCCTTTTTTACAAAATTTGAGAGATTTGGATTCAAGGCTCGGGGGCTGTGAGACATGTGGCATCAACTACTTATTTTTCGAAAGTACTCAAAGGATAAGAAGAAAAAGACTCAAGACTAGTTTGACCCTCAGCTTGATTCTTCGATTCACCCAATGCTCGGGGGCTACTCCATATGGAGTGCGATTATTCATCGCACCCCATACAAAAGAAAGAATTCGGGGCATGAGCACCTCATAGCTTCGATGCAGTCAGAAGAGTACTCGAAGAGAAATTTCAAGACGGAGCTTCAAAAGAAGTCGAAGACTGCTTCAGAAGTACTCGAAGAAGCCTACAGTACTCAGCTATGAAGAGCTCGGGGGCTTGTCAGACCCGGGGCCACAGGGCTGTGTACATCAAGGAGTCCGTATTAGGCTAGGGGATAGGATGTGTCCTGTACCTTATTTATGTTGTATTCTACCCGCATGCGGAGTAGAACTAGTCGATGAAAAAGGAAACTACTCGAGTTGTATTTGAGTACGATTCCTGAGCTAGTATCAGGCTAGGATTTATGTAACCCTGTCCCCCCAGATATATAAGGGCGGGCAGGGAACCCCTCAAAATCAAGATCACCAGATTAACATCAAGGCAATACAAACCATCATACAGGACGTAGGGCATTACGCATATTGCGGCCTCAACCTGTCTAAATCTTGTGTTGTCTGCACCTTCGAGTTCCTGATCTCGGCGCACCCCAACGCAAAACCTACCACCTTGGGTATACCCCTCGGTGGGCAGCCGGATAAAACCCGACAGTTATACGGATATACCAAGTAGCCGTTTGTAGTTGTTAGGTTTGAATGGTAGACAGTCCGATTCTTGTGAAGCAGATAGTTCGCAATGACTCCATTTCATAGGTTTTGAGTGTAATGGCTAGAATCCGAGGGGATGGCTATATATACTCCTTGCGCAACCATGGGTGAGATTTGTTGAGTGTAACGGCTAGAATCCGAGGGGACATCTTCAAGAAAGTGTCATTAGCTTGTTATTCTTGGGAGTTGCCACTCCCTAGATGGCTTAAAGAAGGTGAAACCGTTGAGCCATTCAAGAAGATTTTGGAGGAGCCCTGTTTGTTCCTATGAGAGGTTCTTGAGCTCATCTCGCCGGATGGTGAAGAGCAACTCTAGTGGCATCAACATTTGGAGAGGTTCATTGAGATCATAAGAAGTCTTCATAGAGGAGTGGTTGAAGCATTGAATCCACCTCAACATGGATTCTAGGTGACCAGCAAGTCATTGATACTACAGAAAAAATCATCTCTCATGCATGGTTATTTCTTTGCTCAATTTCGTTCTTGCAATTTAGTTTGAGCAATTTACTTTTGTAGAGTTTGAATTGTTTCTTATCACCCTAGATTACAAACCCTCACTACTGTTAGGTGTTGATAGAATAGGAGCTTGTCGGTGTTTTACCACCAAGCCTACCGAAGGATACCCCGAGGTAGTAGATTTGTAGGCAGGGTATCACCGAGATCAAGATCTCGAAGGTGCAAGCAACACAAGATTTAGACAAATTCAGGCCGCGAGTAGCATAATACTCTAGATCCTGTATGGTGGTTTGTATTGTCTGAGGATTAGATGATCTTTGGGATATGGTTACAGATATCCTAATGGTACGAGCTTAGGAGTCCTACTTTGGCTGTACCGAGTAGTTTCCTTCTATACCGACTAGTCCTACTCGTATCTGAGTACTTTACAATAGGGTTAAGGTATGGGATTGTTGGTATTTCTTAATGTCACACCCGATTTATAAGAACATAAATCGAGCAATCATATATGCGCCAGGATCAAGTCACGCATATATACAACAGATTATCAAGATATCACAACACATGTCAGGAATAACATTAATATAAATCGTAAATAGATCATGAATAAATTGTTTCATTACAACCGAATCAAGAATCGGTTCAGGAGTTGCGGAAGCGTAAAAGAGATACATGAAAAGCTGGGCGCCACAGGGACGTCGACTGGGAGATAAACGCCTAGAAGTCGTCGAAGCCGCTGACGTAGTCCTCCACGTTGCCGGGCACTGAGCAGCAGTCGAAGATATCCCAAAATAGAACAGAAGAGTAGAGAGGCAAGTGTGAGTACAAACTCGTACTCAACAAGTATAACACGAGCATGAGGCTCTAAGGTTAGCTGACTCAACTGCATTAGCTTTTAAATCTTGGCAAATTTTATTAAAGCTAATTACTACAAGTGGATGAATTACCGTAAACCCATTTGCATAATAAATTAATCAATATTAATTAAAAACTATTGAGAACCATCCAACCAAAACCACCCGGGGAATCGCCCTCGTCAAAGGTTGATAACCCCACTAATCAGACGGAGGATCTGGGCCGCTCATGACTGTGAGCACAGCTGATATATCAGTTTTACACTCTCGAGAGGTTGCACAACTTTACCCACAAGTCGTGAGCTACGCTAGTTGTTCATCACACTTCCTTAGGTGAGACGGCTAGCAAGCACACTACGAGACCGTTACAAAGGATCACGTTGGTAAGGTGTAACCGCTAAGGATTCTGGATCAGCGACGATGGGGCCCACCTCCGGGGGTACAAGACACACAGCACAGACCAAGCCGGAGGAGCAGGGACCATTGAAGCTTACCACCCCTCTTGCCCACGCAGGTAAGTTACTCCCAAACCAACACAACCTAATTAGTAAGTCAAGACCGTCCCATTCCAGTCTTGTGGTTGCGCGGTTGTCCCAGGTTGTCGCTCTATGAACCGGTCCTTAGGGAGAGTGGCCAACCAAGCACTAAGCACCGTGCTGGCCCCCTAAACCATGTTTCTAACAAAAACATCTTTTAAGGACGCACAAACCACTCAAGCACACAGCACAGAGGGTCGGCTCCAGAATTAAGTTGCATAAGACCATTAGTCAAATTAATTAAAAAGGACCAAGTGTGTTATAGCGCAGCAACCTAGCACAACTAACTAAGAATGCAACCCATAGGATATATATAAGGATATAAATGTGGCTAGGAAGTCCTTATAGGTATACAGTATTAAAATGCAGTATGAAATTGTATTTTAAAAGTGATAGGAGGTTCATGCTATACTTGCCTTCCTCGTACTCTCCCGGCTGCTGCTCAAACTGCTCGGAAGACGGCTGCTCCTGGTACTGGTCCAAAGGCTCCGCGTCTACTCACGATCATCAAGCATAGTCCACACATACACACATGCAATACAAGAACAAACTATAAGAAAACAGTACACCAATACAACAGAACAGCACATGAAACTAGCCTAGAACTAATCTACGCGTTACAACGATCGCGTGCATATAAAGAACACCTAAAACGGAGCTAAAACGCGAAAACTGCGCTTAAAACAAGATCCAGGGACCTAATTGTAAGAAAAACAGGACTTCCAGGGGCTTCTGGGCAAAAACCGAGGACCAAAACGTAATTTAAGCATAGACTCAGGGGTTAGCACGTGAAATCACGCGGCATGGACGGCGGGTTGATTCCTAGAAAACCCGGGGGTTCTTTAGCAAAAGAGACGGGCTGAAGCGGTAACTTCTGTTCTGAATCGCTGGATCAAGATCGGACGGCTCAAATTAGATCTGGCCCGCGAAGGGGTACGCGTAACTCTCAACCGTCGGATCGCGATCCTACGCTCCGGACCATCCCTTAACACGGATCTAATGCCTCTCGCTGGATTTGAAACCGACGGCTCGGATCTAATCCGATCCGCGAACCGGTACGCTCTAACCTGGGCGCTTGGATTTGGATCTAGCGGTTCGGGACAAAGGGGTACGCGGTTCTAATCAGGCGCGTCGATCTCGGATCGAACGGCCCAGGGAAAAGGGGACAGAGGGGGAGGCGGCGCTGCGACGCCGGCGGCAACACCCGCGGCGGCGCGGCTCGGGGATCACCGGAGCTCGGCGTTCCCGCCGCTCCGGGGGCCAAACTGACCTGGCTTGGGTCCGGCGTGACCTGCGCGACACGCGTGACTCACCTAGGGCCCTAAAGGAACGCAGGGAGGACTCTAGCGGCGAGTTCGACGGCGGGGGCGGCTCGGGGCGGCGGCGCATCGGCGGCGCTCGCGTTCTGGCGTTACAGGCGGCTAGAGACTATCGCAGCTGGTGCAAAAGGACTAGAGCGCTAAGGGGAAACTCACCGAGGGGCTACGATGCCCGGAGTTGCGGCGGAGGAAGGAACCCGACGGCGACCGGCGGCAGCAGGACGACGGCGCTCGCGGGGAAAGGTGCTGCAGGGGTTCTCCTAGCTCCGGGTCACCGCGGATCGCCGTGTGGGGGTCCTGTGGAGGTGTAAAGGAGGGTCAGCGGGGTCGTGGCGCGCCGGCGGTGAGGAATTGAGCGGCGGCGTGCGACTCACCCGCGGCGGAGGGGAAAGAGACCGGCGGCGCTAGGGTTCGATTGACGGCTAGGGTTAGGGCTTAGAGGGTTGGGCGGCCCTTTGTAGGGTGGCGGCGGCCCCGTTGACGCGCGGGCCCGAGGTGCGCAGCTCACCGGAGTTCTCGGGGAGGAGGTTGCGCCGGGGAGAAGCAGGGGAGGAGGGGGTGATCGGTGGGGCCAACCTGGCAGCGGAAGAAAGGAGGGGTGAGCGGTGCGCGAGCGGGAGAACAGCGCCGACACGCGGGCCCGGTTGATCAGACAGAGAGAGGAGGGAAGGGAAGAGAGAGCCTGCGCTGAGGGGAACTGGGCCGGGGCTCGGCCCACGCGGGGAAAGAGAAAGAAAGAGGGAAGAGCTGGGCCCGAGGGGGGGGAAAGAGAGATGAGTGGGCCGGCTGGTTGGGCTCCTTTCCATTCCCTTTCTTTTTCTACACTCCACCAAATCAAACAATTCTACTTGAATTCAAATACGATTTGAATTCAAACCTATATATTCAACACAACAAAAATAATGCACCAGCATGAATGCACAATCAAGTTGATCTTATAATTAATTTTATTTTCTTGCGTTATAAATTACTTTAAATGCCACGAAAATTAAAGAAAAGCATGGAAAATTTATTTAAGCCCAAATAAATTCATTAAGAATTTGAGGAAATTACCTTAGGGTGTTACAAACCTACCCCCCTTACAGGAATCTCGTCCCGAGATTCGGATAGGCTAGCTAGCAAAGAGATCGGGATATGTCTTCCTTAGCTCGTCTTCTCGCTCCCAAGTAGCCTCATCCTCCGTATGATGACTCCACTGAACACGGCACATCTTGATCTTCTTGTTTCTAGTAACTCTCTCAGATGTCTCCAGAATCCTCACCGGATGCTCAACATAGGTCAGATCCTCCTGCACATCCAACCCTTCTATCGGTGCTTGTTCTTCTGGCACTCTCAAGCACTTCTTCAGCTGAGACACGTGGAACACATCGTGCACTCCCGAGAGATTGAGTGGCAACTCCAAACGATATGCCACCTCACCTTTCCGTTCCAGCACCTTGAACGGACCGATGTACCGAGGAGCTAGTTTTCCTCGTACATTAAACCTGCGGATTCCTCTCATCGGCGAGACCTTCAGATATACATGATCACCCACTGCGAAGGTCAAATCTCGACGACGAACATCCGCATAGCTCTTCTGACGAGTCTGAGCGACCCTCAGGTTCTCTCGCACCTGCTGTACCAGCTGTTCGGCCTCCTCAACAATATCCGGACCAAACACCTGCCTCTCACCAATCTGATCCCAATACAGCGGAGTCCTGCATTTCCGACCATACAGAGCCTCGAACGGGGACTTCTTCAGACTGGCTTGATAGCTGTTGTTATAAGAAAACTCTGCATACGGCAGGCATTTATCCCAGCTGGTACCATACTGAATAGCGCAGGCTCGAAGCATATCCTCCAACACTTGGTTGGTTCTCTCTGTCTGTCCATCTGTCTGAGGATGATAAGCAGTACTGAAGCGCAGCTTCGTATCCAACGAATCATGCAACTGCTCCCAGAACCGTGAAGTAAACTGAGATCCTCGATCAGATATAATCTTCTTAGGAACACCATGCAGACAGACAATCCTGGAGATGTACAACTCTGCGAGTCTAGCACCGGAATAAGTAGTGTTCACCGGAATAAAATGAGCCACCTTCGTCAACCGGTCCACTACTACCCATATGGAGTTGTACCCCTTCTGAGTACGAGGCAAGCCAACAATGAAGTCCATAGTGATTTCCTCCCATTTCCACTCTGGAATCTTCAACGGCTGCAATAACCCTGCTGGCCTCTGATGCTCTGCCTTGACACGCTGACAAGTGTCACAGATAGCCACGTACTCCGCAACGGAACGCTTCATTCCAGACCACCAGAATCGTTCCTTCAGGTCGTAATACATCTTCGTGCTGCCTGGATGGATAGAATATGCGGTATCATGAGCCTCACTCAGAATCAACTTCCTGAGATCTGCCACATCCGGCACACATATACGACCCTTGTACCACAAGGTACCCTGATCATCCTCTCTGAAATGAGGAGCCTTGCCAACCTTGAGCAACTCACGAATCTCCCGCAGCTTCTGATCTTCCCTCTGATGCTGCCTGATCTCAGCCTCTAGAGTGGGTTCCGCCTCGAACGATGTACCCGAGGTATGATGCAAGAAACCCAGACTCAACTGCTCAAACTCCTCGCATAACTCCTGAGGCATCTGAAAAGCCACTGCCATGTTAACATAGCTCTTCCTGCTCAGAGCATCTGCTACAACATTGGCCTTGCCCGGATGATAGTGAATCTCCAGGTCGTAATCCTTGACCAACTCTAGCCATCTTCTCTGCCGCATATTCAGCTCACTCTGAGTGAAAATGTACTTGAGGCTCTTGTGATCGGTGTAAATATCACACCTCTGCCCAAACAAGTAATGCCTCCATATCTTCAGAGCATGCACAACTGCGGCTAACTCCAGATCATGAGTGGGATAATTCAGCTCGTGCCGGCGCAACTGCCGCGAGGCATAAGCTATCACTCTGCCTTCCTGCATCAGAACACAACCAAGACCATCCCTCGAAGCATCACAATACACTGTGAACCTCTTGCTCTGGTCCGGCAGAGTAAGGACTGGCGCCGTAGTCAACCTCTTCTTCAGCTCCTCAAAGGCACTCTGACGCTCATCAGTCCAAGAGAAATCCACACCCTTCTCTAGCAAGGAAGTCAAAGGCTTCGCAATCTTGGAGAAATTCTCAATGAACCTCCGGTAATAACCTGCTAAGCCCAGAAAAGAGCGGACTTCCTTCACTGTCTGCGGTACAACCCAGTCAAGCACATCCTTCACCTTCCCGGGGTCCACAGCAATACCTCCCTTGGAGATAACATGACCGAGGAACGGGACCTCGTCAATCCAGAACTCGCACTTGCTGAGCTTGGCATACAGCTTGTGCTCTCTGAGCCTCTGCAACACAAGCCTCAGATGCTTCTCATGCTCCGCTTCTGACTTGGAATATATCAGGATATCATCAATAAATATCACCACAAAGGTGTCCAGATAATCCATGAAAACCTTGTTCATCAGATGCATGAAGAAAGCCGGAGCATTAGTCAAGCCGAAGGACATGACCGTATACTCGTATAGCCCATACTTGCAAGTGAATGCCGTCTTCTGAATATCCTCAGGACGAATCTTCAGCTGGTGATAACCCGAACGCAGATCAATCTTCGAGAATACACAAGCACCCTGAAGCTGATCAAAGAGATCCTCAATACGGGGCAATGGATGCTTGTTCTTGATAGTGACTGCATTCAGATCCCGATAATCGACGCACATTCTCTTCGCACCATCCTTCTTCTCTACAAGCAACACAGGGAAAGCCCAAGGAGAGAAACTGCGACGGATATAACCCTTAGCTAGCAACTCGTCGACAGTCTTCTTAACCTCCTCATGCTCGACAGGAGCCATACGATAGGGCCTCTTAGCAATAGGAGCTGTGCCAGGCAAGAGATCAATAGAAAACTCAATGTCGCGATCAGGCGGCATACCTGGCAGATCATCCGGAAAGACATCCGGGAATTCAGACACCACGCGAATACCATTCGTGGGTCTAGCCTCCATCTGATGAAGAAATCCAGAAGGCTCCGTAGCTCCAACAGTAACCTCCTGACCATCCGGTGCCGACAGAAGAACCGTCCTCTGAGCACAATCTATCCGGACTCCCCATTTAGCAAGAGTCTCCATCCCAAGGATCACATCAATACCCTTGGAGTCAAGCACCATCAGATTTGCACTGAAATCTACCCCCCTTATGGCCACACTGACTCTGGGACAGAAGACATGAGACCTCAACTGCCCTCCCGGTGAAGATACTATCATGCACCTCTTTAATGTGCTAGTAGGAATACCATGATGCTCAACAAAAGACTGGGTGATGAAAGAATGTGTAGCACCAGTATCAAAAAGCACTGTAGCGGGATGGGCATTAACCATGAACGTACCAATAACCACGTTGGAAGCCTCGGCCGCTGACTCGGCCGTCACGTGGTTCACCCTGCCCTGAGCTGGGGCCTTGGGCGGTGCTGCACGTCCCTGCTGTCCTGCCTGCGCCTTCCGAGGGCAGACGTTGGCGTAGTGTCCTGGCTCGCCGCAGTGGAAGCATACTCGAGGAAATGCAGCGGTCTGCTGCCCAGGAGGAGGAGTGGGCGCTCCCTGCCTCTGAGCTGGTGGAGCCGGAGGCGCCGGAAGCCTCTGACCCTGTCCCGCCTGCTGCTGCTGCTGAGGACGAGGCGGAAACTGCTGCCGCTGCTGGTACTGCTGGGGCGGCCTCTGCTGCTGCTGCTGCGGATGCTGATAGCGGGGACGAGTGTTGCTGCCCGAAGAGGATGGAGCCATCTTCCTCTTCTTGTCCTCAATCTCCCGGCGCTTGCGCTCGGTGTTGAGGGCCGCATCAACCAGCTGGTTGAAGTTGTCGAAGCGGTGGTTCAGCAGCGCATACTGGATGTGATCATCCAGTCCCTCCTTGAAGTACTCCTGCTTGTCGCTATCACGAGCGACGTCAGCAGGGGCGTAGCGGGCAAGCTGAAGGAAACGGTCACGGTACTCCGTCACCGTCATGGATCCCTGAAATAGCGAACACAGATAACAAGGATGGAAATTGCTCAATTGGTCAGGTTACAAAAGAAATCAAGGATGGATCAAGCTCAAAAGGAATGGTAGAGAATTCCGTTAAATTTTTACCTGCTTAAGAGCACGGAACTCCTTCTGCTTCATCTTCATGATGCCCTCAGGAATGTGATGGTTCCTGAAACGCTCACGGAACTGGTCCCACGTGAGAGCGTCACGATCCCGAGCTGGGTAGGACTCCCACCAGTCAAGAGCGGAGCCTCGCAGCTGCCCTGCGGCGTAAAGGACTCGCTCCCGGTCGTCGCACTGCGCAACGACCAACTGGCGCTCCACCGAGCGAAGCCAGTCGTCCGCCTGGAGTGGGTCCGTGGCGTGAGAGAAGGTCGGAGGATGACCTCTCAGGAAGTCCGCACGCCTGTCGCGGGGCTGAGGCGGCGGAGGAGGCGGTGGCTGAGCATGGATCTGCTGCAGAGCCTGAACTGTGTTGTTCAGGGTCGCCATCATCTGCATCTGGAGCTGGAAGAACTGCTCCGGGGTCAGTGGTGGCGGCATCGGTAGCGGCTGACCAGTACCCTGGTCGTTCTGCTCCTGCTGGTCAGAACCGGAACCGGTGCGCCTGGTGTTCACCATCTGATTGCAACAAATGAGAATAAGATATCGTGCAGCTGCGGAAATGAAACTTCGGAAGGATATGACAGAAAGAAAGGAATATAGGTTTTACCCCCAACGTTCTAACTCAATTTTATTATTTAGTTCAAGTTGGGTTAGGTCAATTCGCATGAACAAGTTTAACTACTAGCCTATGCAATCAACCAAAAATCCAAATCAGACATTTGCACAATAACAAACATCCAATGTTCACAACTTAGTCGAGTTTTCCACACTACTCGACTAACACCCTCGTTCTAGCGTATTTTTATCGGGACAACTTAAGCTTATAACTTATAAGATTAGGCGACTCAGGCCAACGTCTACGGAAAACTCAAGCTACCCTCAGAAAAGACGGGGGAGATAGCAAATCTAGGGCTTAAGACTCAAGGAATAGAAGCAGAAAAACGATGGCTGAAGATTTGCGGAGGCAAGCAAGAGAACAGAAGTCCTAAACTCGGCCAATTCTACCTAGGCTTCGTCCTACAGTTGACACGGCTCTGATACCAATCTGTCACACCCGATTTATAAGAACATAAATCGAGCAATCATATATGCGCCAGGATCAAGTCACGCATATATACAACAGATTATCAAGATATCACAACACATGTCAGGAATAACATTAATATAAATCGTAAATAGATCATGAATAAATTGTTTCATTACAACCGAATCAAGAATCGGTTCAGGAGTTGCGGAAGCGTAAAAGAGATACATGAAAAGCTGGGCGCCACAGGGACGTCGACTGGGAGATAAACGCCTAGAAGTCGTCGAAGCCGCTGACGTAGTCCTCCACGTTGCCGGGCACTGAGCAGCAGTCGAAGATATCCCAAAATAGAACAGAAGAGTAGAGAGGCAAGTGTGAGTACAAACTCGTACTCAACAAGTATAACACGAGCATGAGGCTCTAAGGTTAGCTGACTCAACTGCATTAGCTTTTAAATCTTGGCAAATTTTATTAAAGCTAATTACTACAAGTGGATGAATTACCGTAAACCCATTTGCATAATAAATTAATCAATATTAATTAAAAACTATTGAGAACCATCCAACCAAAACCACCCGGGGAATCGCCCTCGTCAAAGGTTGATAACCCCACTAATCAGACGGAGGATCTGGGCCGCTCATGACTGTGAGCACAGCTGATATATCAGTTTTACACTCTCGAGAGGTTGCACAACTTTACCCACAAGTCGTGAGCTACGCTAGTTGTTCATCACACTTCCTTAGGTGAGACGGCTAGCAAGCACACTACGAGACCGTTACAAAGGATCACGTTGGTAAGGTGTAACCGCTAAGGATTCTGGATCAGCGACGATGGGGCCCACCTCCGGGGGTACAAGACACACAGCACAGACCAAGCCGGAGGAGCAGGGACCATTGAAGCTTACCACCCCTCTTGCCCACGCAGGTAAGTTACTCCCAAACCAACACAACCTAATTAGTAAGTCAAGACCGTCCCATTCCAGTCTTGTGGTTGCGCGGTTGTCCCAGGTTGTCGCTCTATGAACCGGTCCTTAGGGAGAGTGGCCAACCAAGCACTAAGCACCGTGCTGGCCCCCTAAACCATGTTTCTAACAAAAACATCTTTTAAGGACGCACAAACCACTCAAGCACACAGCACAGAGGGTCGGCTCCAGAATTAAGTTGCATAAGACCATTAGTCAAATTAATTAAAAAGGACCAAGTGTGTTATAGCGCAGCAACCTAGCACAACTAACTAAGAATGCAACCCATAGGATATATATAAGGATATAAATGTGGCTAGGAAGTCCTTATAGGTATACAGTATTAAAATGCAGTATGAAATTGTATTTTAAAAGTGATAGGAGGTTCATGCTATACTTGCCTTCCTCGTACTCTCCCGGCTGCTGCTCAAACTGCTCGGAAGACGGCTGCTCCTGGTACTGGTCCAAAGGCTCCGCGTCTACTCACGATCATCAAGCATAGTCCACACATACACACATGCAATACAAGAACAAACTATAAGAAAACAGTACACCAATACAACAGAACAGCACATGAAACTAGCCTAGAACTAATCTACGCGTTACAACGATCGCGTGCATATAAAGAACACCTAAAACGGAGCTAAAACGCGAAAACTGCGCTTAAAACAAGATCCAGGGACCTAATTGTAAGAAAAACAGGACTTCCAGGGGCTTCTGGGCAAAAACCGAGGACCAAAACGTAATTTAAGCATAGACTCAGGGGTTAGCACGTGAAATCACGCGGCATGGACGGCGGGTTGATTCCTAGAAAACCCGGGGGTTCTTTAGCAAAAGAGACGGGCTGAAGCGGTAACTTCTGTTCTGAATCGCTGGATCAAGATCGGACGGCTCAAATTAGATCTGGCCCGCGAAGGGGTACGCGTAACTCTCAACCGTCGGATCGCGATCCTACGCTCCGGACCATCCCTTAACACGGATCTAATGCCTCTCGCTGGATTTGAAACCGACGGCTCGGATCTAATCCGATCCGCGAACCGGTACGCTCTAACCTGGGCGCTTGGATTTGGATCTAGCGGTTCGGGACAAAGGGGTACGCGGTTCTAATCAGGCGCGTCGATCTCGGATCGAACGGCCCAGGGAAAAGGGGACAGAGGGGGAGGCGGCGCTGCGACGCCGGCGGCAACACCCGCGGCGGCGCGGCTCGGGGATCACCGGAGCTCGGCGTTCCCGCCGCTCCGGGGGCCAAACTGACCTGGCTTGGGTCCGGCGTGACCTGCGCGACACGCGTGACTCACCTAGGGCCCTAAAGGAACGCAGGGAGGACTCTAGCGGCGAGTTCGACGGCGGGGGCGGCTCGGGGCGGCGGCGCATCGGCGGCGCTCGCGTTCTGGCGTTACAGGCGGCTAGAGACTATCGCAGCTGGTGCAAAAGGACTAGAGCGCTAAGGGGAAACTCACCGAGGGGCTACGATGCCCGGAGTTGCGGCGGAGGAAGGAACCCGACGGCGACCGGCGGCAGCAGGACGACGGCGCTCGCGGGGAAAGGTGCTGCAGGGGTTCTCCTAGCTCCGGGTCACCGCGGATCGCCGTGTGGGGGTCCTGTGGAGGTGTAAAGGAGGGTCAGCGGGGTCGTGGCGCGCCGGCGGTGAGGAATTGAGCGGCGGCGTGCGACTCACCCGCGGCGGAGGGGAAAGAGACCGGCGGCGCTAGGGTTCGATTGACGGCTAGGGTTAGGGCTTAGAGGGTTGGGCGGCCCTTTGTAGGGTGGCGGCGGCCCCGTTGACGCGCGGGCCCGAGGTGCGCAGCTCACCGGAGTTCTCGGGGAGGAGGTTGCGCCGGGGAGAAGCAGGGGAGGAGGGGGTGATCGGTGGGGCCAACCTGGCAGCGGAAGAAAGGAGGGGTGAGCGGTGCGCGAGCGGGAGAACAGCGCCGACACGCGGGCCCGGTTGATCAGACAGAGAGAGGAGGGAAGGGAAGAGAGAGCCTGCGCTGAGGGGAACTGGGCCGGGGCTCGGCCCACGCGGGGAAAGAGAAAGAAAGAGGGAAGAGCTGGGCCCGAGGGGGGGGAAAGAGAGATGAGTGGGCCGGCTGGTTGGGCTCCTTTCCATTCCCTTTCTTTTTCTACACTCCACCAAATCAAACAATTCTACTTGAATTCAAATACGATTTGAATTCAAACCTATATATTCAACACAACAAAAATAATGCACCAGCATGAATGCACAATCAAGTTGATCTTATAATTAATTTTATTTTCTTGCGTTATAAATTACTTTAAATGCCACGAAAATTAAAGAAAAGCATGGAAAATTTATTTAAGCCCAAATAAATTCATTAAGAATTTGAGGAAATTACCTTAGGGTGTTACACTTAACGATCACAGATAAATCCGAAAGCGCACGGATATACTGTTGTAGAATTTCACCCGGAGAGTATCAAAGTATCGTTATTTAATTTTCCCAAATGATGCGGATGTGTAAAAGAGTTTACTGGGTACATATTCACGACAATATACTTAAGCTATAGACCATATTTTATACAGGGGTAAGTATCGATGTAGTATATAAGGGTAATTTGACACACACAAGCCAATCTTATGAATAAAGAATAATAAATAAACCTAAGGTTAGTGATGAGGAGATCACGTGCTTGGACACAACCACATTAGAAATTTTTTATTCAAAGGTATCATCATTGCATTTCATAATTTTGATGAATTGATGATTCACCATGATGTGTTTTCATTGTTATTTTCGGAAATACATACATGGACCAAAAAGAGTATTAGACACACATGGAAGGCATGGAGAACAAAAATGATGACTGAGGCCAACTCCGAAAAGATATAGATGTGAGCCTAGATCCGTTTGAAAGTAGACTTGATAAGCTTTCTATGAAGTCCAAGAATGCCCCAATCGGATCTGTATGAAGTTGTGGCAGCCATTACAACTTGGTTTTATCCTACAGTCTGAATCCAACATCCAAAACATGTTGGATTTGAACTCTTTCTTTCCTTGCACCAAAAGTGACGTGGTGGCCTGATGGACAACATTGGGAATATATTGAATTGGTCCCCAATCAATTTCTTTGGTTCTCCATGCCTTCCAGGTGTTTTTAATACTCTTTTTGATCTATATATGTATTTTTGAAAATAATAATGAAACACATCATGGCGAATCATCAATTCATCAAATTTATCAAATATAATCATGATAAAGAATGGTTTCACCTTTGAATCAAAAGTTCTAATGTCATTACATCCAAGCACGTGATGTCCTCATCAGTTAGCGGAAGCAAGGCATACAAAGAATGTCCTAAAGGAATTATCCAAGCTAGCAAGAGTTATATAAACATATGGTTAAGAGTAGAGTTAAGCCTCCAGCATACAGGGAGACTACCCAGCACTGGTCTGCTAACAAGCTGAGGTAGCTCTTTAGACTCCTACACCATACCCGAACGTGGGGGAGTACAAAGGATGCACAGGGCTATCACCACATGCCACCTACCCTACAACACCATGGGTATAGTCATATCCAATGGATATTCCATCATACCTTAGCACCACGCTCATGTATGAGGAAACTGCTTAGTCCCCTCGGGACTCCCTATCAGATCTAGGGCCATGGAACTGCAGCGTACATATTCTATGATAAGGGATGGGATATGGCCCATACCCTACACCAGTTGTAATTACTCATACAGGAGTAGAACTAGTTAGAATATAAGGAAACAACCCGAGTAGTACTTGCGTAGGACTCCTAAGCTAGTATTTGGCTAGGATTTTCATGTAACCCTGTCCCCCAGACTGCATAAGGGTGGGCAGGGAACTCCAAATAATACACATCTAAGGCAATACAAACCACCACACAGGACGTAGGGCATTATGCATACTGCGGTCCGAACCTGTCTAAAGTTTTGTGTTCCTTGCACCTTGGAGTTCCTGATCTCGGCGACACCCCACCTACAATCTACCACCTCGGGGTACCCCTCTGTGGCCTTGGAGGTTAAACACCGACAGCTGGTGCACCAGGTAGGGGTGATCATCGATGATCCCTTGGCAAACTCGATGGCAATAATCATCAACTGGGTGAGTCGTTCCAATATCGCACATGAACCGATCTGCTTTTTTGATTTTTTAATCTCAGATTGATTTTTGTTTCCTAATCCACCACCGACGACGTGCAGAGGCGGAAGCGGCACCCCTGCCTGTAGGACACCAGCACCCCATCAGCTACGTCCAGGTTGCCGCTAGGCGCAATGGATACCTCGCGTGCGCATGGACACGGGGGTACCTGGTTGCCAACAAGGTGGCCAAGCAGGATTTGTGATCTACTAGGCTGCTGACATGTTGCAGCTATGCATGCGGCTCTTCTACGCGCACATGATTGATGGATTTGAGAAAATCGGTGAGTTCAATAGAGCATTATGAGGGCTCGGCAAGCGATACAATCCTTGGCATGGGCAAGATCCGAGCACACGATGGCAGCCTGTTAGCCAACGGACTGCCAACCACTCGGACTTGACCAAGAATTGGATGGCAACATCGACTAGTTTGCCTCATCAATGACTTTCTAACCGACCACGATTCAAGTAATCGATGGTTCTGGCGGTTTGGATCCCCACCTCGCAACCAGGGAGACGCCGAAGGCACCTGCATCGACTACTCATTGTCAGACCCGGGTACATGGGACTGTACACGTGGTATACTTCTCCTAGGATATGGGATGGGACATGGCCCACACCCTACATCTGTTGTAACTACTCGTAGTGTAGTAGGACTACTTGTACAGTAGTGAAACTAGTCAGACATGGTAGAAACTACCCAAGAAGTACTCGGGTAAGACTCCTGGGATTGTACTCAATTAGGACTTCCATGTAAACCTATCCCCCCAGACTATATAAGGGCAGACAGGGACCCCCACGGGGACAATCACCATCTAAGGCAATATAAACCACACAGGATGTAGGGTATTACGCTCTCAGCTGGGTGTGGCAATAAAACACCAACAGCTGGCGCGCCAGGTAGGGGTGTTCATCGAGCATCCATCAGAGAATTCGATGGCATCTTTCAACTTCACCAGCGCTGTGCTCGACGAGGGCACAACTCTCATTTTTGGCTCCTGGATCTACATCGCCAATGGTTTAGGTGGCTTCAACAGCCACCTAGCCAACTCCAAGGAGCAAGAGACCTTTTCATCTACTCCAAGCAGCGATCTCGACGAGTTCATCGACAACCTCGATGATCTGTTGCTTCCCAATCTGGCCCAGCAGATCAAAAAGATGTCTGTTTTCGACGCGACTTCCACTCGTGACGCACCAGATCTAGCCGGGTTAGAATCAAACCGATCTGAAAAGACCACACGATCTAAATCTCTCTCTGACATGGAGGAGGATTAGGATCTGCTGCTCAAGATCAAGGATGTGGGAGCCACAGCTTGCCGGGGGGCCCCCATTTTCGACATCTACTTGGACTCCAATGAAGAGTACTCCTTGCTCAGTACTACACCTTCAAGCCAGTCTCGAGAAGGACTCTAAGATGAGGGAGCCACTGCTCGACGAGCGGCCCTCGCCCGTGAAAACCACTCGCAACTCGATGGCCACACCGAATCATTTTCGAGCAGCCATCTGGGTTTAACCATAACATCAACACTGCAAGGCCATTTGTGTACTGGAAGGGCTTTGAGCGCTCTGAACTACTCGATTACGAGTCCCGCCTTGTGGCCTTCATGTAGGAACTGCCCTTCCAGGAGGGCAGACCTCTCTCTCCCATCGCGGAAGAAGGAGAAAGTAGCCCGGAGCTACAAGAGTACAACCTTAGGGCTAACAACTCGCCGGATCGTCAAGTTTGCATGGCTTCCCTTCGCAACGCGGAGGACGATGAGCTAGACCCCCAGTACGACAACAAGCAACTCATGGACATCTCAGCCGACGAGCCTACAGCTGACGCTCCCCAGGATGAAGACGAGGAGCACCGAAGTATTCGGTGGGTAGAGAACACCAAGCGCGCCCAACGCAGGCGCAACACGCATAATCACGCCCGCGAACCAAGGGATCTCAACAACGCTTTTGTAGCAGTCACCGATCACGAGTACCGTATGCCGATTAGCGCCATCGCAGAAGCAGCACTCCTAGATCAACAACTCCCACCCAATCCTCAGATACAAAGGCTGCAATATCTGACCCAGCGCGCACTCGTGCAACTCGATGGGCAACATCCATTGTCTCCCACTCGGAATCTGCCCTCGAGGTCTGAGCACCATGGAGATACTGTGCTGGTTAGCCGCACCCCTGGAGGAGGCCACGGGAGCTGGAGGAACGATGACCACTAGCGCAACGAGGACCACCCGTCTGCGCGTGGCAACAATGAACAAGAGGTACAACAATCCACTCACAATCAACATGGTACAAGGCATCAAGGCCAAGATCCACTCGAGGCCAGCCTTCATGATGCCCCCACGATCGATCTCAAGCAGAAGATCAATGAAGGCCGTGATGCATGGCCTGTTATTGAAGCAAGGAGAAGGGACCATATTGGCAGACACCACGACAATGACGACAGCGACCGCTTCCCCGCCTTCACCTCCAACATAACCGACAAGTCCTATCCAAAGGAATTCAAACCATTTGGAATCCCCAGGTACGATGGTAAGTAAGACCCACGCCAGTGGATTCGTTGCTACTCCGTTGCTATTGAAGTTTCAGGGGGATCCAACTCCACCAAAGTTCTCTACTTCCCAGTGGCTTTGGAGTCCGCACCCCTCACGTGGCTTGAAAGTCTCAAGCTCAACTCCATTGACTCGTGGGAGGACCTCAAGCGAGCCTTCATCGACAACTTCCAAGGATCTATGATCAGGGCGGGCACTCGCCATGATCTATCCCAGGTGAAGCAAGAGATGAACGAGACCCTGAGGTCCTACACCCGGCGTTTCTTCGAGATGCGCGCCACCACTGCCAACATCACTAACGAGGATGTCATCCGCTGCTTCCAGAACGGGCTTTTCTCGAAGCACATGTACCACGACTTAGGACGCAACCGCTCGACTACTACCGTGGAGTTGCGTGACCTGATGGCACGGTGGGCTGACTAGGAGGATGAGAAGAATGACCACTTTCCCAAGCGCAACCACGACAAGCAAGGCTATGGCCACGGCCACTTCGACAAAAGCCAGCGGAACCACTCTAGGAACACCCGAAAGTGCAAGCCAAACCAAGAAGTCGTGGCTGTTGAGCGCAATCCATGCAGCAAGAAGTCAGGGAACAACCACTCACAATACGAGCAAGTCATGCACAAACAGTGCCCGATACACCCAAAGTCGCAACACACGCTCTTCGAGTATGTCACCATCCGCAAGACACTCAATGCACCACCCCTCCCTCAAGGAGGAAAGTGAAAGGACCAGGAGTATGATGAGGGAGGCAACAAGTTGGGGGCTCAAGACTTCCAAGATCCGAGGAACGTTGTCAACATCATCTTCGGCGGAGACGGTGGATTCCCCTCCAAGCGCGCGCAGAAGTTGACCCTGCACGAAATACTCTCTGTGGAGCCGGCCACGACAAGGCCTTTAAGATACAGCGATGTCCCGATCTCCTTTTCCAGGGATGATCAATGGACCAGCTTCTCTGAGCTAGGAAAATTCCCGCTCATCCTAGACCCTGACGTGGCAGGCTCACAGCTAACCTGAGTACTCATCGACGGCAGGAGCGGCCTCAACCTGCTTTTCACAAGTACTCTAAAGAAGAAGGGCCTGGACAATTCTATGATGCTCACCCCCAGCAAAGCTCTTTTCTACGGCCATGAATTTGGCTAGTGCCGGTCTGCCAAGGATGGCATGGTATGACGAGTCAAAATCCACCACCTCAAACTTGATGTACTCGATGCGGTAGTTGTCGTTCATCCCAAAGGTGACTCCCAGGACCACTGCATCTACCTGCTACTCAAAATGCCAGGCAAGATAGGCGTACTCAGACTCCGTGCGACCTGAAGAAGTCGTACAACTGCGATCAGGAAGCGATCGAGTACACCATGATTTCACGCGTGCTAGAGCCATCTGCAGAAGTACTCGCGGTCGCGCTGAAGCTGACCAACTCAGAGATGGAGATCTCCAACCAGCGGCCTAGCCAGTCGAGGGTTAAACCCAACCCCAGTGGCATCGGCATCAAGGCCATCCAGCTGGAAGAAGGCAACCCATCCAAGACTGGTTTGATTAGGGGCGGCTTGGGTGACAAATGGGAAAGCGCGCTCGTCAGCTTCCTTAGCTCTAACCATGACATATTCGCATGGAAACCAGTAGATATGCTAGGGGTACCCAAGGTGTTGATCGAGCATTGCCTAAAACTCGACCTGAAGCCACTCTGAAGAAGCAACAACTATGATGCTTCACCCCCGACAAGAGGGAGGCCATCAGGAAGGAACTAGGAAAACTACTCGCGGCTAGTTTTATTAAAGAAGTGTACCACCCCGAGTGGTTAGCTAACCATATAATAGTCTTGAAAAAGAATAATAATGAATGGAGGATGTGTGTGGATTATACTGATCTCAATAAGCACTGCGCGAAGGACCCCTTCGCGCTCCCACGCATCAACCAAGTCATCGACTCTACGGCTGGTTGTGTCTTGCTCTCTTTCCTTGACTGCTACTCGGGCTACCACCAGATAGCTCTCAAGGAAGAAGACCAGATCAAAATGGCATTCATCGCCCCCTTTGGAGCATATGCATACACTACAATATCATTCGGGTTGAAGAACGCAGGAGCCACTTACCAATAGGCCATCCAACTGTGCCTCGTAGACCAGCTACACCGCAAGATTGAAACTTACGTGGATGACATGGTCATCAAGACCAGATCCCACAACGAGTTCATTACTGATCTCGCGGAGACTTTAAAAGCTTACGATGGCTTCGATGGAAGCTTAACCCAACGGAGTGCGTCTTTGGCGTGCCTCAAGGAAAACTACTTGGGTTCATTGTTAGTCACTGAGGAATTGAAGCAAACCCGAAGAAGATTAACGCCATCACAGCCATGGACACTCCATAGACGATCAAGGATGTCCAGAAGCTCACAGGCTGCATGGCAGCTTTGAATCAATTCATCTCCCAACTTGGAGAAAGGGGACTACCCTTCTTCAAATTGCTCAAGCTCCGCGACAAGTTCCAGTGGACCGAGGAGGCAAACTAGGCACTTCAAGATCTACCATCTGCAGTTGCCACCCATCCTAACGGCTCCCCAACCAGGCGAGAATCTACTACTCTACACACCGCGACTACTCACGTCGTCAGTACGGCAATCATGGTGGAACGAAAGGAAGAAGGCCATGCATTTGCGGTGCAGCGACCAGTTTACTTCATCAGTGAAGTCCTCTCTGAATCCAAGGTTCATTACCCAACAATTCAGAAACTACTTTATGGTATACTCATCACTTCCAGGAAGCTCTGCCACTACTTTGATGCATACAATATCCTGATGGTCTCCAACTTCCCATTGGCGGATATCCTCCACAATCGGGACGCTACCGGGCACATCTCCAAGTGGGCATGTTGGTGTTTTACCGCCACGCCGACCGAGGGATAACCCCGAGGTGGTGAGTTTGTAGGTAGGGTGTCATCAAGATCAGGAACTCGAAGGTGCAAAGGAACACAAGGTTTTAGACAGGTTCGGGCGCTGACCTACGTCCTGTGTGGTTTGCATTGCCTTTGATGATGATTGTCCTCGAGGGTGTTCCTGTCTGCCCTTATATAGTCTGGAGGGCAGGTTTACATGGAAGTCCTAGTTGGGTACAAGCCCAGGAGTCCTACCTAAGTACTTCTCGGGTAGTTTCCTACCGTGTCCGACTAGTTTCACTACTGTACGAATAATCCTACTGCATTACAAATAATTACAACAAATGTAGGGTGTGGGCCATGTCCCATCCCATATCCTAGGAGAAGTGTGCCACATGTACAGTCCTGTGTGCCCGGGTCTGACATGCCCGCGAGCTCTTCGTAGCCGAGTATTGCAGGCATCCTAGTTCTTCTGAAGGTGTCTTTGAGTTCTTCCGAACTTCATCTTGAAGGTGTCTGTGGCAGAACCAACCTGAATTATACCGGCTCAAGTACGTGAGTCCATTCCTGAGGGCTCCAACGTGCTTCAAACGGTATAATCCCTTGGCCTGTCGGGTAACGTCCCGATAAACCACCGATACACAGGATCAAATAAGGTTACCTCACACGAAGGTGAGTCCAGAGATACAATCACCATCACAATTTACATAACAGAGGATTACATTACAAGAGATATAAAAGTAGTACAAAGTTTCAAACTTAGAGAAAACAATACAAACTATTTAAGCTAAGACCTTTAGCAGCAGAAAACATACGCGATGATCTATAGCACGTCGACAAGACGGATGTCATGCTAAGCCCAGGCACGACATCACTCGGTATCACCAATGTTGGCCGAGGACGGATTCCATTCCACGGACCAACCTTCTGGAAGAGCACAGGGCCAAGGCAGGGAAGAGTAGGGTCTTCACAGATGTCACCTGAAAAACATACAACTAGCAAGGCTGAGTATACTAATACTCAGCAAGGCTTACCCGGAATTGGGTATACTTAGCCCATAACTAGACTCATGAAGGCTTATAACAGCTCTGGGTTTAGTATCAGCTGAAAAGCAACTAAGAGTAGATCCTTAACTTCAAGTTTTAGCTTTCAGATTCTAGTTAATTATCCATTCTAGGTAAGCACCTAAAACTACTCAAGCATGGTAGGATCTTTATCTCAACCATCAGTATTACTCATCATATAGTTGCTCTTGTTACTCTGTGTGATAAAGGGATTAAGTAGTCTCAATCATCGTGAGAGGCGGACGATTCGAATCGAATTTAACCTTGCAAGGTAAACCTAACTCACACGCTTGGAACATCCAACGATAGTTCCGAAGCAACCGTTTGCCTTTCATTCCGACTCGTGGACAGGTCCACCACAAGCGACTGCAGGAACATACGCACTCCCAAAGTGCAGGACATACGTCTGTAGCGCGACTACAAAACCCGTATTCCTGGTTGCCCTTGCAACACGTATTTCCCCAATCGAACATAAGTAACCAGAAGAAGCAAGACGAGTGGTGGGAGGTATGTCCACTCCTCGGACCAATTGGCTACTAGGCTTACCGCTTACCCAAAATTCACGGCATGTGGTTAGTACTTTCAAACGCTTAACCCCGATCGGCACACACCGCGACCTTATCAAAATTACATCAACACCGACGGGGTATCATCTCGACCATGATACCTCTCAAAACTTCCGTCCGGCATCCTTATAGTGATAACAGGATTGTAAACATTACAACTCCTATATCGCGCGAGTGACAGGAAATCACCCGACTTCTACCAGCCCTATTAGCATAGCAGCTAGTCGGACTCAAGTACTAGTATCCATCACATTGGTTCCTAGGAGAATGCAACTAGGGTTTCAAGCAATTCCTAAGAACTTAATGCATAGAATACGTAAATAGATATAGGTTGCAGTGTAATAAAAATAGTGGGTTATGTCCGGGGCTTGCCTTTACTGGTGGGTCTGAAGTCAGTAAGTCAACATCTTCCGAACTTTGGTTCGGGGCTTCAGTTAATCCCTTGGTGACGTTCACTTGATCTTTAGGAACATCCTTCGTAGACTCCGGGGAAATCTCGTAGGTACCGTTGCCGAAGTAGTCGTATCTACATGTAATGCAACATTACATTCAAGCGTGCACTCAAAACTATTTTACTTCACAACAAAGTTGTAATCCAACACTCATATAACACACTATTCACATAACAACTAAAAGATCTGAACTAAACCTAGACAAAGCTTTAGGGGAACAACTAACTAGAATCGGCTACTCGTTGAAGATTACAACAGAGCCGATTGGAAACAACGGGGGTTTAGCTGATTGATGTGCTTAGGTCGTGCCTAACAGAGGTGTGTCTAATGCGCGATCTTATTGATCTAGGGTTGTGTACTTTAGTTTGTGTAGCCGATTGATAGGTGCACCGGTTTCCTGATTGATCGATGAAAGCATCGATTACTTCAGCAGAGGGAGGATTCCTAAAGCAGTTGTGTCTTAATTGAGATGTGCTTAAGTGTTATTTTAGGTAACTAAGTGTGGTTATATCGACTCGAGTACGTCAGCACAACTATTGAGTGACGTACAGTCGATGGGAGTGTGATTGAGGATACATGACTGATAGATATAGATAAACGATCTCTCAGTCGATAAATCGGCTCATACAGATGTGTGGAATGGAGATAGGAAAACTAAGATTGATCGGCCGTGTTTGACCGACATGGAAAAGCAACCAAAATCGGCTTGGGTCAGCCGATGGCAAGAAGCATCGATTGACAGCGGATACATAGAAACATTCTAGATTTAAGGAAAACGGATGCTAAGTGGTTGGGTTGATAACTTGATACTGAAGCATATCTGTCGAAACGTATTAGCTAAGCAAAAGATGCACACGGACTAATAAGGATCTATATATGACAAGGAACTTAAAGAAACAACAAACAAAACGAGGATAACGTCTTAACGGTAAGGATATGAGCACTTCGTAGGAAAGGATTAACTAGATATCGCATATCTCTACTTAAGACCTAACTTCTATAGCTTACTCTTTAGTTATAACATAAGCATACAATATAAAGCACAATATAACATTCATTCCCTAATATTTGACCTAGACCACACATCAAAGACTTTCACTTAAGATCACAACATAAAACTTATAGGTTTTGACTTAGGGTTTCAAACGAAACTGATTTTACATTTTTATGAACTTCCTACGAAAATCTATGAAATGTAGAAGTTCATCGATTTGAAATACGGAAAGCTTTGGAAATTTTTACAAAGAACACCCTAGAATTTTCTAAAACATCGTAATCAAGTCCCTGGTCCGGGAAAAAAAACAGATAACAGGAAGTTAACGGCGATATTCCGGCAAAGGAATCGCCGGCATTAAAAAGATCTAGCAAAACAGGGCAAACCTTGGGTAGCCTTGGTTATGAAGAGGAACACGCGGAACGTGAATTCCCGCGGTGAACAGGTTTGGCGATAAGAAGAGCTCGACGGTGACGAGATTTCGTGGATGACGAAGGAGTTTGTCGGGGATGGTTGCCATGGGTGGAAGATGGCCTGTTGTCTTGTACGCGCACGCGTTTGCTGAATCGAGTCGAGCCAGTCACCGGTAGAGCACTCTCGCTCGTATCCGTGGAGGTGCTAGTCCAAATCCGTCCAGACCTTCGCTTTCGCCTCGCCGCGCCACACTCGCCCTCTCTGCCTCCGCGAGGACCATGGTCTGCTCGCACCTGACCACCTCCAAACCCTCCACGAAAAGTTCACAGTGCCGCCTGATCTCGTCGACTGCTTTCTCCTCAACGGCCTTCGACGTCTTCTACGCGTGGCTCTACTGCCCCCTGGGCGGGTTCGCCCTGAATCGTCGCACCGCCGCACCTCCCGCACTGCGTGCGACCTTCCGGCACGCCGTTGCCACATCCGCCCGACGGCGTCCTGCACCCTTGACGCCTCGCTCAACAGCAGGACCCTCGCGTTCTTCCGCACCACGCGTATCGACATTTCTTTGAACACCTGAGCTGCGTCCTCGAGACGGCCATCGCGTTCCTGCATCTCGCACAATAGTTCTCCACCACAACTC
The DNA here is from genome assembly GCF_002211085.1 of Panicum hallii. Lineage (NCBI taxonomy): Eukaryota > Viridiplantae > Streptophyta > Magnoliopsida > Poales > Poaceae > Panicum > Panicum hallii. The sequence goes on along the minus strand of NC_038047.1, from coordinate 19,962,345 downwards.
CTCCTGCGCGTGCCGTTGCTCGGCACGTCACACTTCAGTATCGCCTGCTCGCGCTCATGGGCCCGCTCTGCTCCGGCCGCCCAACACTTGCACACATCGCCAGCTTTCGCGCGTCACCGCGCGCACGCTCGCGTCACCTGCTCGGCGTCGCTCAGGTTCGCTCTTACACCGCCCGCGAACCGCTCCAGCGCCGCTTGGCTCGTGTGCCCCTCACGCGTCAACGTCACGCCTCCTGCGCGAGCAGCGTCCACACCCGCGCCTGCGCGCACCTGTTCGCGCACACCTCCGGCCGTGCGCATGCTGCTCCTGCTCCGGCCACGAGTCGCCGCTGCGCCACTGGCTCTCACGCACGCCCAGCATCCAGCATCCAGCCGAGCCACCATTTCTCCCGCGCTACCGGCCTCCACGCCCTCTGCCTGCTGCAGCCGCGCCGTTCCTCTTCTGTTTGGGCCTGCTCGCGCCGACCGTTCGCCTCCGCCTGCCACGCGCCGTGCGCCGCTCGGCCCAAGCCGCTCGCCAGCCCACGCGTCCGCGCACGCGCACCGCGCGTTCGCCCTGCGCTTGCCCGGGCCCGCCTCTGCCAGCCGCCGAGCGCCAGCCCGCTCCGCTTCGCGCGCGTGCCTGGGCCGCGCCCTGCGCAGCGCCGCCTGCTGAGCCGCACACCCGGAGCCGCCTGCTCCCGCGGCTGGGCTCGCTGCCCCCTGCCGTCGCCTGGGCCGCTGGGCGCCGCCAACGCCAGCCGCCCGCACGGCCCCTGTGCCGCGTCGCTCGGGCGTCGCTCATCCGGAGACCGAGCCGAGCCGCGCCGCCGGCCTGCTGCCGCGGCTGCCCAAGCTAGAGGAGGAGGAGAAAGGAGGAGAAAGGGAAAGAAGCAGAGGAAGAAAGATAAGTGGCCGGATGGGTAACAAAAGAACAGGAAGAGCACCGGATAAGGGAGAGCAGAAGGGAAAGGCAGGTGGAACTCTCCCAAGGACTTGTACGCAAAATCCAAAATTGCAGGGGCTTTTCTGTAAAACAAAATTTCCCGTTGATTTAAAACCCTAATGAAGAAATGCCCAAAACGAAAGTTGGAGAGTTTTTCAAATTCTACAACATTGCTTTAGGGCTCAAGTTCAAAAACTCAAAATTTATATTTTTACACGTGAAGTTTTGAATAAAAGTTGGATTTGTATTGTATTTGTCCTAAAGAATGAAAGTTTATAAAATTCAGGACCTAAATGCAAGCATTTATGACACGTCATAATGACGGGATAGACTCGTCATAATGAGTGGATAGACATGTCATAATGACTTGCACTTTTACACTTTAGTCCTGAGTAAATTTGAAAATTACTTTTGTAAATCAAATATTTGCATAAAAGGACTGGTACTTTTATAAAATTACATAAATACCCTCATTTTTACCATTTTACCCAAAATTTTTACACAATTCAACACTTGCATTTCTAATGCAACTTTTGGATAAATATATATTTTTAACAAGGAATAAAATAAGAAAAACATGTTTACCAAAACCACCTTTCACTTATTTTGAAATTATCCTTCTCCAAATACATTTTGCAAAAACAACCCTGGGTTTTTCTATAATTACAAAAATACCCCTTTTTATTTGCGCTTTTAAATTTTCAAAAGTTTCACACAAACACACACAAGCTTTACACCTAACAAACACATATTTCACACTAACAAATTATATGCCTAGCATTACAAATACACGAACTGTCACAGCCTCCCCCCTAAAAAGAATCTCGTCCCGAGATTCGGACGAAAGACTTTTAAGGGAAGAGAAGCAATTCACCCATCAAAAGTAACAGAAAACAAACATACTAGAGAAGATTGAGGTTGATGAAAAGAGCATGACGAGATGAGTATAACGAGAACATGAAGAGATGGTACATAGATGAGTTTAACAAGATAAGAGATTATACATAAGGACGATAAATGTCGATGACATTCATCACAAAACTCATGGACAACAAGTAAGGATAGCACAAGAGACTGATAAGTGAGGTTTGAAACATTTCTGCTCAGAGTTTATTACCTGAATGATTTAAATGAGGTTGATTGCAAAACATGCCTATTTATGCCGATGCAATCAAGGGATAATGATAAGATGCTTCAATTCAGAGTGCAATGCTCGATATATAACCATGAACATGATGCACTGCTGAGATGTATGATTACAATGATGGTGCAACATGAGGATGAGGGATCCCATGCACGACTGAGATGATGCATAAGACACAATGCAATTGCCATGATGTTGATCAAATGATGCATACACCATGATGCAAGGATGACGACACTTGCAATGCATGCACGTATGAAATGCATGAAGCATGATGCATACCTTCATGAGTGGATGATGCATATGAGTCGCACTCTACAGCCGTTCTCTCGTAACGAACACCTGGGTAGCTCTATATCCTTGAGCAAAGATCAGATGTTAGGACACTAGTAAGGTTGCATAAGAAAAGATTGCAGTGGGGTTACGTCACATAGACCTAGTCACCAGTGCGCTCCTAATGGCTCAGTCATGTGGCTGCAGCGCACATGAGGCCTTAGGTTCCGACACGGCATCATGGTCATGTGATTAAACACCACCACAAAAGAGGAATAGCAACCCTGTAGTGCCAACAGCAACAAGATAGACTTAGGAAGCCGAAGACAACCTAAAGTTGTACTGAACACACACCCGTTAGTCAGTCTACGGATTTTTGATGATGATGCAACACCATGCACTAACCAAAGATGGTATATGCTATGATGCATGACATTTGCCAGTAGAATTATATCCAAAAATAATTATTATCATACATCTTTTTTAATTTGTCCAAAATCATCTGAGCAAGAATTGAAGGTGCAACTTTCAGATGTTGTAACCAGAATAGCCAACAATATAAGGTACAACATATGAAAGGATAGATGAATCACCGAATGATGGATTGAAGGATTTCTTGATGATTATCAAGGTTTAACCATCAAAGGAGAAGTTCAATGGTTCTGTCGAAACAGATTCAAAGCAGAATCAAAGATTTGATTTAGCGGTCAAACTAAAATCTGTGATTGGGTTCAAACATAACCCAATCCACTTGATTCACAAAAGACTTCTTTAACTCTAAGATAGCCTAACAAATTACGTTAACTCCTACATCACCAAGTTTAGGCAGGCATTCAGATACAAGCACATGTTTTAATACATTAACGTAACAAACAAGACAATCAGATCAATCCAAGATGTCATGATGCATGCACGTTCTACACGTCCTCACAAAAAAAAATAACTACCAAGTAATCTTGGTCTTACGTGGTTAGTTACGGTGGCATCATATAAATACGTCTCTCCCTATATATACTAGTCGTTCTTATGTTCAAGCTTACGTAACGAGGTTAGCGTACCTGCAGAAAATCACAATATATATATGTTGAACCTTTCATGCCAGCATGTCATGAAAGCGTCCCCAAACATTACTGTTTACTATAGAAACAACATCTGTACAATTACCGCCGTACAGACAATGTTAACATACGTTATCGAGATAACGTATTCACGGGGGTACCGCAAAATGCGGGGATATGAACAGCGATCGCCATATCCTGCGCCGAACCATATACTCCCAATGTAGTCAACCGAGGTTGGTACATTGGCAGCATCTCAAGTAGGCCACTGCTTGAGAAACAGCGTTCGGTTCGCATCACCGACGGGAAGGCCAAGCTCCCTCAGTTGGCTGAGGATCCTTACCTTCTTACCTCACCATCGAAGGTGTCGTTACAGAAAGTAAAGTTGGGTTGTGCATAAATTTAAGTTTTGACAGAAAAGTAATGCTGGTAGTTAGGATTATATATATATATAGCCACCTCTATTTCCCTCATAAACATTACCCTAGGGCTTTACGTACTAAGTACAATCCTTAACGGATCCAACGCGGCTTTACCAAACATTTTGTTGGTCAAACTTTTATAGTGAAAGCATTTTTAAGGTAAAATATATCTCCAGAGTAACCTTATAGCTCTGATACCAGCTGTGGCAGAACCAACCTGAATTATACCGGCTCAAGTACGTGAGTCCATTCCTGAGGGCTCCAACGTGCTTCAAACGGTATAATCCCTTGGCCTGTCGGGTAACGTCCCGATAAACCACCGATACACAGGATCAAATAAGGTTACCTCACACGAAGGTGAGTCCAGAGATACAATCACCATCACAATTTACATAACAGAGGATTACATTACAAGAGATATAAAAGTAGTACAAAGTTTCAAACTTAGAGAAAACAATACAAACTATTTAAGCTAAGACCTTTAGCAGCGGAAAACATACGCGATGATCTATAGCACGTCGACAAGACGGATGTCATGCTAAGCCCAGGCACGACATCACTCGGTATCACCAATGTTGGCCGAGGACGGATTCCATTCCACGGACCAACCTTCTGGAAGAGCACAGGGCCAAGGCAGGGAAGAGTAGGGTCTTCACAGATGTCACCTGAAAAACATACAACTAGCAAGGCTGAGTATACTAATACTCAGCAAGGCTTACCCGGAATTGGGTATACTTAGCCCATAACTAGACTCATGAAGGCTTATAACAGCTCTGGGTTTAGTATCAGCTGAAAAGCAACTAAGAGTAGATCCTTAACTTCAAGTTTTAGCTTTCAGATTCTAGTTAATTATCCATTCTAGGTAAGCACCTAAAACTACTCAAGCATGGTAGGATCTTTATCTCAACCATCAGTATTACTCATCATATAGTTGCTCTTGTTACTCTGTGTGATAAACGGATTAAGTAGTCTCAATCATCGTGAGAGGCGGACGATTCGAATCGAATTTAACCTTGCAAGGTAAACCTAACTCACACGCTTGGAACATCCAACGATAGTTCCGAAGCAACCGTTTGCCTTTCATTCCGACTCGTGGACAGGTCCACCACAAGCGACTGCAGGAACATACGCACTCCCAAAGTGCAGGACATACGTCTGTAGCGCGACTACAAAACCCGTATTCCTGGTTGCCCTTGCAACACGTATTCCCCAATCGAACATAAGTAACCAGAAGAAGCAAGACGAGTGGTGGGAGGTATGTCCACTCCTCGGGCCGATTGGCTACTAGGCTTACCGCTTACCCAAAATTCACGGCATGTGGTTAGTACTTTCAAACGCTTAACCCCGATCGGCACACACCGCGACCTTATCAAAATTACATCAACACCGACGGGGTATCATCTCGACCATGATACCTCTCAAAACTTCCGTCCGGCATCCTTATAGTGATAACAGGATTGTAAACATTACAACTCCTATATCACGCGAGTGACAGGAAATCACCCGACTTCTACCGGCCCTATTAGCATAGCAGCTAGTCGGACTCAAGTACTAGTATCCATCACATTGGTTCCTAGGAGAATGCAACTAGGGTTTCAAGCAATTCCTAAGAACTTAATGCATAGAATACGTAAATAGATATAGGTTGCAGTGTAATAAAAATAGTGGGTTATGTCCGGGGCTTGCCTTTACTGGTGGGTCTGAAGTCAGTAAGTCAACATCTTCCGAACTTTGGTTCGGGGCTTCAGTTAATCCCTTGGTGACGTTCACTTGATCTTTAGGAACATCCTTCGTAGACTCCGGGGAAATCTCGTAGGTACCGTTGCCGAAGTAGTCGTATCTACATGTAATGCAACATTACATTCAAGCGTGCACTCAAAACTATTTTACTTCACAACAAAGTTGTAATCCAACACTCATATAACACACTATTCACATAACAACTAAAAGATCTGAACTAAACCTAGACAAAGCTTTAGGGGAACAACTAACTAGAATCGGCTACTCGTTGAAGATTACAACAGAGCCGATTGGAAACAACGGGGGTTTAGCTGATTGATGTGCTTAGGTCGTGCCTAACAGAGGTGTGTCTAATGCGCGATCTTATTGATCTAGGGTTGTGTACTTTAGTTTGTGTAGCCGATTGATAGGTGCACCGGTTTCCTGATTGATCGATGAAAGCATCGATTACTTCAGCAGAGGGAGGATTCCTAAAGCAGTTGTGTCTTAACTGAGATGTGCTTAAGTGTTATTTTAGGTAACTAAGTGTGGTTATATCGACTCGAGTACGTCAGCACAACTATTGAGTGACGTACAGTTGATGGGAGTGTGATTGAGGATACATGACTGATAGATATAGATAAACGATCTCTCAGTCGATAAATCGGCTCATAGAGATGTGTGGAATGGAGATAGGAAAACTAAGATTGATCGGCCGTGTTTGACCGACATGGAAAAGCAACCAAAATCGGCTTGGGTCAGCCGATGGCAAGAAGCATCGATTGACAGCGGATACATAGAAACATTCTAGATTTAAGGAAAACGGATGCTAAGTGGTTGGGTTGATAACTTGATACTGAAGCATATCTGTCGAAACGTATTAGCTAAGCAAAAGATGCACACGGACTAATAAGGATCTATATATGACAAGGAACTTAAAGAAACAACAAACAAAACGAGGATAACGTCTTAACGGTAAGGATATGAGCACTTCATAGGAAAGGATTAACTAGATATCGCATATCTCTACTTAAGACCTAACTTCTATAGCTTACTCTTTAGTTATAAAATAAGCATACAATATAAAGCACAATATAACATTCATTCCCTAATATTTGACCTAGACCACACATCAAAGACTTTCACTTAAGATCACAACATAAAACTTATAGGTTTTGACTTAGGGTTTCAAACGAAACTGATTTTACATTTTTATGAACTTCCTACGAAAATCTATGAAATGTAGAAGTTCATCGATTTGAAATACGGAAAGCTTTGGAAATTTTTACAAAGAACACCCTAGAATTTTCTAAAACATCGTAATCAAGTCCCTGGTCCGGGAAAAAAAAATAGATAACAGGAAGTTAACAGCGATATTCCGGCAAAGGAATCGCCGGCATTAAAAAGATCTAGCAAAACAGGGCAAACCTTGGGTAGCCTTGGTTATGAAGAGGAACACGCGGAACGTGAATTCCCGCGGTGAACAGGTTTGGCGATAAGAAGAGCTCGACGGTGACGAGATTTCGTGGATGACGAAGGAGTTTGTCGGGGATGGTTGCCATGGGTGGAAGATGGCCTATTGTCTTGTACGCGCACGCGTTTGCTGAATCGAGTCGAGCCGGTCACCGGTAGAGCACTCTCGCTCGTATCCGTGGAGGTGCTAGTCCAAATCTGTCCAGACCTTCGCTTTCGCCTCGCCGCGCCACACTCGCCCTCTCTGCCTCCGCGAGGACCATGGTCTGCTCGCACCTGACCACCTCCAAACCCTCCACGAAAAGTTCACAGTGCCGCCTGATCTCGTCCACTGCTTTCTCCTCAACGGCCTTCGACGTCTTCTACGCGTGGCTCTACTGTCCCCTGGGCGGGTTCGCCCCGAATCGTCGCACCGCCGCACCTCCCGCACTGCGTGCGACCTTCCGGCACGCCGTTGCCACATCCGCCCGACGGCGTCCTGCACCCTTGACGCCTCGCTCAACAGCAGGACCCTCGCGTTCTTCCGCACCACGCGTATCGACATTTCGTCGAACACCTGAGCTGCGTCCTCGAGACGGCCATCGCGTTCCTGCATCTCGCACAATAGTTCTCCACCACAACTCCTCCTGCGCGTGCCGTTGCTCGGCACGTCACACTTCAGTATCGCCAGCTCGCGCTCATGGGCCCGCTCTGCTCCGGCCGCCCAACACTTGCACACATCGCCAGCTTTCGCGCGTCACCGCGCGCACGCTCGCGTCACCTGCTCGGCGTCGCTCAGGTTCGCTCTTACACCGCCCGCGAACCGCTCCAGCGCCGCTTGGCTCGTGTGCCCCTCACGCGTCAACGTCACGCCTCCCGCGCGAGCAGCGTCCACACCCGCGCCTGCGCGCACCTGTTCGCGCACACCTCCGGCTGTGCGCATGCTGCTCCTGCTCCGGCCACGAGTCGCCGCTGCGCCACTGGCTCTCACGCACGCCCAGCATCCAGCATCCAGCCGAGCCGCCATTTCTCCCGCGCTACCGGCCTCCACGCCCTCTGCCTGCTGCAGCCGCGCCGTTCCTCTTCTGTTTGGGCCTGCTCGCGCCGACCGTTCGCCTCCGCCTGCCACGCGCCGTGCGCCGCTCGGCCCAAGCCGCTCGCCAGCCCGCTCGTCCGCGTACGCGCACCGCGCGTTCGCCCTGCGCTTGCCCGGGCCTGCCACTGCCAGCCGCCGAGCGCCAGCCCGCTCCGCTTCGCGCGCGTGCCTGGGCCGCGCCCTGCGCAGCGCCGCCTGCTGAGCCGCACACCCGGAGCCGCCTGCTCCCGCGGCTGGGCCCGCTGCCCCCTGCCGTCGCCTGGGCCGCTGGGCGCCGCCAACGCCAGCCGCCCGCACGGCCCCTGTGCCGCGTCGCTCGGGCGTCGCTCATCCGGAGCCCGAGCCGAGCCGCGCCGCCGGCCTGCTGCCGCGGCTGCCCAAGCTAGAGGAGGAGGAGAAAGGAGGAGAAAGGGAAAGAAGCAGAGGAAGAAAGATAAGTGGCCGGATGGGTAACAAAAGAACAGGAAGAGCACCGGATAAGGGAGAGCAGAAGGGAAAGGCAGGTGGAACTCTCCCAAGGACTTGTACGCAAAATCCGAAAATTGCAGGGGCTTTTCTGTAAAACAAAATTTCCCGTTGATTTAAAACCCTAATGAAGAAATGCCCAAAACGAAAGTTGGAGAGTTTTTCAAATTCTACAACATTGCTTTAGGTCTCAAGTTCAAAAACTCAAAATTTATATTTTTACACGTGAAGTTTGAATAAAAGTTGGATTTGTATTGTATTTGTCCTAAAGAATGAAATTTTATAAAATTCAGGACCTAAATGCAAGCATTTATGACACGTCATAATGACGGGATAGACTCGTCATAATGAGTGGATAGACATGTCATAATGACTTGCACTTTTACACTTTAGTCCTGAGTAAATTTGAAAATTACTTTTGTAAATCAAATATTTGCATAAAAGGACTGGTACTTTTATAAAATTACATAAATACCCTCATTTTTACCATTTTACCCAAAATTTTTACACAATTCAACACTTGCATTTCTAATGCAACTTTTGGATAAATATATATTTTTAACAAGGAATAAAATAAGAAAAATATGTTTACCAAAACCACTTTCACTTATTTTGAAATTATCCTTCTCCAAATACATTTTGCAAAAACAACCCTGGGTTTTTCTGTAATTACAAAAATACCCCTTTTTATTTGCGCTTTTAAATTTTCAAAAGTTTCACACAAACACACACAAGCTTTACACCTAACAAACACATATTTCACACTAACAAATTATATGCCTAGCATTACAAATACACGAACTGTCACAGTGTCCTCCGAGTACTTCCTTGGATGTGTCGAGGCTGTGAGGTGCTCATGCCCCAAATAGTTGTCCAGTCTTCTTTATATGGTGTGCGATTAAACTCGCACTCCATATTGAGTAGCCCCCGAGCCTTAGGTTGACTCGTAGAATCAGGCTGAGGGTCAATTTAATCTTGAGTCTTCTATCCTTATCTTCCAGTAGATTTGAAAAATAAGTCATTGATGACACGTGTGTCATTGTTTTATCGGTTGCCCACCAAAGGGTATACCCAAGGTGGTAAGTTTAGGTAAGGAGACGCCGAGATCAGGAACTCGAAGGTGCAAGGAACACAAGATTTAGACAGGTTCGGGCCGCGAGGTGCGTAATATCCTACATCTTGTATGGTGGTTTGCATTCCCTTGGGTGTAGAATGATCTTGGTGATCTGCCTTGAATGGGTCCCTGCCCCCCCTTATATATTCGGGAGGTTAGGGTTACAAGAATCCTAGTCCAATACTAGATAAAGAATCGTAACCGAATACAACTCGAGTAGATTCCTTCTATACCGACTAGCTTTATCTCCTATTCATACGAGATAAATAAGAGATAAATGAGATAAATAAGAGATAAGACGGGATTTATCTCTTAAGCCTGTTTAAACTACATTATGTACACAGTCCCGTGGCCCCGGTTCTGACAAGCCCCCGAGCTCTTCGTAGCTAAGTACTGCAGGCTTCTCGAGTACTTTCGAAGTAGTCTTCGGCTTCTTTTGAGGCTCCATCTTGAAGTTCTTCTTCGAGTACCCACTTGGCTGCATCAAAGCTATGAGGTGCTCATGCCCTGAATTATTTCTTTGGTATGGTGTGCGATTGAAAAATCGCACTCCATATGGAGTAGCCCCCGAGCCTTAGGTTGAATCGGAGAATCAGGCTGAGGGTCGCATTAGTCTTGAATATTCCTTACTTACTTTTTCAAATAAATTCAAAAAAATAAGTAGTCGATGCCACATATCCCGCAGCCCCCGAGCCTTGAATCCAAATCTCTCAGGTTTGGAAATAAGGATCCAAAAGTCATGGCATGCAGTGTAAAAATGTCCACATGGTAAATAACTGGTGTGATGGTACAAATGATGGAAGTTAGATCTGGAATTCGAAAAAACCCCTTTTTCAGGACACTTAACCCTAAAAAAATGATTAATCGAATATTTTATCTAAACAATCCACCAAATGACCCCTCAACTTCCAAATATTCCCTGAAACGACTCTTCAACTTCAAAGCAGTAAAACTGTACCCAGCCGCTGGTTATTTAACCCCGCGGTAACGCCGAGTAAAAACTGTGCTTTCAATCTGCAATTCGCCAAGAACTTCCAAGATCCCCCAAATAGAGTCGCATCCCGCCTTCTCCCTCTTAAAGAACCCCAATCCACCCAAATCTCCCTTGCCCCTTTCCCTGTAGCCCCCGAGCAACTCGTGGCGAGCGGATCTGGAAATGGCACCCAAGAAATCTGAGAAGGATGGGAAGAAGAAAGAGGCGCAGCCGCCGTTTGGAGAGTGGACACACAGTAAGTGCTCCCTTAACGACCTCAATAAACTTGTTTCCGAGGGATTGCTCCAAGACGAGAATCTTGTCAACTAGCGCCCCTCCTTTCGCAAACCTTTCCCCATAGAAAATGTAGACGAAATCGTCACATTTTACCATTTTGCCGAACGGGGTCTGGCCCTCCCCTCTTGCTCTTTTTTCCATGGCCTTCTTTACTACTACGGGCTTGAGCTCCATTATCTCAACCTGAATTCCATTTGCCATGTCGCAATCTTCATCCATTTCTGTGAAGCCTTCCTCGGAATCGAACCCCATTGGGATCTTTTCCACTTCCTTTTCCGAGTAAAACCACAACCCACCTCCAAAAATCCATCTGCTGTAGGGGGTGCCGGCATCCAACTTAGACAACAAGCCGACGACAAGTACCTTTCGTACAAATTCCCTTCCAACATTCCCGAATGGAAGAATCATTGGTTCTACATCAAAAATCATGCCCCCCAACTCCCAGAAAAGTCAAATGAACCACCTGCTGTAAGACCAGAGTGGAATATCGAACTTCCCAGGGGGGACATGGATCAAGTTGATGAGTTGCTAGACACCATAGCAGCTCATAAGGAAATGGGAGTGACCGGCGCATCCGTGATGTTTTCCTTCTTTAAGCGCCGAGTCTAGCCAATCCAGCAACGCCATATACTTGGATTCGAGTACAAGGGCGCTGAAGATCCATCTCACATGTGCGCAGAGGAGCTGATGGATGAAGCTACACTCACCCGGGTCAGGCGAGTGGTACTGGATGTGGATGCAGTTCCCTACGTCCCGCAGCTGTTTGCTGCACAAAATCCTCCGAAGCCGGTAAGTGTTCGACTACTTTATGTTGAAAACAAATTCTGTTCTGCCACTACTAACTGAAAACCTTCTGTAGAGGCACACAGAGTTGTACTGCAGCTACCCTCCGCAACCCGACATCCCTCGACTAGACCACCTTCTCCCCAGTGCCGCAGCCGAAGCGAAGAGGGCTCGGGTGGCCGAGGCTCTGCCTAGCAGCGAGTCCACTGAAGGTAGGAGCCCCCTGGAGGAAAGGGAAACTGAGGGGGAGGCGAGAAGGGGCAACTCCCCCGGACCATCCGTGGAGTTGACTGAAACTCTACCTTCGGTCCTGCAGGGTCGTCGGGTAGCGCGCAAACGGAAAGCGCAAGAAGTCGAGTCTTTCAGGTATGAATATGCTGCCTTGTTGAATCATCAAATACCTGTATTGTTGCACGCTAACAGTATCCATTTGCAGTCCACCTGCTTCTCCCCAGCCCGGGCACGAAGAAATGGCAACAGATCCATCAGCTTCTGCGACAGGAGCGGTGACCATTGCTGTGGCGGGCACAGCGCCACCAGCTGGTGTGACCCGCCGCCAGCAACGGGTATCGCGATTAAGCCGCAACGGGCTATGAGGGTGAAGAAGGCTGTCATGAAGAAGTCTTTGCTGTAAGTTTGCATCTTGTTGCATAAAGAATATTCTGCTCTTTTCGACTTGTAATGATATAACTGACTCTGCTTCATTAGGTGTAACACCCTAATGTAAAATTTCATATTTTATAATGAGTTTAATTGACTGTAATAAAGTTTCTAAGGTTTTTCTTGTTTAGCTTGCATTTAACTATAATTTATTCCACAAAGAATTAAAATTTATTTTAGGTTCAACATGTTTCTGCATTCATGCTGGTGCATAGATTTTATTTGAATGAATGCATAGGGTTTGAATTCAAAAATCCATTTGAATTCAAATAGATTTGAGTTTCAAAAGAACCAGAAAAAGAAAATGAAAAGAAATAGAAAAACAAACTCAGCTTCTAGCCCAGTCCGTCCTGCTCCTCTCTTCCCCCTCGGCCCAGCTAGCACGGCCCGTTCTCCGTTTTCCCCCCCTCGCTCGGCCCACTTCTCCCCTTTCCAGCGCTCGGCCCAGCAGCTTCCCCGCGCCTCCCTGAGCCCAGCAAGCCGAGCCGTTCTCTCTCCCTGTCACCCCGGCCCCACCTGTCGGCGCCCCATCTCCTCCTTTCCTTTCTTCTTCTCCGCATCACCGGCCGCGCAACGACCCGCCCGCGATCTCCGGTGAGCCTTTGCGCCAGGTCCGCACGCCGAGGGTGCCCCACCGCCCCACAAATAGGATCCGCAACCCCCTGCACCCTTATCACTTACCCCGTGGCCGCCGCCCCAAACCCTAAGCCACTGCCCGTTGCCTCCGCCGTCCTAAGCTCCCTGCTCCGCTGCACCCCAGCCCCGGCCAAGCCCCGCAATAGCTCCGCCTCACCACCGGGAAGCTTCTCGAGCCCTGCAATTGAGCCCCCGACCCGTGCCTCACCGGAAATCCGCCCGGGAGCTGCCGCAGGTGAGTCGGTCTGCCACCATAAATCCTCACCGCCGGCGTTCCTCCGGCCGTGCTGATCACTTCCCTGGCTTCCCAGCTCGGCGCTGAACCTGCCCGTGGGGATCAGAAGCCCGGAGACGCCCTGCTCGGAGCTCGCTGTCGACCCCCCTGCACTGCTTCTCCGGCCAATCCGAGCCCTCGGTGAGCACCAGCGCCCTCTCCTGGTCCTTTTGCACTAGATGTCATAGACCTTAGCCCGTTCCTGCAGCCGGAACACCGCACGCCGGCGAGCGCCGCCGCGCCGACCCGCCTTCACCGCTGTGCGCGCAACCCCGAGCACCCCCGAGGCCCGCAAGTGCCCCAGGTGGATTACGCGTGTCACGCTGATCATGACAGACCCAAGCCCCACTCAATTTGACCCCCGGAGCACCATTTACCGTGAAGTCCGGCGAGCCCGAGCCGCGCGCTGATGCGGAAACCGGTCTCCGTTGACCAGCGCCGCCACCCCGCGCGCCCAACCGACCCGAGCCGTCCGATCCAGAGCCTGCGGTTAAGATTAGATCGCGTACCCCTTCAATCCGATCCACGAGATCGGGATCCAACGGATCAGATCCATGCGTACCAGTTTGTCTCTCATCAAATCCTAACCGTTAGATCCAGATCCAGCGGACCAGATTCCACCGTTCAGATCGGACCGTCCGAATCCCTCCCCCCCCCCCCCCGCTGCCAGATCGGGTCTGAACCGTTCGATCCAGATCTGACGGCCCAGATTAGAAGGTACCGCTTCAGCCATGCGGTTTTGCTAAAGAGCCCCTGAGTTTCCTTGAAATCAACCCGCAGTCCACGTTAGTTCAAAAGTAATTCCAGTTGAGCCCTTGTTTTTGCACCGAAGCCCCTGATCTTTCTAGATTTTGGGTCCGCGTCCAGCCCTGTAGTTTTTGCATGTTAGACCCTGCATCTATAGTTGAATTATGTATAAGTCCCTAGTTTTTGCGCGGAATCCCCTGGAAACTTCAGTTTTCTCACAGAAAAGCCCTTGGATCTAGTTTTAGCTCTAGTTTTCGCGTCCTAGCTCCGTTTTAGGTGGTTTTCACGCTCACACGATCGTTGTAATGCATAGAATAGCTTTAGCTCAGTTTTGTGTGCTGTTTTATTGTATTGTTGTACTGTTTCTTGTCTTTTGTTGTTGTTTGCATGTATGTGCATGTGTGGACCATGTTTGGCATTACGATAATGAGTAGACGTTGAGCCACCGGAGGAGTACTAGGAGCCACCTTCTTCAGACGCGTTTGACTGCATTTTAATACTGTATGCCTATAAGGATTTACTAGCCACTTTTATCCTTTATATAAATACCTTGGGTTGCATTTTGCTTAGTTGTGCTAGGTGCTGCGCTCTCATACACTTGGTCCTTTTTAATTAATTTGATTAATGGTATATGCAACTTGATCCTGAGAGTGGCCCTCTGTGCTGTGTGCTTGAGCGGTTCACGTCTTGTTAAAATATGTTTTTATAGAAACCTAGTTTAGGGGGCCAGCACGGTGCTTAGTGCTTGGTTGGCCACTCTCCATAAGGACCGGTTCATAGAGCGACAACCTGGGACAACCGCGCAACCACAAGATTGGAATGGGACAGTCTTGACTTACTAATTAGGGCATTTTGGTTTGGGGGTAACTTACCTGCGGGGCAAGAGGGGTGGTAAGCCTCAATGGTCCCTGCTCCTCCGGCTTGGTCTGTGCTGTGTGCTTGTACCCCCGTGAGGTGGGCCCCATCATCGCCAATCTAGAAACCTTAGCGGTTACACCTTACTAACATGGTCCTTTGTAACGGTCTCGTAGCGCGCTTGCTAGTCATCTCACCTAAGGAAGTGTGATGAACAACTTGCGTAGCTCACGACTTGTGGGTAAAGTTGTGCAACCTCTCGAGAGTGTAAAACTGGTATACTAGCCGTGCTCACGGTCATGAGCAGCCCAGATCCTCCGTCTGATTAGTGGGGTTTATCTTTGGTGGTTTGGCTTGGATTTCAGTAGACTCATGAGCAATGTTCATTAATTATTCAGTAACTTGGGTTATGGTAATTCATCCACTTGTAGTAAATAGCTTTAATAAAAATTGCCCAGATTAAAAGCTAATGCAGTTGAGTCAGCTAACCGTAGAGCCTCATAATTCGTGTTATACTTGTTGAGTACAAGTTGTGTACTCACACTTGCCTTCTCTGCTCTTCTGTTCTCTTTGGGATATCTTTGACTGCTGCTCAGTACCAGGCGACGTGGAGGACTACATCAGCGGACTTGATGATTTCTAGGCGTTTCTCTCCCAGCCGACATCCCTGTGGCGCCCTGTTCTTCGTGTATTCATTTTACGCTTCCGCACTCCTTGAACCGATTCTTAATTCGGCTGTGATAAAGAATTTATTTACAATTTATACGCTTTTATTTCATGATATGTGTTATGATATCTTGATAATTCTGTTGTATATATGCGTGACTTGATCCTGGCGCATATATGATTGCTTGGTTTATGTCTTTATAAATCGGATGTGACAGAATTGGTATCAGAGCCATGTCGACTGTAGGACGAAGCCTAGTTAGAAATGGTCGAGTTTAAGAATTTCTTTCCTCTTATTTTGCTTCCGCAAAATCTAAAATCGTCTCTGCTTCTATTCCTTGAGTCCTAAACTTTGATCTGCTTGCTCTCTCTCTTGTCCTTTCCGAGAAATAGTTTGATCTTTTCTGTAGACATTGACCTATAATTTTTTATCTGTCCTCATAAGCCTAGGATGCCTTTGCAAAAATACGCTAGAGCGTCTGTTTGTTTGAATATTGAGTGTTTGTGATTGTGCAAAATGTTTGATTTGGATTTTTGTTTGATTGCATAGTTTAGAAGTTAAACTTGCTCACGCAAATCGACTTTAACGCAAACTTGAATTAAGTAATAAAACTGAAATAGATCGTTGGAGGTAAAACCGTACACTCTTTCCTCTCTATCTTATCCAGTCAGAGTTTTCTTCCCGGAATTGTACAATATCGTTCACTTATAAATTTCGTTCTGCTGCAAACAGATGGTGAACACCAGGAGCACCGGCACCGGTTCTGGCCAACAGGGGCAGAACAACCAGAGTACTGGCTAGCCGATGCCGGTGCCTCCACCTCTGACTCCGGAGCAGTTCTTCCAGCTCCAGATGCAGATGATGGCTACCCTGAACAACATTGTTCAGACTCTGCAGCAGATCCACACTCAGCCGCCGCCTCCGCCACCGCAGCAGCCCCGCGACAGGTGTGCGGACTTTCTGAGGGTTACCCGCCGACGTTCTCCCATGCGGTTGATCCACTCCAGGCAGACGACTGGCTTCGTTCGGTGGAGCGTCAGTTGGATGTCGCTCAATGCGACAGTCGGGAGCTCAGCTCTCGTTTGGTGGGAGTCTTACCCAGCTTGGGACCGCGATGCCCTCACTTGGGTCTAGTTTCGGGAATGCTTCAGGAACCACCACATCCCCGTCTGAGTCATGAAGATGAAGCACAAGGAGTTCCTTGCGCTTAAGATGGTAAATTAGAGTAAAATCTTTCCGCTATTCCTTTTGAGCTCAAGCCCACCCTTGTTTACCCTCGTGAAATAGGAAATGCTGAGTAATTTCCATCTTCTTTTTCTGGTACTTATCATTTTAGAGGGCTATGACGGTGACCGAGTACCGTGACCATTTCCTCCAGCTCGCTCGCTACGCCCCCGCTGAGGTCGCCAATGACGGCGATATGCAGGAGCGCTTCAGGGAGGGGCTGGACGATCACATTGAGTACGCGCTCCTGAACGTCCGGTTCGACTACATCAAGCATCTGGTTGACTCCTCCCTCAACACCGAGCGCAAGTGCCTGGAGATTGAGGATAAGAAGAGGAAGATGACTCCTGCTGCATCGGGCAGCAACACTCGGCCTCGGTACCAGCACCCGCAGTAGCAACAGCAGAGGCCACTTTAGCCGTACCAGCCGAGACAGCAGCAGTACCCGCCTCATCCCCAGCAGCAGGCGGGACAGGGCTAGAGGTTCCCAGTACCTCCGGCACGCTCAGCTCCACCGGCTCCACCAGCTCCGCGGCAGGGAGTGCCTACTCCTCCTGCCGGACAGCAGGCTCCAGCACTCCCACGGGCGTGCTATCACTGTGGTGAGCCGGGACACTACGCCAACGCTTGTTCCCGGAAGGCGCAGTCTCGACCTGTAACACCCTAATGTAATTTCCCCAAATTTTAAGGAATTTATTTGGGCTTAAATGAATTTTCCAGGCTTTTCTTAAATTTTTGTGGCATTTAAAGCAATTTATAACACAAGGAAATAAAATTTATCATAGGATTAAAATATTTGTGCATTCATGCTGCAGCATTGTTTTTCTTGTGTTGAATTTATAGGGTTTGAATTCAAACTTATTTGAATTCAAATAGATTGTTTGAATGGTTTGAGGGTAGAAAAGAAAAAAAGAAGAGAAGAGAAGGGAGCAGCAGCCTAGCATCCCTCCCTTTCTCTCTTTTCCCGCGGGCTCTCTCTCCCTCTCTTTCTTCCCACGGCCCAAAGCCGCCCGAGGCCCACCTCCTTCCTTTCCCTCTTCCCCTCCTTCCCGCGTGGGCCGGCTTGCCAGCAGCCAGCCCAGCTTCTCCCGAGCGCCCCTTCCTCTTTCTTTCTCTGCCATCCGGGCCCCACGTGTCGGCGCCATTTTCCTCCCCGCCGCACGCCGCTTCCTCCCTTTTCTCTCTCTGACCGCTGGTCCCGGGCTGTCAGCACCTTCTTTCCCCTTCCCCATTTCTTCTCCGGCGCTCAACTTCTCCCCGAGATCTCCGGCGAGCTCCCTCGCCTCGGGCCCGCACGTCAACGGGACCGCCGCCGCCCTATAAGTAGCAGCCCCACGCCCCTCTGAGCCCTAACCCTAGTCCCACCGCCACTACCGACGCCCGGCACCGCAGCCGCCTCGCTCCGCCGCTCAGCGCCCCTGCTCCACCGTGGACTCGCCCCTCCGCCGCACCGCAGACTACCTCGAGCCACGACTCAGCTTTGCCGCGTGCCCAGGGACGTCTGAAGCTCAATTCCAACCCCATCCCCTGCGGCCGCTTGAATTGCGCGTGAACAACTCCGGTGAGCCCTCTGTCCGTCGTGCGATTCCTGGATGCCGGTGATCCCGGGACCTTCCTCACCCCCTCTACACCTCCACAGGTTTCGCACGGACTCCCTCGACGGATCAGCAGGCACGGGGCACCCCTGCAACGACCCGTTCGCGTGCGCAGTACGAGCTTCCGCCGCCGGACGTCACCGGCGACGCCTCTGCACACCGCCTCCGGCCAATCTCCGCCCCGGTGAGCAGCACATCATCTCCGGTAACCGTTTGCGCTAGGTGTGGTAGTCTGTAAACCCCCGCAGCCACCCAACCACGGCACGCCGGCGAACCCGTGGCGCCCCCGCCGTGGGGAGCCATGACCCGAACCCTAATCCACCACCTTGAGTACCTGGACGTGTTCGCCACATCATGCTCTCGCTCCCGGACCAGACCTCGTCCAAACCCGAGCCCGGAGCACCAAGTTGGGCCGTCTCCGGCGAAGCGCCACCACGGGATGCTGGTCTCCGGCGACCTGCACCGCCGCTGGCGTGTCCGCGTAGTCCTGGCCGCCCGATCCGTGTTGGACGCGTAGGATTAGAAGCCGCGTACCCCCCTGCTCCGCACCGCTGGATCCAGATCCAACGACCCCAAACGGAGCGTACCGGTTCGCAGATCAGATTAGATCCAAGCCGTCGGTTTCAAATCCAGCGGGAGGCATTAGATCCGTGCTAAGGGAGGGTCCGGAGCGTCGGATCGAGATCCGACGGCCGATACGCGTAGATACCCCTTCATGTAATAGATCTAATCCGAGCCGTTAGATGGCGATCCAAGGGCCCAGAACAGAAGTTAACGGTTCAGCCCGTCGTTTTTGCTAAAGAGCCCCTGTCCTTTAGGGAAATCAACCCGCAGTACTCTTTAGTTCACAAGTAATTACGGTTAAGTCCAGTTTTATTCGTTTAGACCCCTGAGCTTCCTGGATTTAGTGCCCGCCGTCCAGCCTAGGGTTTTTAGCCAGCTAGCCCCTGTGTCTAGGGTTTATTTACGTATAGGTCCCTCAATTTTGCACAGAACCCCCTGTAGTCCAGTTTTTCTCGCAAATAGGTCCCTAGGACTTGTTTTAAGCGTAGTTTTCGCGTCTTAGCTCCGTTTTAGGTGTTCTCTATATCCACGCGATCGTTGTAACGTGTAGAATAGTTCTAGGCTAGTTTTATCTGCTGTTCTATTGTATTGGTGTACTGTTTCTTATATTTTGCTATTGTTTGCATGTGTGTGCATGTGTGGCCCATGTATTGCTATTACGATCGTGAATAGACGTCGAGCCACCGGAGCAGTACCAGGAGCAGCCATCTTCCGAGCAGTTCGAGCAGCAGCCAGGAGAGTACGAGGAAGGCAAGTATAACATGAACCGCCTATCACTTTTAAATACAAATTTCATACTGCATTTTAATACTGTATGCCTATAAGGACCTTCCTAGCCACTTTATATCCTATATATATATCCTTTGGGTTGCATTTTGGTTAGTTGTGCTAGGTTGCTGTGCTATAACATATCTTGGTCCTTTTTAATTAATTTGATTAATGGTCTTATGCAACTTAATCCTGAGAGTGGCCCTCTGTGCTGTGTGCTTGAGTGGTTCACGTCTCCTTAAAATATGTTTTTGTTAGAAACATGGTTTAGGGGGCCAGCACGGTGCTTAGTGCTTGGTTGGCCACTCTCCATAAGGACCGGTTCATAGAGCGACAACCTGGGACAACCGCGCAACCACAAGACTGGAATGGGACGGTCTTGACTTACTAATTAGGTCATTTTGGTTTGGGAGTAACTTACCTGCATGGGCAAGAGGGGTGGTAAGCTTCAATGGTCCCTGCTCCTCCGGCTTGGTCTGTGCTGTGTGTCTTGTACCCCCGGAGGTGGGCCCCATCGTCGCTGATCCAGAATCCTTAGCGGTTACACCTTACCAATGTGATCCTTTGTAACGGTCTCGTAGTGTGCTTGCTAGCCATCTCACCTAAGGAAGTGTGATGAACAACTAGCGTAGCTCACGACTTGTGGGTAAAGTTGTGCAACCTCTCAAGAGTGTAAAACTGATATATCAGCTGTGCTCACAGTCATGAGCGGCCCAGATCCTCCTTTTGATTAGTGGGGTTATCAACCTTTGATTAGGGAGATTCCCCAGGTGGTTTCGGTTTGGATGGTTCTCAGTAGTTCTTAATTAATATTGATTAAATTCTTATGCAATTGGGTTATGGTAATTCATCCACTTGTAGTAATTAGCTTTAATGAAATTTGCCAAGACTAAAAGCTAATGCAGTTGAGTCAGCTAGCCTAGAGCCTCATAGTTTGTGTTATACTTGTTGAGTACGAGTTTGTACTCACACTTGTCTCTCTACTCTTCCGTTCTATTTCGGACATCTATGACTGCTGCTCAGTGCCCGGCAACGTGGAGGATTACGTCAGCGCCTTCGACGACTTCTAGGCGTTTGTCTCCCAGTCGACGTCCCTGTGGCGTCCAGCTCTTCATGTATTCATTTTATGCTTCCGCATTCCTTGAACTGATTCTTGATTCAGTTGTAATAAAGATATCATTTTATAATTTATACGCTTTTATTCGTGACATGTGTTGTGATATCTTGATAATCTGTTGTGTATATGCGTGACTTGATCCTGGCGCATATATGATGGCTCGATTTATGTTCTTATAAATCGGCTGTGACAGATTGGTATCAGAGCCGTGTTGACTGTAGGACGAAGCCTAGATAGAACTGGTCGAGTTTAGGACTTCTTTTCGCTTGCCTTGCTTCCGCAAATCTTCAACCATCATTTTTCTGCTTCTATTCCTTGAGTCTTAAGCCCTAGATTTGCTATCTCTCCTGTCCTTTCTGAGAAGTAGCTTGAGTTTTCCGTAGATGTTGGCCTGAGTCACCTAATATTGTAATCTATAAGCTTAAGTTGTCCCGATAAAAAAATATATGCTAGAACGAGTGTGTTAGTCGAGTGGTGTGATAACTCGACTAAGTTGTGAATATTGAATGTTTGTTATTGTGCGAATGTTTGAATTGGATTTTTGGGTGATTGCATAGTCTAGAAGTTAAACTTGTTCATGCAAAATGACTCTAACCCAACTTAAACTAAATAATAAAATTTGAGTTAGATCGTTGGGGGTAAAACCTGTATTCCTTTCTTTCTGCCATATCCTTTCGAAGCTTCATTTCCGCAGCTGCACAATATCTCCTTCTCATAAATTTCGTTTGTTGCAATCAGATGGTGAATACCAGGCGCACCGGTTCCAGTTCTGACCAGCAGGAGCAGAACAACCAGAGTACTGGTCATGTGGCAGAACCGGTCGAATTATTCCGGCTCAAGTGCGCTATTGATCGCCGTACAACTGCAATCGGCTTAACGCACTTCAAACGGAACAATCCTTTGGTCTGTCGGGTCTCCGCCCGATTCAACCACGGTTCAGCAGGATCGAAGCAGGTTTATCTCGCACGAAGGCGAGTTCACATCACAGAATAGCTCATCAACTTTTAATTTACAACCATACAGCATTATTACAACCGAGTTTCAAAGATAAGTAAACTTATACATAACCATGTTCAACTGACAAGCATAACAGCTTGTCTAAACTCACAGCGGAAGAAAAAGTTTTACGCGACTACACACGTTGCGAAGACGGACGCCAAGCTTAGCCCAGGGCCTGGTGTCACTCCGGAGGGTCAGTGCCGGCCGGGGACGGGTCCCACTCCACGGACCAGCCAAACGGAACGGACGTTGGCCACCCAAGGTTGTCCGTGGGGTTCTCGTAGGTTATACCTGAAACAAACATTGGCAAGGCTGAGTATTCTAATACTCAGCAAGGCTTACCCGGGATTGGGTATACTTAGCCCATAACTAGACTCATAAAGGCATTGTAAAGGCTCTGGGTTTATTTTCAGCTGAAAAGTAACAAAGAGTATGAACTATTTTCAAATTTTAGCTCTCATTTTCTAGTTGAGTATTTATTCTAGATTAGCACCTATACTAAGCAAGCAAGGTAGTGACTATCATTCAACAAGATTATCTATCCTTAGTTCCATTTCTTACTCAATGTGGCAGAAGGGATAAGCAGTCTCAATCCTCGTGAGAGGCGGACGATTCGAATCGAATTTAACCTTGCAAGGTAAACCTAACACACACGCTTGGAAGATCCAATGATCATTCCGAAGCAACCGTTTGCCTTTCATTCCGGGTCGTGGATCAGGTCCACCACAAGCGACTGCAGGACCGTACGCACACCCAATGTGTACAGGACATACGTCTGTAGCGCGACTACAAAAACCGTATTCCTGTCTGCCTTGCAGAACGTACTCCCGCACTTCGGTGCGTGTATACATAACGTAAAATCGAGTGGTGGGAGGTATGTCCACTTGCCGGGCCGATTGGTTACTAGGCTTACCGCTTACCATATTTCGCGGCATGTGGCTAGTACTTTCAAAAACTTAGCCACCACTACCAAACATTTCGGCCTTAAAACTTTTCATCAAAACAGACAGGGTAAACTTCCAGGTCATGACACAACACATGACCCTGTCCGTCATCCTTATAGTGGTTGCAGAAATGTAAACATGCAACTCCTATATCGCGCGAGTGACAGGAAATCACCCGACTTCTACCGGTCCTATTAGCGGGGCAACTATCCGATAAGGACTCGGGAGCATTACATTGGATTCCTAGGATTCATGCGTCTAGGGTTTCACTTCAACTCCTAGACTTAATGCAGGATATAATATAGATAAGCATAGATTGCAGTGTAAATAAAATAATGGGATATGTCCGGGGCTTGCCTTCGGGAGCAGGGGTAGGGGCAGGAGAGTCAGAGATTTCCGAACTCGGGTTCGGAACTTCAGTTAGTCCCTCGACGGCTTGTGCTGGATCTTCTGAAAAACCTTGGTCTTGTCCTAAGACCAGTTCGTAATCCCCGTCGTCGAGTACCGTTGATTCTATATGAGATGCAATAAAGTGAATAAGGTGAAATTTAAATTTGGAATTTCACGTTTCAAATATTATAACTCACCCAATTAGCACAAAATAAAGAAGTTTAGGTTTGAAGCACTATTTATAAAGAAATTACAAAGACATTGCTGAGTTTGTTGCAAATAAGTACTAAACATTTAAATTTGAATTTGAAATGAATCAAAATAAATTCAAAACTTTTAAATAAAAGATCATAGGTTTTGGAGATTTAATCATACATTAAACATCAAATAATATCACATTAAAGAAAGACAATAGATTTCAATTACAAAAGGTTACACAATAGGTTTAGTTAATATTTTAAATTTGGAGGTTCCAATTGAAAGAAGTAAATTTTAATTCCAATTTGAGTTTGAACTTTTGCACAAAGTTATCTAGAGCTTACAAAACACTCTTGCCAAACTTCACATGCAACAAGCATGAAATGACAAGGTTAAGTGTATATTACCCCTCAATCTTAGATTTAAAAATACAGGTAGAAATATTTTGTTTCAAACTAATCTCTATTAACAAAAGTCATAGAGTTTGAAATCTATTTTCTAACAAAACTGGTTTTGCTATTTTTAGATTTTTCTATGAATTACTACGAATTTCACAAGACAGGAAATGCTCTCACATGAAATAACAGATACTCCTATTACAGACTAGTCCCTAGGTTTTACACAAAACCCCTTGGAAAGAAAGCAATCAGTGCAATTGGGTCCACAGCCATGGCCGGCGGGGGAGGAGCTCGGGGCCGGCCAAATCCCGGCCGTGGGAGTCGCCGGCGGCGAGGGGAAAAGAGAGGGAAAGCACGAGGAGGTCCTGCGCTACCTGAGGGTAGTCTCGAGGAGACTCGAGGCGGCCGGAGCTGTGCTGCCCACGGGAGGTCGAGCCGGCGGCCGGTGGCGCACGGCGGCGGTGGGGCTCCGGCGTGCGGGGGAGGGAACGGCCGGGCTGGGAAGGTGCGGTGAGGCACGGAGGAGCTAATGGTGCGGTCGGTTTGGGAAGGAAAAGAACGGAGGGGGAAACTCCACTACGGACCGAGCTCACGGCGGCGCTAATGGAGGCGGCAAGCTTTCTGTACCCGCGCGGGGAGGTCGCAGGGCGGCTTTTATAGGCAAACAAGGCGAGAAGGATAGGCACGACGAGCCGGGCTTTGGTCTGCGGGCGCTACGGGGAGGATGAACCACCGAGGTGCGGCGGCGACAGAGGTGCCGGCGGTGGCGTTGCAGTACCGCAAAGCGGCGTGGCGCGCGGCCTGGGCGCCAACAGGGGAGGGGGCTAAAGCGGTGAACGGGCAGGGGAATGACGCGTGGCGAGGGGGAGCAGAGGGTGGCCGGCGGCGACCAAGAGCGGTGCACTGCGCCAGCGGCAGGGCGCCAGGAGCAGAGCAGGGGAGCGGTGGCGCCAGGAAGAAGAAGGGGTATGAACTGAACCAAGGACTGACTTGCAAAATCAGAGAAAAGCAGGGACCTTACTGAAAAGAACTTGCAACTTTTAAACCAGAGCTCAAATGGAGATGGCCCAAAAAGCAAAAGTGCATGGTTTTTCAAACTCTACAACTTCTCTTTAAGGTCCATCTGTAGTTGAGCAATAGTTTTAGAGATAAAGTAGACTTAGTAATAATTTCACATTTTGTGTAAATCCCATGGTAAAATTACTTTTACATTTATGCCCAAGGGTAATTTCACTTGTTTTTGCCATTTAACCACAGATGTCACTTTTTACAAAATAACCCTTATGTTTTTAAACTTTTCCCCCATCTCCACCCATTTTGCATAAAAGGACCCTTAGTTAAATTTATTTATATAACTAACACATTTCCCTTAACATTGCACATAATAAGCACACCTTTGCCATATTTTGCAGATAAACACATATCAAAACTTTAGGATGTGACTATACTAAGTACCTGAGTGTCACAGTCTTCCCCCCTAAAAAGAATCTCGTCCCGAGATTCCGAAGCAGAATGGAATAGAAAGATCAAGCTCGGAGATTGGCTTGGAAGAAATCGGGAAAGTTATGCTGAAGATAAGATTCAGTTTCCCATGTTGCCTCTTCTTTCGTATGATGGTTCCACTGAATCTTGTACATTTTGATGGTTTCTCTTCTGGTACTTCTCTCTTTAGTGTCTAGGATTCTGATTGGATGTTCTGTATAGGTCAGATCTGGTTCGATTTCGATAGCTTGGGAATCTATGATTTCAGTAGGGATCTTAACACACTTCCTGAGTTGGGATACATGAAAGATGTTATGGATGGCCGCTAACTGAGGAGGAAGCTGGAGACGATAAGCTACGGGTCCACAGATTTCAAGGATTTCAAAAGGTCCGATGTATCGAGGAGCAAGTTTCCCTTTTACACCGAATCTTTGAATACCTCGAGTAGGAGATACTCGAAGATATACGAAGTCTCCGACGTGAAACTGTAATGGCCTTCTTCGTATATCTGCGTAGCTTTTCTGTCGGGATTGGGCGGCCTTTAGATTGTTCTGGATAAGCTTGACTTTATCTTCTGCTTCTACAACTAGATCAGGTCCAAAAATTTTACGCTCGCCGGTTTGTGACCAACTCAGAGGAGTTCGGCATCGGCGACCGTATAATGCTTCAAAGGGGGCCATCTTAATACTTGTCTGATAGCTATTGTTATAGGAAAATTCTGCTAATGACAAGTATTTATCCCAATTTTTATCAAACTGGAGTACACAAGCTCTGAGCATATCTTCCAGAATCTGGTTTACTCGCTCAGTTTGCCCATCCGTCTGGGGATGGTAGGCAGAGCTTCGAATTAATTTAGTCCCAAGAGCATCATGAAGCTGTTCCCAGAACCTAGCAACAAATTGTGCTCCATGATCTGAAATGATCGTTTTAGGTACTCCATGGAGTCGAATAATCTGATCTAGATAAATCTCGGCATACCTTTTGGCATTATATGTGGTATGCACGGAAAGGAAATGTGCAGTCTTGGTTAATCGATCAACGATTACCCAAATAGAGTCATGCCTCCGAGAAGTGTTGGGCAAGCCCACAATAAAGTCCATACTGATATCCTCCCACTTCCACGAGGGAATGGGTAGAGGTTGAAGGATACCAGCAGTCTTCAAATGACTGGCTTTGACTCTTTGACAGATATCACATTCTGACACATATTTGGCAATTTCTCGCCTCATACGGGTCCACCAAAAGTTCTGTTTCAGATCCTGATACATCTTCGTACTGCCAGGATGCATAGAGAATTTGGACAAGTGGGCCTCGTCCATTATTTGCCTGCGGAGCTTATGGTCTTTGGGTACAACAATACGTTCGTTGAACCATAAAACTCCTTCAGGATCTACTCGGAAGCATTTGTACTTTCCTTCACCTTGGATTAACTTTTGTTTAATGATTTTGACCCCTTCATTACGCTGTTGTGCTAGAATAATACTATCTCTAAGTGTGGCTTTAACCGAAAGATGGTTTAAGTCACCTTGGGAAATGATCTCTAGATTGAGCTTTCTCATTTCCCAACAGAGGGTCTCGTTGAACGCTTCAACGGACAAGCAGGAGCAATGTGCCTTGCGACTGAGGGCGTCGGCAACAACGTTAGCTTTGCCGGGATGATAGTGTACTTCTAAATCATAATCTTTGATTAGTTCTAGCCAGCGTCTTTGCCTCATATTCAAATCTGCCTGAGTAAAGATGTACTTGAGGCTTTTATGATCAGTATAGATGTGGCATTTCGTGCCCATCAAATGATGTCTCCAGATTTTTAAAGCATGAATTACGGCTGCAAGCTCAAGATCATGAGTAGGGTAGTTTTGTTCATGAACCCTAAGTGCTCGTGATGCATATGCAATTACTCGGTTGTCTTGCATAAGTACACAACCAAGTCCAGTTCCCGATGCATCACAGTAGATGTCAAAAGGTTTTGAGACATCTGGTTGAGCTAAGACTGGAGCAGTCGTAAGATGATTTCTGAGAATATGAAATGCATCTTCGCATTTTTGATCCCAGGAAAATTTTACACCTTTCTTTAGTAGTTCGGTCATAGGTTTGGCTATTCTGGAAAAGTCAGGAATAAAACGGCGATAATAGCCAGCTAGACCGAGAAAACTACGAATTTGATGGACGGAGGTCGGAGGTTTCCAGTCCATCACTTCTTGTACTTTACTGGGATCGACGGATATTCCGTCACCAGAAATGGTATGGCCTAGGAATTTGACTGTATCTAGCCAAAATTCACATTTAGAGAATTTGGCATACAGGTGGTGGTCTCTTAATCGCTGAAGGATGACATGGAGATGCTTAGTATGATCTTCTGGAGTTTTAGAATAGATCAAGATGTCATCAATAAAGACTACGACAAACTTGTCGAGTTCCTGCATGAAGACAGAATTCATGAGGTACATGAAATAGGCTGGGGCATTAGTGAGACCGAACGACATGACGAGATACTCGTATAGACCATACCGAGTGGAGAAGGCTGTTTTTGGAATATCACTAGGCCGAATCTTAATTTGGTGGTAGCCGGAATGAAGATCTATTTTAGAAAACACCTTAGCTCCGGCTAGTTGATCAAAGAGGATATCAATGCGGGGTAAAGGGTACTTATTTTTGATAGTCACCGCATTGAGAGGACGATAATCAACACACAGCCTTAAGCTGTTGTCTTTCTTTTTCACAAATAGAGCTGGACAACCCCATGGTGATGCACTGGGACGAATAAAGCCTTTGTCTAAAAGATCTTGGAGTTGGGTTTTTAACTCGGCTAATTCATTAGGAGGCATTCGGTAGGGTCTCTTAGAGATAGGGCTGTACCAGGTTGGAGTTTTATGATGAACTCGATATCTCTGTCTGGAGGCATTCCAGGCAAATCGTCTGGAAAAACATCTGGATATTCACAAACGACTGGAATATCCTCAAGTTTGGCCTTAGATGCAGCATAGGTGCAAGAGTTAAATGATTTTGGTTGTGGAAGATAGAGGATGGTAGGTTCGTGTTCGAGTGAATCTATCTCCACAGTGCGAGAAGAGATATCCAAAGACACATGGTGCTGTGCCATCCAGTTCATTCCTAAAAGGACATCCATTCCCTTTAGGTCTAACAGAAGTAAATCTGCTTTTATTACCTGACTACCCAATAGAAGTGGCACTTTCATACAGATTTGATTTGATAGGGTTTTCCCACCAGGAGTGATTATCTTATAATCTTCTTTAGTAGGGTACATATCCAATCCTACTTTACTTCCACATTCTTTACTGATAAAACTATGGGTAGCACCGGAATCAAAAAGAACAATAACGGGATGATGGTTAATAGAAAATGTACCCGTCATTATCGGTGCCCCTTCAGGGAGTTCGGAGAGTGTAGTGAGATTCACCCTCCCTTGTCGGACCTGCACCACTTGTTTCTTACCCTTGCCCTTGTAGTTTGGACCAGATGTTTGCCCTTGGAATGATTTCCTAGGTTGAGGGCAATCCTTAATGAAGTGGGACGGGCTTCCGCAATTGAAACAACGATTATTGTTGTTTCCTGGAGTAGCTGGCGGAAAGCTCGGCCGCAGACCTTGTTGAGGTTGTTGCTGATTTTGTGGCAGGGGTGGTCGATTGAATTGTGCTTGCTGGGGAGGGCGGGCTACCCATCTGCCTGAGATATTGCCTCGAGGCAGAGCTCGAGGGGCATTACTCGGGACCAACCGATATCGCGGCGACTGTGGAGTTGCAGGCCCTGTGGGTGCTTTTCGTTTCTTTTCCGCTCTATGGGCGGCGATGCAATCTTCCTGAGTAATGGCCATGTTGACCAACTCATTGAAATCGTTGGCCTTCACTAAATTCAACCATTCTTTGAGCTTGGTGTTTAGGCCTCGACGGAAGCGATCACATTTGCGGGCATCAGTGTCCGCATGTGATCCCGCATACTGGCACAGGTGATTGAAAACCTGTGCATACTGTGTAACCGTACGGGTACCTTGGGTCAGGCTTAGAAATTCATTGAGCTTCCGCTCAATGAGTCCTGCTGGTATATGATGTGCGCGGAATGCAGTCCGAAACTCATCCCAAATGACCACGTGTTCGGCGGGTTGCATTGCATGAAACTGGTCCCACCAAAGACGTGCATGGCCTCGAAGTTGCTGGGCGGCGAAGAGCACTTTGTTCTCCTCTGAACATGGAGCGGACAATAAGGCGAACTTGGACTCAATGGTCCGCAACCAGGCATCCGCATCTAAAGGCTCCTCGGCCTTGTGGAATAGTGGAGGTTGGGTGCTGAGAAAGTCTTGATAAGTGGCCGATAGAGGTTCTCCTCGGCCTCGAGGTTGCTGCTGGAAATGGCCCATCTGAGCTTGTACAAGTTGATTTAGAAGCTCGGTTTGCCGGGCCATAACCTCGGCCAAGTTCGGAGGTGGCGGTGGTGGTTGCTGAGAACTACCAGGTTGTCCTGCCCGGAATCCTTCCGGGGTTCCTCGAGTAGCTCCAACCATCTGAAATAAAGGAGACATCCATTATCAACCA
Organism: Panicum hallii; assembly: GCF_002211085.1. Classification (NCBI taxonomy): domain Eukaryota; kingdom Viridiplantae; phylum Streptophyta; class Magnoliopsida; order Poales; family Poaceae; genus Panicum; species Panicum hallii. The sequence goes on along the minus strand of NC_038047.1, from coordinate 19,932,560 downwards.
TAATCTTGCTCCAATTTCAGATAATATGCAATTTATCCAGCTGAAATGTAATGCATATGCTCCATTCAATCTACTTATAACAGGTACACAAATGTTGAGCAGGATAACCGAAACTTAGGATTTGGATTACTATAAAGATACTACTATCTTACATCAGTACACTCCCAAGGTTACAAACTTTTACCCAAAAATACATGCCACATATACAACAAGTGGCTTTATAACTAGATGTTCTACCCACTACTTATGTTACATCTTATACATTTATTACATCTAATCCACCACGCTGTCACTATGACTAAAAGTCATCAAAATTGCCCACTGATGACTGGCTTCCAGAGGAGGAATGATGGGGACTGACGACTGGATCCCCATGCTCAGAATCAAGTTCGGAGACTCCTTCGATCTCCTCGGGATCTTCCTCTTCAGCTTCAGGTGCTGCAGGTGCAACGGGAGGAATCGGGGGCTGCTGCAATTCTTCAATCTGAGCTTGAGCATCATCCACTGCAAGGATCAGATCTTGAACTTGTGCCTGTAGAAATTCATAACAGTATCCCGCTGAGTGATTATGTGATCACTCTCGTTGATCTGATCTTCACGATGATGGATGGTCTCGTTTTGAGTAGCGATTATTCCATTCTTCTCAAGTACCACTGCTTGAAGTTGATCGGCCTGGGTAAAGTACCTGGCAGCGTCTCCGTGAAAACTTCGCGCAGCAGTGATCAGATGGCTTATTTCACGGCGTAGCAACATATGATAGTGGTATTGTATACTCGTATAACGTCTCATTCCTTGCACCACTTCTTCTGGTGGACCTTCCAGCCTATGACTTTCAGGAATTATTCTGAGATCTTGCTCCACTTCACTAGGATCTGTTGTGGCGAACAAACCTATAGGTTGTCCTACAACTTCCTCGGGGTGTTGACTGCAAAAAGCATAAATGGCTTCTAGGGCTGCTGCTTCGATGGCGTCCATAATTCTGTAGCCCGTCGTACTGATCTCAATAGGCTGCCATCGTGAACGGAAAGGATGCTGAGGTATACTCATCCTAACATAGGCCCTATGGATTCCGTCTTCCACATGTTCAACAGCGTCGTACTGAGGGGGTTCTGTATAATGGAAAGCCTGCAAAGATTCCATAGCAAGCGGGGAAAACCCTCCCAGTGAAGGGCATTGGTGTGGAGATGCCCTTCCGGATCCCAGAAAACATTGGAAGGTGCTGCCATCTGCGACCAGGATGCAAATGGTAAAACTTGTTATCTTGTTAGGAGAATACAAGATAAACAGATCAAGATAACCAATTTGATAACAGCAAAGGCTGGAAATCAGATGGAAAACTAAGATCCCATATAAGATACCCAACTTAAAGCTATCCTTAACTCTTCATTACCCCATTCCAAAAACAAATGGCATATCTATGATGTATAAAATTCTTTCATTGAGAAAAGATGTATGCACGCGCTACTCGCCCTCACAACCAAAACAACTGCCGAATATTTTCGGACTTACGTAGTCAATTTCGGTGGCATAACCATACGTCTCTCACTATATATAACTAGTCGGTAAACCCTACGCGTCCTAATAGCGTGAACGTGGTTAGTGTACCTGCAGAAGAAAACACAGATATATATATCTCGTGAACCTTTCATGGCAGCACGACATGAAAGCGTCCCCAAACATTACTGTTCACTATAGAAACAGCATCTGTACAATTACCGCCGTACAGACAACGTTAACATACGTTATCGAAACAACGTATTCACGGGGGTACCGCAATATGCGGGGTATGAACAGCGATCGCCATACCCTGCGCCGAACCATATACTCCCAATATAATCAACCTAAGTTGGTATATTGGCAGCATCTCAAGTAGGCCACTGCTTGAGAAACAGCGTTCGGTTCGCATCACCGACGGGAAGGCCAAGCTCCCTCAGTTGGCTGAGGATCCTTACCTTCTTACCTCCGTTCGTAGATGTCGTTACAGGAAGTAAGGTTGGGTTGTGCAGAAATTTAAGTTTTGACAGAAAGTAGTGCTGCAAGTCAGATCTACCTATACATATATATATAGATACCATTAGCCACCTGATACTTTCCCATATAAACCCTTAGGGCTTTACGTTCTAAGCACAACCTTAACGGATCCAACGTATTTTGTAAACTCATTTGTTGGCAACTGTTATCCAGAAAACACCTTTTAAGAGCTATTCTAGATGTGAAGATAAACCTACAGCTCTGATACCAGCTGTGGCAGAACCGGTCGAATTATTCCGGCTCAAGTGCGCTATTGATCGCCGTACAACTGCAATCGGCTTAACGCACTTCAAACGGAACAATCCTTTGGTCTGTCGGGTCTCCGCCCGATTCAACCACGGTTCAGCAGGATCGAAGCAGGTTTATCTCGCACGAAGGCGAGTTCACATCACAGAATAGCTCATCAACTTTTAATTTACAACCATACAGCATTATTACAACCGAGTTTCAAAGATAAGTAAACTTATACATAACCATGTTCAACTGACAAGCATAACAGCTTGTCTAAACTCACAGCGGAAGAAAAAGTTTTACGCGACTACACACGTTGCGAAGACGGACGCCAAGCTTAGCCAGGGCCTGGTGTCACTCCGGAGGGTCAGTGCCGGCCGGGGACGGGTCCCACTCCACGGACCAGCCAAACGGAACGGACGTTGGCCACCCAAGGTTGTCCGTGGGGTTCTCGTAGGTTATACCTGAAACAAACATTGGCAAGGCTGAGTATTCTAATACTCAGCAAGGCTTACCCGGGATTGGGTATACTTAGCCCATAACTAGACTCATAAAGGCATTGTAAAGGCTCTGGGTTTATTTTCAGCTGAAAAGTAACAAAGAGTATGAACTATTTTCAAGTTTTAGCTCTCATTTTCTAGTTGAGTATTTATTCTAGATTAGCACCTATACTAAGCAAGCAAGTAGTGACTATCATTCAACAAGATTATCTATCCTTAGTTCCATTTCTTACTCAATGTGGCAGAAGGGATAAGCAGTCTCAATCCTCGTGAGAGGCGGACGATTCGAATCGAATTTAACCTTGCAAGGTAAACCTAACACACACGCTTGGAAGATCCAATGATCATTCCGAAGCAACCGTTTGCCTTTCATTCCGGGTCGTGGATCAGGTCCACCACAAGCGACTGCAGGACCGTACGCACACCCAATGTGTACAGGACATACGTCTGTAGCGCGACTACAAAAACCGTATTCCTGTCTGCCTTGCAGAACGTACTCCCGCACTTCGGTGCGTGTATACATAACGTAAAATCGAGTGGTGGGAGGTATGTCCACTTGCCGGGCCGATTGGTTACTAGGCTTACCGCTTACCATATTTCGCGGCATGTGGCTAGTACTTTCAAAAACTTAGCCACCACTACCAAACATTTCGGCCTTAAAACTTTTCATCAAAACAGACAGGGTAAACTTCCAGGTCATGACACAACACATGACCCTGTCCGTCATCCTTATAGTGGTTGCAGAAATGTAAACATGCAACTCCTATATCGCGCGAGTGACAGGAAATCACCCGACTTCTACCGGTCCTATTAGCGGGGCAACTATCCGATAAGGACTCGGGAGCATTACATTGGATTCCTAGGATTCATGCGTCTAGGGTTTCACTTCAACTCCTAGACTTAATGCAGGATATAATATAGATAAGCATAGATTGCAGTGTAAATAAAATAATGGGATATGTCCGGGGCTTGCCTTCGGGAGCAGGGGTAGGGGCAGGAGAGTCAGAGATTTCCGAACTCGGGTTCGGAACTTCAGTTAGTCCCTCGACGGCTTGTGCTGGATCTTCTGAAAAACCTTGGTCTTGTCCTAAGACCAGTTCGTAATCCCCGTCGTCGAGTACCGTTGATTCTATATGAGATGCAATAAAGTGAATAAGGTGAAATTTAAATTTGGAATTTCACGTTTCAAATATTATAACTCACCCAATTAGCACAAAATAAAGAAGTTTAGGTTTGAAGCACTATTTATAAAGAAATTACAAAGACATTGCTGAGTTTGTTGCAAATAAGTACTAAACATTTAAATTTGAATTTGAAATGAATCAAAATAAATTCAAAACTTTTAAATAAAAGATCATAGGTTTTGGAGATTTAATCATACATTAAACATCAAATAATATCACATTAAAGAAAGACAATAGATTTCAATTACAAAAGGTTACACAATAGGTTTAGTTAATATTTTAAATTTGGAGGTTCCAATTGAAAGAAGTAAATTTTAATTCCAATTTGAGTTTGAACTTTTGCACAAAGTTATCTAGAGCTTACAAAACACTCTTGCCAAACTTCACATGCAACAAGCATGAAATGACAAGGTTAAGTGTATATTACCCCTCAATCTTAGATTTAAAAATACAGGTAGAAATATTTTGTTTCAAACTAATCTCTATTAACAAAAGTCATAGAGTTTGAAATCTATTTTCTAACAAAACTGGTTTTGCTATTTTTAGATTTTTCTATGAATTACTACGAATTTCACAAGACAGGAAATGCTCTCACATGAAATAACAGATACTCCTATTACAGACTAGTCCCTAGGTTTTACACAAAACCCCTTGGAAAGAAAGCAATCAGTGCAATTGGGTCCACAGCCATGGCCGGCGGGGGAGGAGCTCGGGGCCGGCCAAATCCCGGCCGTGGGAGTCGCCGGCGGCGAGGGGAAAAGAGAGGGAAAGCACGAGGAGGTCCTGCGCTACCTGAGGGTAGTCTCGGGGAGACTCGAGGCGGCCGGAGCTGTGCTGCCCACGGGAGGTCGAGCCGGCGGCCGGTGGCGCACGGCGGCGGTGGGCTCCGGCGTGCGGGGGAGGGAACGGCCGGGCTGGGAAGGTGCGGTGAGGCACGGAGGAGCTAATGGTGCGGTCGGTTTGGGAAGGAAAGAACGGAGGGGGAAACTCCACTACGGACCGAGCTCACGGCGGCGCTAATGGAGGCGGCAAGCTTTCTGTACCCGCGCGGGGAGGTCGCAGGGCGGCTTTTATAGGCAAACAAGGCGAGAAGGATAGGCACGACGAGCCGGGCTTTGGTCTGCGGGCGCTACGGGGAGGATGAACCACCGAGGTGCGGCGGCGACAGAGGTGCCGGCGGTGGCGTTGCAGTACCGCAAAGCGGCGTGGCGCGCGGCCTGGGCGCCAACAGGGGAGGGGGCTAAAGCGGTGAACGGGCAGGGGAATGACGCGTGGCGAGGGGGAGCAGAGGGTGGCCGGCGGCGACCAAGAGCGGCGCACTGCACCAGCGGCAGGGCGCCAGGAGCAGAGCAGGGGAGCGGTGGCGCCAGGAAGAAGAAGGGGTATGAACTGAACCAAGGACTGACTTGCAAAATCAGAGAAAAGCAGGGACCTTACTGAAAAGAACTTGCAACTTTTAAACCAGAGCTCAAATGGAGATGGCCCAAAAAGCAAAAGTGCATGGTTTTTCAAACTCTACAACTTCTCTTTAAGGTCCATCTGTAGTTGAGCAATAGTTTTAGAGATAAAGTAGACTTAGTAATAATTTCACATTTTGTGTAAATCCCATGGTAAAATTACTTTTACATTTATGCCCAAGGGTAATTTCACTTGTTTTTGCCATTTAACCACAGATGTCACTTTTTACAAAATAACCCTTATGTTTTTAAACTTTTCCCCCATCTCCACCCATTTTGCATAAAAGGACCCTTAGTTAAATTTATTTATATAACTAACACATTTCCCTTAACATTGCACATAATAAGCACACCTTTGCCATATTTTGCAGATAAACACATATCAAAACTTTAGGATGTGACTATACTAAGTACCTGAGTGTCACAGTGGAGGCCCAAACCAAGTCGATTTCGGGGCCGTTTCGGAGTCCAGGAGCAGTTTGCGCTAAAACTGGTCTCACGGTTGCATATGGCCTCGGATTTGGTGTTCTTTATATGTACGGAAACTTAAGAAGACGATAGTTCCAATGGCTCTGTTCTCAGGCCCAAATTCATCCGGAGTTGTCATGAATCGTCAAAGGAAGTTGACGTCCAGAATCTGATTCGGTGCTGTGACGCCGTATTTTTGGTCTTTAGACCTTGTACCGTGTTGGAACCCATTAGGGTTGGGGATTTTGCACGACCCTAGACTCCATAAATCAGTAGCTGCTGCCCAAGATTAGATTTTAGGTTTTGCTTTAGATTAATTTGTTTTCGAACAGTCGTCATTCATCGGTTTTGTGAAACCCAACTTCGTGTGCTTAATCATTCATCTGCAGTTTGTCACTTTCGATTGATAGCTGCATTCTTTCGAGTTATTGCTTGTATTCTTCGTTTCATAGGCAGGGATTAGCCTTCTTGGCGAGGTCAACCTGATTGTGACACGGTTGATAACCAGAGGAGTTGTGGTGCTAAGATTGCAGGGTTCGAGTCTGCTAATTTGAAGCCGGGTCGATGTGTCGTGCTCCACCAAAACGAAAGTTATCCTTCACCTGACGGAAGATCGCCCCTTAGTTCTCATCAATACGGGCGCACAAAGGTGAAAGAATCCAGCAAAGTTGATGAACATGTATTACTGGATTACTGAATATTTAACATTGTGGCTCTGGATTTTTTAATCCAAGACATGCATAGGTAATA